>NC_055973.1:25294243-25476743 GCF_018492685.1 Alosa sapidissima
ATTTCTATCTCCTCCGGCCTGCACTGGGCTGCACGGCGCTGGGTGAGGTCCTCCCAGCTCCTGTAAGATTCCCCTCATCCAGATGGCAATGTCTGATCAGGGATAAGAAGAAATGAATGAATAAAAATGAGTAAACAAGCACCGTAGAGTGCAGTAGGGGGCAGAGGTAAATAGGCAATGTGTGTGTGTGTGTGTGTGTGTGTGTGTGTGTGTTTGTAGTCAAATGCCCCTGGAGTACTAGGCTTTGAGCTGGATTTGAAAGGGCGAATTATGTGGGCTATAACTCACAAAGCTTCCCCACTAATTGCACCTTTAGACTCAGATATCCAGACGGAAATTCTTGTGAGGAAATCAAGAGGGCACAAAAGGTCTTGGAAGTTTATCAAAAAGTTGGCAAGAACTCATGTAAGTGTGCTCAGAGCCTATGCAGGTATACTAATGGACATGTGTATGTCAATGGTGGTGTAATGGAAAAGGAGCTGGGATAGCATGCAGTAGCATGGAAAGTCATGGGCAAGGCAAGGCACTTAACCCTGAATTGCTCCAGGGAGACTGGCTGTACTATCAATTGATATCTGTGTTTGCCAAGATACGAAAATAAAGATACAAAACAAACAATGCAATACCATCCTGTTGTGTTTGTTTTATTATTTACCAGTTTTGTGTTCCTGGTCAAAAAAGACTGCTGCATTATAACTTGTAATAAATCCATAGTAGCACATACCGGTTATTCCGTATTGTCATCTCATGTTTGTTTCAATTTAAGTCTATTGGCTATTACCAGTTTTGAACTTCTATTTGGTATTTATGGCCGTCAGGCCTAATTGAGCTCAGCTCATGCAAGTCAGAAAGGGGAAGACGTGTGTGAATGTTCAGAAGCACAGATACAGTCCATCTGATCAACAGGTATGTGCCTGGACTCACTTTTATACAATTGTTTACATTTTCTCTGCCATTTTCTTCTAATGGCAGTCATTTTTGAACGGGAATACACATGGGTGTTCAGATGCCCTGTGTTAACAAAGCCATGAAGCCTCATGATAGTCAGACTAAATTAACAATATTTTTGAGAGGAAAGAAATAGACTGTGAACACAACAGAGGGTTCATTTGATTTCAACTTGAATGCAGACATATAGACCAGTACAGAAGGCAAAGACACAATGTCATGCAAGATGCATAGAATATCTGTTACATACTGTATTTATCCTATACTGTTTGAAAAGTCAATAAGAAAACCCTTACACTGCACAGCTCCTGCTGAGAGATCCATAGACCCAGACACACATTTCAAATGAAAGCCTATTCCCATATTGTCTTAGCAATATCAAACACCATAAAACACCATTTACCCAGTAGTCATTAGACCTGAGTAGTCTGACTAACTCTCACATACATTATATTTCATTTACAATTATATCCCTAACTCACTTCATCTCGTCTCACCCATGTTCCACCCATGTATGATGGAAAACGACAGAATGATCGGGGCAGCCGTGGCCTACTGGTTAGCGCTTCGGACTTGTTACCGGCGGGTTGCTGGTTCGAAACCCCGACTGGTAGGCACGGCTGAAGTGTCCTTGAGCAAGGCACCTAACCCCTCACTGCTCCCCGAGCGCCGCTGTTGCAGACAGCTCACTGCGCCGGGATTAGTCTGTGCTTCACCTCACTGTGTGCTTAAGATAAATGCAGAGACCAAATTTCCCTCACAGGATCAAAAGAATATATATACGTATACTTAATTCACTGTGTGTTCACTGTGTGCTGAGTGTGTTTCACTAATTCACAGATTGGGATAAATGCAGAGACTAAATTTCCCTCACGGGATCAAAAGAGTATACTACTATACTGTAGTACTATTGATAGAGCTGGGAACTGCTCTGAGCTAGAAACTGATTATGTTCTCTCTCTCTCTCTCTCTCTGCTCTCTCATTTATTCAACTTTATTAGCATGACTATAGGTACAGTGTTGCCAAAGCACACAAACAAAAACAGAAAAACAATTTGAAGGGTTCAGATGCAAAAGCCTCTAAATGCCACCTATGTCAAAAATGAGATAAAGATGGTGAGGGGATGCTCTCCATAGAGCTAATATACGCTAATCAAATAATTTAACTTCTAAACCCACTAAATACCACTCTCTTCCTGGTCTGAAATATCGATTTATAGGCAAAAACCTATAGGAGCCTGAATTTAAATGCTCATTTAAAAGAAAAGTGGTCAGACGGATTTAGAGGGTTTTGCATCTGAACTCTTCATTTGTTCTATAACATTCAACATTTTTCTCTCTTTCTCTCTCTCTATCATAGGTGAGTGTTCCCATCTTTCTTTGAGTTTGACCTAAATTCACACCAGTGTGTGCCCTGTCAACTGTGCTGAAATTACATGCATATGGAAAAGGCACATGAAAACAAATCTGCAGTTTAATGCATCTGCAAAGATGGAGAATGCAGTAATCCCCTTGTTGCTGTGGAAGTAATGTTTTCTGCAGGTACAAGCAAATGTCCCAACTCATTGTGAAGAAGAGGAGGTAATCCAGTAGCTATAAACACTGTCTTGGCCTTTCTGGCTTTCAGTTGACTTTTTATCTTAACTGCATGCAAGCGTCCTACTACTGCATAGAATTGAATGCTTCTCTGCTCTCACACTGAATCCATTAAATATACCATTTCATTGTGTCATGTTTCTCACTAAATATAGTCAAACAACACGAGCGACATGGAGCAAATAGAAACAGGGCATCCGACAAAAGTTCTGCTGAGATTGCTGTGCCGCATCACGCTGCACTGCCTTGTTTCGCTCATATCAAATTAGGACATTCTAATTAAAACACAAAGTAATCAAACTGATTTTGTCGCTGATGTTCGCTCGCATCGTATGTTAGGACACCATGGTGTTAGTCTGCTCCAGAAAGCAAAACAGATCTGTGCCAGGGGATCTAATTACATCTTTACAATTTTACAAGGATATGGATTCAGCTTATAGCAACTCATCATTTCATTCTTTCTTCTGCTGTGCCATTGTTCACAATGTCACAAGGCTTGAACACAGCAGCCCTTAAATCAGCTTCAGCTTCCAGCTGAACACAACACAGCACAGCGGCAAAGCAGCCTACTATGTCTGATTTCACAACTGATATTTGTCATTTATTTTTTGGACTTGAACATTCAATTTGAACCCAAACACTGTTGAGGTAGTGATGACGCTGGATCAGAAAGGTCAAGCAGAGGTTATCTTCATCACTGCAAGCCACAGCTGGGGTTCCATTAGCAATCAGACCACTCAGACAGGCGTGTCCTGTTGGAAACATCAAACCATAAGAATGAGAACTCGAAATCTGCAACTTAATGGAAAACTCTGGCAATTTTTCACATAGATCTCTGTTTCTCAAGGACACCGAGTATTGTCGGTACAGGGGGGGGAAAAAAACAAAAAAACTCTCAACGACCGTGCCAACCTTGTGAAACAAAGTTTTCCTTTAAGGCTGAATGTGTAGCTCTCCAGACAAAAGAGTGAGAGTGGTTGAATGTATGCATGTTTGACGTTTTAAATTATGTTTATAAGTCTAGGGATGCTTTATTCACGAATGTACTTACAAATGTATCTGGGTTCACCCTGGCTACATGTGATATGCATTCTTTTCAAATGACTTTAGGCTTCTGCCTGAAACAGGAAGGTCCATCTAGGAGTTTTTTGTTGAGCTAATACACTTTTTAATGAATAACTTCAATATTCCTACAGAACTAAATAATAAATTGAAATCCTTGAGGCTTTTATTTTATGCAGCCTAAGTGCTGTTTTTCATTGTACATTTCATCACAACTTCAATAAAGGCAGTCATGAAAATTGACATGTCATTACCCAGGGCTGTTCTTCTCAGAGCCTGCCACAAAAATAATCAGACAAAGCAATCTCGCCCCAAAACACACACCAAACCATCTAGCCAAAGTGCCGAGTGAAATTAAAATGATTTAATTTAAGAAACTATAATAGCCAAGTATTCATTTCTCAGCTCCCACTGAGATTTCTAGACATTTTTTGTCAATGGGAAAACATAGCCACAGATAGACGATGCATGCTCAAACAAACAATGTTTCAATTAAAAGGAAATGGCAACATAATTTTCAAAATCAAAGAGTCAATGAAGTGTGGGGCATTGTGGTGTGCCAACTATAAAGTCAACAGCATTATAAGCTATGTTCAGCGAAGTGACAAATGACCACCAATATAGCTGAGAATTCTTAAAAACAACATCTACAATATTTTTCATGTCAAAACTACCAGTGGTTTACTTCTTAAATTTAAATTCAATCAGCCATGCCTCAGACTGCTAGTTATGCATGTTGATCCTCCTCACATCACATATTCTGTACCATGGCTGCGTACATCAATTAACATCTGTTGAATACACACAGCCCATTTCTAAGAATCTCTGTGTGAATCCTCAGTGGCCAGTAGTTTCATGCTGTTTATACTCTATATGGGGGAGCCGTGGCCCACTGGTTAGCACTCTGGACTTGTAACCGGATGGTTGCCGGTTTGAGCCCCGACCAGTGGGCCGCGGCTGAAGTGCCCTTGAGCAAGGCACCTAACCCCTCACTGCTCCCCGAGCGCCGCCGTTGTAGCAGGCAGCTCACTGCGCCGGGATTAGTGTGTGCTTCACCTCACTGTGTGTACACTGTGTGCTGTTTGTGTTTCACTAATTCACCGATTGGGTTAAATGCAGAGACCAAATTTCCCTCACAGGATCAAAAAAAGTATATATACTTATATACATATACTGTATTGATGAATGCTGGATACCTTGTAATTTTCATGAGCAATATGGTCATAGGCAATCAATGCACACTCCTCATGTGTGAGTTCATGTGAGAGACAGAGAGAGAGAGGAAGAAGGGAGAGAGTTGAGGAAAAGATGAAGAGAGCAGAGAGAGGGAAATGAAAGGACAGCAGGGCTGGTGTGTGGTCAAAATTACTCCAAGACAACTGGTATGAGAGTGCAGCTTTATTCAAAACACCAGGAGCATGTTACCCACATCATGAAATGTCAAAGTAACAAGCCCACATATCTGTGGGTGAAACCAGTTCTTATACCCTTAACACACACCCACGGAAAATCACAAGTTGTCACCCACCAATGATCATCATCACCATCAGGTAGATGACACAGGGGTTATCTTAGCACTCCTCAGAAGTCAAAACATTCAGATAACACAGGGGTCAGAGTCAGAGGATGGTAACCAGATTTCACTATGTAAGGTATACTAAACATTCAATGAGAGACATATAAAACGTATCCCACAGGTGCACCCTGGGAAATGTAGCAGTGGTTGCTGGGAAATGAAAGGGTGGTGTGGTGCACCCTGGGAAAAAGAGCACACCAGGGGGACACACAATGAGGTCTGTAGACAGGAAATAGACAGCAAATGCATGTGTGTGTGTGTGTGTGTGTGTGTGTGTGTGTGTGTGTTTGCATGCGTGTGCATGTGTGTGTGCTCAGGACGTTTTGAGGTAGCAGAGATCAGTGAGAGGAGGATCTCCTAAGGAAAGACACTGAACCAAAGTGCCCCCACCTCATCTATGGGAGCATGTTTGTAAATGCATTAGCGTGGTAAGCAAGCAAGAGCTGAGGTGCGAGCAGCAACTGGACCTCTCCGTTTGAGTTGAAAGTGAACTAGCTGGAAAAACCCTCACTTTAAAATAACACAACTCTTACATTAAATCCTTAACCCGAGATGTTGGATCACACACAGACAACCCAATATGGTTATTTTCCATTTTGCCCGTGCAAAATTGATCCAGCACTGGGTAGATATCAACCCAGCATTTTTAGTGTTGTGACACAGAGTGGAGCTCTGTAACTAGACACATAATGCAGTGGACTGTGGTGTGCTACATGGGAACTGGACAGAGGGAGCTGGACAGTGGGAGTTGGAGTTGAACAGTGGGGGTGGGACAGTGGGGGTGAGGCAGTTGGATGGGAGGGGGCAATCTGAGGGAGGGAGATGGGTCACTCATGAACAAACATCTCAGCCCGGACATAACAGGAGTCTCTGGAAAAGGTCAAATGCAGCCAGAGCCTCCTTCCTTGTGGTAATATCCAACACATTATTGGAATATATGGATTATATGGATATTTTGAGAATGAAAGAGAAATTATATTACTTCTCTGTTATGTCCTCACATGGCAGCTGTGTAATATGAAGCACTGAACGCTCACAAAGATAAATTATGGACATAGGCAGAGAGACTTGAAAAGTGCCCCGTCAAAACTTTGAGTTCATACAAACCCTCATACCAAAAAACCTTCTGTGTCAAAGCATTCTTGAGATATAACACTCAAGGTGTTTTTGACCTTGACATTTGACCTTTGCCTCCAACATCAATTCACTTCATCTTTGAGACCATACAAACACTCATACCAAAATTGAAGCAAATGCGTCAAGCCATTCTGGAGATACAGTATAATGTGCAAAGCATGAGATATGGCTGTGACTTTTATTTTGACACACAGGAAACACTTAAACAGGATGTGTAGTTTTAGGGAGCACCAGATTGTATGCATTAGAAGCTGAGACAGTTGGATTCACAGGTGACATCTGTGCCAGTGTTCTGATTAGCCCGGGAACTACTCTGGGACCTTAACGAGCGCAGCTGGTTTAGACCATTATGACATCACAGCCATTCAAGTCTATGGGGGAAAAATTAGCTTTTTAACATCTTTAATCCCTAATTTCTCAAAAAGTTTAAACTTTTAAAAAAATCTGAAATAATAACTCTCTTGCCCCACTCCAGACCTACACAACGATTATTTCAACATGTCTGTACATTAAGCGGTTAGAGTCACATTCATTTTTGAAAAGGTAAAAAAGAAAAGGTTATAATAAGAAGAAGCCAGGAGATTTCAAGATAGTGGATTCCATCCACTATAATAAATAAATAAATGTTCTTAATAAAAACACAAGTGCCACAGTTATTGGCATCCCTGTATTTGATACTTTGTGAAGCTTCCCTTTGCCAATATAACTGCTCTTATCCTTCTTCTATGACATCCCATAAGGTTTGGGTCGGGAATACAAAGCAGGGGATTTGACACCATTCCTCTTCACAGAATCTCTCCCTTTCTCCTCCCCCCAATAGCTCACCCCACTGGGTTTCTATAGACATGAGATTAGTAGACAGATAATCATGACAGAAGACTACTTTTTGTGTTCAGTATACCTCTTTGTGTTTATTTGGATGTGTGTTTGGGATCATTGACCTGTTGGGTGGTCCAATCATGACCTGGGTTTAGTGTCTTGGCCGATATAGGCAAGTTTCAATTTAAAAGCCCAGGTATTTTGTCTCAAGCTTTCTCCCCCTAAAAATGGGTCCAGAACACCACAGGGCCTCCACCATGTATATCACTAGGCATGCATGGAGTTCTTCCCTTTGAAATCTCCTTACTTTCTCTTTTTTCCCTAAAATAAATATTCTTCCCTTCAAGGTTGGACTCTTTTCATTGTTTTCATTGTGAGAGTAAGAAACTTCAACAAATGATGTTTATATACATATACTGTACTGTATAAATCTTTTCACCGCACTTTGCCAGCGGTGCCATTAAATGTGAGGGTGTTGTGCTGCATCACTTTCTCTCTCCTCCGCAAAGCCAAAATGTGGCCATTCTTTACACTCAGCGAATGCACCTGTAACCAGGGAACGCACCTGAGACACTTGTCTCTGTCCCAGGAACATATCTTATATAAGGGCATGTGTACAGTCACACACACACACAGAGAGACACGCAATCTCTCTCTCTCTCACACTCACACAGAGAGAGAGAGAGAGAGAGAGACACACACACTCTCTCTGTCACACTCACACCACACACACAGAGGGAGAGAGAGACACACACACACTCTCTCTCTCTCTCTCACACACACACACACACACACACACGCACACAGGTGAGCTGGCTGACACTGTCACTAGATAGTCAGAGATTATGCTGACATAATCTCTGAGACATTTTTCATTCATATGTAAATTGCATTATGTCCAGTATCAGAAGTTGAGCAGATCTTGGCATAATGCCATGAGCATTTTAATCCCATCGCCGCCGTCTCCTTTCTCTCCGCGGTGGTGCCGATATCACTCTCCAGGCTGAAATCTTCTTAGGGAGTGGAGGCTATTATCCCGCTGGCACTGCAAGGGACACATGCTCCATAGACTTCCATAACAATGCTAATTTCCTTTTCATACTCAGATATTAACAAAGCAGTTATAGTTCTCTGTTCAGGGGATTTTGTGAGCTTGGCACGGTGTGGTGTTTCTGAAGGCAGATGGATGATTACAAAAAATGAGACAAGGTTGATTGCTCACTCTAGGGACAAGAGAGGTGTATTGTTGATAAAACACACACACACATACACACACACACACGAAAGCACACACATAAACAGGGGCGCAGCTACCCTTTTTTTGAGGGGTATGCAACAACAAACTAAAGTAAAACAAAAAGCCAATAATGTATTACATATTATTATTTTTTAAGAAATTCTGCCGATTTGAACTTGAAGCATTGTTAAATGTCGCATTGTCACTTTAAGAGAGTCTAAACGGTTCTCATAACGTCCTTTTGCCAGCTGTTGCTCACAAAGGATAAGGCTGATTCAACTCTAGCCTTTGTTTGCGCCACATTGACAGCACAATATTAAGTTATTACAATTGTTAGGAAATGGAATCATGTAATGAGTTGTTGCTAGTGTGACATTTCTGTTTGCAGTTTGCCATTAAAAGTGCAGTATGAGCATGGTAGCCACCTAGCTATCTGAATGGAATAGGCTGTTTCAATCGGCATAGGCTTAGCAAACGCTAGTTAGTCTGGTAACATGAATAACATGAACATGAAACATGTGCTTCCACGTCACACTTTAAATCCTACCTGTTGCTTTTCACCATCCACTTATTTAACTACTGTCGCATCCCTTGACATGTCATCTCATTTTCCCTTTCTTTTTCTATTTTAGCCCCCGACAGCTTTTTTGCTTTATCCATCTTTTTCCATAGACGAAAACTCACTACTCGTACCTGCTCACTCAGCGCTCACGGCGCCCCCACTCCCTCTTCTATGTCAAAATTCTATGATAGAATCTTATAAGATAGGGCGCCTACTCTAGCCTGTTAGTCCTCTAAAATGTTATATAACATTGAGGAAATGCAGAAATGATTTAGAAATGTACAACAGTAGCTACATATAGAATACACCAAATATATTATTATTATTATTATTATTATTATTATTATTATTATTATTATTATTATCATTATTATTTTTACCATCGCTTTGGCGCCCCCATGGTTCTGCGCCCCTATGCGCCGCATATAGCGCATGCCCACTTTTTGCGCCACTGCACAGACACACACATACACCACATGCATAAGCAAAACTTATTTTATGTTAAAAGGGAGAGCTTGTTTGTTTCAGAGATTTGCTCATAAGAAATACTTAGAGGGTGTTTAAGAATAAACTGAACCATTTACTGAGTGAGCAAGCTGTGGAGAAAGGGCTTGAGGGAATAAAGTGTCTATTAAAAGCAGATGCAAAATTCCGAGCCATAACTTCATTAGCAAAGAAAACCCTCACAAGTCTCAAGAGACTTAGAGCCTGCTGTACGGAAATACATCATCCTTGGCCATCAGTGCAGATGAAAAAGAACCCTTGATAGCACTTGGATCAGAAGAAGAATCTTGTCTTGATTCAAGTTGGTACCCTTGTGTCCTTGTGAGTGACATTCAGATTCATAGACATGGTCCACCTCTTTGTTGGGACCATCAGCAAAATAACTGTGGATAATAACAGCACTCTCTGTGTTGCCATCTCAAGGCTGCACTCTGTCAACCTCAAAATACTCTCTCTCTCTCTCACACACACACACACACACACACACACACACACAGACACACACACACACACACACAAAACCCTGGCCTCTTTTTGTCACAAGTTCTGTTAATTCTAGAGAGAAGAAGTTAATTCTGAAATAGAAAAAGAGAAGGAAGGCCTTGTTACATCATCACCTCAAGCTAATTACCACTAGCCTGACGAGCCACACTCACATTAAAATGTAGGGTCTGGGCACTCACCGTTGGCAGTGCTCAGTCCGAGGGGCGGGATAATCAGTTGTCTTTCAAATTCCCTCTGCACCCAATAGGACAGCGCTACAACTCATGAGTCCCATGCGTTTTCCCACCAGCGAAGCTAGTTGGCTAGTTCAAATTTTTGCCAACTTAAAAAAAGCTTAACTCGTGTGACGCTGTTCGCCAACAGCAACATCCATCTTCTTTGTTTTCAAGTAGCAGGAAATTCAAGCCGAACCCTTGCAACTCTGCCATCAATCATTATGTTATGCCCGCCTAACGTCTGTATACACGATGTGATTGGCCCTGTCGAAATTTAATTGTTCCAGCTCACGAGCCAACGGAGAGTTGCTAGACTAGCCCGGCTGCCGTTAGGGTGCGTCTAGATTTCTAGGCTAAGTTAGCACATGATGCCCAACTACAACTTCATGACTTGAGACTCCACAGGTAGGACATGGTGGAACGAGTAACACCCAACACCTGGTGCTTCTGAATCCCTCCTGAGACCACAAGCAACCTTGGACATTTACCAGACCGGACTACATGGACAAACAGTAAATCAGAAGCCGTTCCCTGGAAGGCAGAAATGTACTGCACAGGGCAGTGAAAAACCAAGAGGGTGACAAAGAGACACAAAATTACATGCGAGGGTTTCGCAGGACAAGCAATACAGCTGGACTGAAACAAAGACAGGCTACAGATGCATAAGCTGAAAGACCGGTGAAGGATGTAGAGAGAGAGAAAACAGACAATAAAAAGAAAAAGCAGACAAGATCCATTTAGATAAAATGGGATATTAAGTATGCCACTCTGAATGGAGATAAAAGAGTAACTGTTGGTGTGTTCAAGTAAATCATGTACAGTAATGTACTGAGAAAAGTCACATTTCCTCTCACTTTGGAAAAACATCACATAATACTTTGTACTTTACATCACATTGTACTTTAAAATGGCAAGATTGTTGTTAAACTTGTACATGTCCAGATGACGATTTAACACATCTTATTTGGTCATTACTGTTCATTAAAGCCTATCACTATGGTGTCATAACTAATGTAGTTAGCACTATAGAAGTTGTACTGAATGTGCCTTCAAAACAGTGAAGGTCTATGTCTTTCATGATCAACAACACATCTTAACCCTTAAGAATTAAAACTAGTCTAGCTCTCTTCTCTCCAACACCTCAGTGTGACTCTGCTCTCAAACCTCTACATGGCTATGTGCAGTGGTTAAAGTGGGATTTGGCAGGTGGGGGAACCCTAAAATCCAGTGTCGGTGCAAAGGAGAAAAATGACTCACCGCTGGACAACATATTGAGCATCGTGGTATAGCAATACTTTTTGGACAAGAATTGCTAGCTTCTTGGTCACCACTGTACACGAGAAAAATTAACTTACCATTTATTTTAACAATATCATCGCGCTACCCCCCCCCCCCCCCCCACACACACACACACACACACACACTTTAACCCCTGGCTATGTGCCTATGGAGGTGAGTTACAAAAATATATTTTGTGAAGTGAAGCCTGGAGCATATGGAGAACTCACTTAGCTATCAGAGGATCTCCAGAAGTCTCACTGCAGGTAGGGAGTAAAGGACCGCGGGGAGGATACTTTAAAAAAGAAAAAAAAAACAGGGTCATGACAGGAGAGAGATGAGAGAGATGTGACAGTAAGAGAAGCCAAAGAGAAGGTTTGGAGTGGAAAGCAGAGGAGAAGAGGAGAATTGGAAATGAGTGAAGAGGTGGAGAGGAATAAAAAGGAAGTAGAAAAAACAGAGTGAGAAAGAGACGGCCTGGGAAGAGAGGATTCAAGATGATTTGTACCCTCTGTGGCCTGTTTGATGACCCCTTCATTTCCCCACATGCTGCTCTAACAATTCACATAGCACATGGTGTGCAAGTTTCCTCTTTTTATTTAACTTTTTTCTTTTCATGAACTTACAGTTTCTCTCTGGAGCCATAATGATAATCTCTGACTGGCTGATATACTCTTAATATTGTGTATGTTTTATCTCAATATGCACTCGGTATGCTCTGTGCAGCAGTGAAGAACTGAAACTGTGTGATGCCTATCGGGGCACACAGCTGGAAACTGCTGACGTTCAATGTTCCATCAGTGAAATTTAGACATTTCACAGATAACTGTCAGAGAAACATAGTAACCGGGGTTTCCTAATGGAAACAACTGGACTGACTCCCTCTTGCACAATACTTAACTTGCAAGTACAAACTTTTCTCCAAAATGTAACTATACTACTTTACTAACTAACTTTATTTTTAGCCACTTTTTTTCTGTCTTTGTCTCCTTGGTTTTGTCTGTATTTCTCTACCTTCAGCACTTCTGAAGTCTTCTGAAAGCCCAAGACACCATCCTGTTACTCACTACTTGACTCTTTTCCTTGGTGAGCAGAGATCTATTACCCATAGGCTGGCAGGGTGAAGGTCTGACAGGTGGCAGGTGGACAATGTGAATGTGAGCCGACGTGGAGTAATGGTGTGTGTGTGTGTATGTGTGTGTGTGTGCTGGTGTGAGTGTCGCCAGGTGATGTGTGGTGAAATTACGTCTATCAGAGAGAGTTTGCATCACCTCTGACAGTGAGGATGTCGGCATGCCAGACCTGCATGTAGTCATGCATGCCGACCTTTCGGCCACTCATCTGGAAGGCTCTGTTCTGTGGCTAATCTCAAAGATCCATCCAGTGGACCATGTCAGGATGTGCTACATAACCTCACTGCATTTTGACATGATCACCTGGAAAGAGTCTGAATTTGCGTGATTCCATTTTGATTGACCTGACTCTGCGCTGAGTCAATCCACTGATGAATTTAAAGCATTCAAAAGATTACACTATAGCTGTGTGTTAAAAACAGATTATAAAAGTGGAAGGAAGCGGGATTCTAATTCTAAAACAAAAATGGGAGATTAGAGCTACTAAAGGGTTTACGGCTTATCCTTATTAACTTCATAAATACCTTTCAGGCTGTGCTATAAAACAAAAGACAACCTGAAATCTGAGAGTCTCGAACAACGAGAAAAAAAGCTTATCGGTGAGGCCACTGACAATAACACAAATCCACCTAAAACAGATGTTCCCATCCTCTTTTTCTCTTATGTTTTATTGAACTCAAGCTGTCCTCTTCAAATCCTAAAAAAACTATTAAATATGTTTTATGTTGTTGCCATGCTGGGAGTAGTGTCTCCAGAGTGGAGATAAACCAGTGAAATGTATTCCTATATGGCTTCTACCTTTGGGACAGATTAAGATGCATTGTGCTATGGTTAATGACCCCATTATACTAAGGAAGCATGGGAGAATTACTTACATCAGTTAATCATGACTAATCTCTATTTTTTTTTGCTCTCCGTTTAATTCATTTTAGTGAGAATAAAAGAGTAAATTGAAGTAATTCATTCATTTGGAATCCACTTGACTCAAGTGGTCCTTCATTTTATAGCTTACGAATATCTGTGGAACAAGCCCTTAAGGATTACAGAGGTATTGCAGTGCTGTCAGACTGACATTTTAGGACACTTGAGGAAAATTAAGCCGGTAACTCATCTAGAGGAGGAACTGAAGGATGAAAAATGTAATTTAAAAAGAAAACTTAATAAGATGAGGATGTTTTTAATAGAATGACAATGGTTAGTATGCCAGTTCCCCTAGATATTTTTGTCTGGTGGTAACATTAAGCATGCACTTTTGCCTTATCCTAGGTCTATGATTCAGTTCCCAAGGGTGTACCAATTATAGTGATGCCATGTCTCAGCCCGGGACTGAAATCTATGGAAGTGGACATAGCAGACCAAAGGACCAATGTCTTTTGGCTAGCAAAAGATTTAAACGGTTTCCCTGTAATCAACAGTAAAAATGGAGAAGGCAGCATAAAGGTTCTATGCATCCCTTTGGACATATACTGTAGGCTTTGCCCTTGTGAAAGGGTATGTGATAAACAAACTGCTCAGAAGCGTGATATTTTTGGTCATGATTTTCAGGTGTACTGAACACATGCTATATCTTGACTTCTGATGTCATGACTTTCACGACTACTGATCTTACTAGTTGACCAGTTTTTTCATAATAGTTGTTGACTCGTTGTAATGTGCAATTCAGAAAAGGACCTTATTCCAGCCCTTTTCATGATATATGCATTGCCACCTGCAACCTGTAGGATATAGTTAGTATAAGTCAAAGTAGAACAACTTATGAGAGGCATGAACATCCTTAACACAATTTGAATGACCTTTGATTTGCAGAAAACCAAGATAGCTTCTAACAATGATCTGGATACAGCACACTCTTGTACTCTGTGGGGCAGCCGTGGCCTGCTGGTTAGCGATTCAGACTTGTAACCGGAGGGTTGCTGGTTCGAACCCCGACCAGTAGGCCACGGCTGAAGTACCCTTGAGCAAAGCACCTAACCCCTCACTGCTCCCCGAGCGCCGCTGTTGTTGCAGGCAGCTCACTGCGCCGGGATTAGTGTGTGCTTCACCTCACTGTGTGTTCAGAGTGTATTTCACAAATTCACGGATTGGGATAAATGCAGAGACCGAATTTCCCTCACGGGATCAAAAGAGTATATATACTTATATTATACTTATACTTATCCATTTGTAGAAAGGATTTTTTTTAGGTTACTTTTAATGCAAAAAAGTGAAAGGGGACTTTTAATACAGAAATCTTATTTGTGAAAAGTGACATTTATTTTGGAAAAGAGAGTTGCAGAGTGCTGTATGACTGCCTGTTGTGTTGGTTGTGGTCCTCAATTAAAAGTCAGTTCATTGTAGCCTGGCGTGAAGTTTTATTGTGTGCCAGGCACACACAGGCACTTAAAAAAAGGCATCAGTGTCTCTTTGCAATTGGTGTTATGGCATTATGCAATGTATTCCACTTTGCTAAAATTGTTCAACATACTGTATTTCCCTATGTGTTGAATCAATCTCAATTCTGCAGTCTCTAGAGATTTTTCCCTGATAGACACAGAAAGATATTTACTTCCTGTATATATGTGCTGTCTGCTTTTGAGTGTTTCTATGCCAACTATTCAAGTCAGTGGGTGCAAGTTTGACTTCATGTCATGCATTCCAAATACACTCAAACTCTTTAGAGAAATGTACTACTGCTAAAAAGGGCATAAATACTTAAAACAAACTGCACTCAAGTGGAGCCTCGACAAGCCTGGCTGCCTGTGATCCTTTGCAGGTTGTAGTTTTTTTTGTTTTTTTTGGAGGACATCTTGTACATTTTACATTTTAGTGATCTAGAGCACTACTGTGTAATGAAATATGGTACTTTGATATTTTTATTGTCTCATTAATTTTGGAGGAACCTTCCAGCTCATCTGTTAGACTCTGTCAACATATTATATTTTGAACTCTGTTATGTGACATCCTAAGTATTCTGTGCTGTGTTGAAAATGCTGCATAGCTGCTGACACAACAGGTTGCACAGGATAAGGAGATAGCTCACAATCTGTTATTCTTGGCTGTTCCAGACCAGCACACAGTGTTTATACAGTGATGGACAGAGGTAGATGGTTGGCACCACTTTGTACAGAACCAATGCCAGCGCATTAGTATTACCCTTCGGCCATTCTTGAAACTGACTAAACAAATGCATTTCAGAATTCGGTAAGAGTTTAATGTACAACTAAATTTAATTTTACTCTTGGTTAAACCCCTTGGCAAAAGTGTACTGAGAGTGCCTAGACCAATATCTCGATTCACAAATGATCTGATGACAGCCAGGCTAATTGTAAACCACATATTATCTCACAGAGACAGTCACAAACCACCAATCACCTCACCTTGCTTGTCTGACAGACACTGACACAGCGGTGGTTCTGAGCGAAACAGAGGAACTGATGAACAATGCTGACAGAGAGTGGCCAACTGATGAACAATGCTGACGAGAGCTTTTAGCGACTGAGAAACACTCCAATCAATCAAACTCAACTCCCTCCCTTCCTCCGACTTGAATGGCAAGACTGCACTTGAGAGTGTTTACAGCCAGTCTCCAAGGGAAGCGAACACATATTGTGTGAGGAAGCAAGGATGTCATAGCATTGACCTAAGGCTGAATGGAAAGCTCCCCTCTGATTGGAAATGTGGCACCAAAAGTACATTTTCAGTCATGTGTAAGCAGAATGTGCTGTGCTTTTACAAGATGTCAAAGGATACACTTTTCCAACAGAATGAAATATGTGAATAGAATGAGGTGTGTTTGTGCCTGACATTTCATTGCCTCTAATCTAAAGTGACACTCGTGTAAATAGCAGTTTCTTCAGATATACAATCTGGGTGGCTACAGTTGATAGAAGGACTTTAATTAGAATTTTATTTTTCTACATTTTCAAAAGTCTGTATTGAATACTGCAAAACATGGATGAAAAAGCCCGCATGACTAAAAACAACTGTGAAGCCTGTTATATGCTTATGGCAGTATGATTTATTTTACATCTGTATGTATGGCATATGGTATACAGTACAAAATGGGGATGGTGGCATAAGAGAACTACACAAACTATATAATCATGTCAGAAGTATGTCTGCTCTGTTACTGCCCACCATGTTCATATAGCACTAATTTTTACAGTTCACACAACCATCCTTTGAATAAGCACACAAAGCACCAACTACAGTCTGAGAGTTTAATATCAATTCCACTGTGTACAGAGAACATGCAAACATGTATACACACAGCTACAAACATGTAAACTTTGATGTAATCGCTTCCTGCCAGGACTTTTATGGATGCTAAAAGTCCTGGCAGGAAGCGATTACATCAAATTTTTTTGGTATATCCAGTTTTTAATATTTTTTTTCCGAAGTTTTACAACTTAGTGTTAACTAATAATTGTTGCAAACTGGTACTACGAACAAAATATTAGTGCATTCCTGGATCTACATCCCTATGCATGCTTCCTGCCAGGACTTTTATGGGCTTTTCCCAAATCACGGAAGTAACGTTGACGCAGCGGTAGATAGTGGCAGATAGTAGCATCCATCAGGCCAGTGTTATTTAAATAAACTCCTGGTGTACTTACAAACTTTTCAATGCCTCGTTTTAAAGTAAAGTAAAGAACATAGTTGTACTACTGTAGAAGTTTCGTATGATTCAGGGCATTATTAGTGGGGTAATTTACGAGATACTAAGTTGCTTCCATCACGCTTGCAGAAAGTCATTGGTTTCTGACAGCGCTACTCGACCAGGGTTTGACCAAGGGGTAAACAGGTTCTGGGAGGGTGTTTGGCTCGGGGTCATGGTGCAAAGGGCACTAGAGTGAAATTACTCCAAACCATTGCTTTAAGCTATGTAGCCGATTTCCGTATCAAACCTAAATTTAGAAGCACTTTTTAAATAGCCTAAATCTGTTCAAACAGAAGGCCTACAACAACACAGCACAGCACAGCAAGAGATGAAAGCCTCTGCTAAATGGATGCTCATCAGCTGAACCGCAAAGATATTTGTCAACGTTGCAGTTGGAAAAACCTATCGGGCTACAAGCCACGTCAGTTAACAAGTAAGATGAAGTGCAATAAGGATGCATTCAATCGGATACGTCTGCAAACGACCATTAGGTACAGTCACCATAAGCAGGGGTGTAGTGGCCCCCCACTTTTTGGGGCATTGTTTTGAGCATTTTAATATGCATTATTTAATATAACAAGTGTTGTTACCAGTGATAACAACGCATCACGCAAATGTCCCCAATTAGGCCTCTTTGCCATAAAATTTGTTACAAGAATGACCATCATGCTGTAGCACTCCACTGTGCGTAAAATACATTAAAAAATGATGCAGCTCGTCGTTCCGTGTTACCCGAAAGTAGCTAGAAAGTGGCTAGAAAATGAATGAAGCCATGCTGTGGCATGTTATACGTCAAGGAGATTAGACTACGCTAGATTACATAGGCTACTCTACATTATGGTTTGTCTGTTTATCCTACTACAAAATGAAAAGCTACAGACGATATTCATAGACTTTGGTAGAAAAGTGTAGTTTGGGTGAAGACATTACATTTTGCAGCTAATCCAAGTCATTTAATTTTTTTTTTTGAATTTGGTTTAATGTTCACGAAAGCTGGTAACAATTTGGCCTTGGCCTTACGCACTGATGTGCCAGTTTTTACAATGATGTCATTAAAATAGCGTCCCCCCACTTTAAAAATCCCCACTACACCACTGACCATAAGTTAACTCAACTGATCACAGCTGTCTTGCTATAGGCTACGTTATCCTGCTGTCCTAATATAGCCAGGCTACCTTAACTCCTGTTGATATTCCCTCCTAAGTGTTTGAAATTAGCCTATGTCAGCAATCAGGGAAAGGATTTACGCTGCCTCAAGCTACTCAAATGAATGCTATCCAACTCCCCTTGAAATTGCCATCTCTTGAAAAGTAATGCGACAGTGTGATTGCTTGTTAGCCGATGGGTGAACAAATTATTTAAAATTGGAGATGGATGAGGCAGGCAAAGGCTATATGGGCATGTATCCTCCTATCACATTTTTGGCTAGTTTTATAATAAACTAATATTGACAGACGCCGCAAGTAATTCCTTGATAACATTTCCTCTGCACTGTAGCATGAATGTTATTCTTAGGATAAGTGTCTACTTGCATAATTGCATATCTTTTTTATAATTCTAATGGATGGATGATTGCTCTCAGTTAGCCTAGTTCATATTTTTGTAGCCTATACATTAAATGTAACATGTTGATCTGAAAGGATGCTTTTCACGAACATGAATTTGAAAGATCAGTGGGCCTAACTTGGGCTCATGACGTAACAGAGCCGTTCTTTTGGGCTAGACCGTCCCATTTAAAAAAACGTTGGTCCAGCCAGGTCCGGTCTATGCGGTCACAGAAGACCAGTGCTAGGTAGCACGAATGCTCCGAAGCATCCAGCCCCTGAAATGTGTGTGTGTGTGTGTGTGTGTGTGTGTGTGTTTATTTCTCTGTTTGTATGTGTGTTGTTGTTGTTATGAAATGTTAATTAGCTTTGTTTGTTGATTGGCCACTGTGGGAAGACCTGAAAAAATTCTCATACTTCACACTTCATATTCACTCACGCCGACAGGGAAATTTGCAAAAGAATCATGAACAAATACATAAGTAAATAGACTGTCTCAATTCAGAGAACATTTTGTTAAATATTATAAGACATTACATTGAATACTGTATTAGAAGTGAAAGCATAACACGATAACTCTTAGATATGAGAAAGTCCAGGAAAGGAATAACTACTGTGTGTTTCAGAAGCCTTAACTGTGTGTTGTTATCCTCTTCTCTGTTGGCCTCACATGAAGGTGGACTATGAATTGTGTTTAAGGTACAGCATTCCACACACACCACACAAAACCTTTTCCATAATTGAGCCTTCCAGCTCACTCCTCTAATTTGTGCGACTCCGGTCTTTCTAGTACTGACCTAGGAGAAGCAGAGCGGGAGTGAGAGCGGGCGATGGCGTGAGACTGAGAGAATAGCTTGCCTGAGCACAATATGTTAATTGGTCTGCTCTGACTGATAGGTCCCGTAAAGGTCACCCAGCTCTAGAGAGAACTGTGGATATGGCGCAGCTCCATCTCAAGCAATTCTAAGTTTGTTGCTGGCGTCCTCTTTTTATTTCAGTGCTCAATATGACGAGGGAAGGCATGCAGGGAAGGGGCTATCTCTCCGGGTAGACTGTCAAAACAACTTCAGGTGCTTCCACACGCCGGTGAACTCTGCCTGCTGTTTACGCTGCCAGAGATCCCGGTCATAATAACACTCTGGAGCTGGTCCACATAGAAATTATGTGGCTGCCGCGTGTATTCCTCTCAAATGAAAACAATGCTGCATTCACTTTGTTGTTGGGCTGTAAAAAGGCTCAATAGAGATTAAGCATTTGTGGTATGGTCCAACGCATTCATGTATTGTGGCATCTGTCAGACCAGTTACATTTTTTTCTCAAAACAATGATGCTTCTCAAATTATGATCAATTATCCATTTCAAACACAGAGGCAATTTGGCCTTCCACATGCATGTATGCATATCCCAACATCCCAAATGTCTTTACCCAGGCTGGAGGATGGACAGACCCACAGCTGATGCTTTAACCCCCCCTGATGCTTTAACATCCCCCCCCCCCCCCAAGGCTGCCAGATCTTCCTCTGTGGATGAACTATGGTCCTAGTCCCTGGGACATGAGGAAGACCCCAATAACTCACCTGCAGCACTGCTCGCTGGCCTTCAGGGGCCTTCTATCTATATCGCCACACCAATCAATAATGCCGAGGCACCCCTGGGCTTCAGCAATAAATGGGTTCAATGCTGGCCTATATTTCACCACCTATGCCACGAGTGATATGAGGCTTGGGGCAGGTGGGAGAGAGGACAGTCAGCATCCTCCAGATCTCTCATGCAGCTTTACGGAGACAGGTCCAAGGCTGGTATGATGGAGTAAGCTGCTTGAACCAGAGAGGGATTGTTGGTGCTTGTTTTTTGGATTTTTTTTTTTTTTTTTTACTTTTGGTCAGTGGGACCAATGTGTTTTCAAACGAAAGCTACACATCACTACGAATGATACACTATGCATTATGACAACATATGATCTGTTGAGTGTCTCATCACAGTACAATATGGATTTTTCCTAAAATCACAAAACGTGTAAGTAATAACATTCTTCTTATTATTTGTTTTTTCTTCTACTTCTTCCACTTACAATTCTTGTTTATGTATTTCAATTATTATAATTTCCACCAACAACAGAAGTGAAAACATGTCTTCATTTATGGTAATCAAAGGTGATATTACACCCAGAGAGAAAAAATATTATTTTCTGATTGGCTGGTGGGGTGGCTATTCACCTATGAAGTAGATCTGGTAAAAAAAAAAAGTTTAATCACATTTCCATATCAATGCTTATGAATGGTATCTATAACAACAATAGTAGGATGACGGTTGAGCCTGGAAGCAGGCTTCGCAACAATGGAATCAACTGTAAACTAGAAAATGTAATTTCGAGGAAATTACCAGTGCATGAAAATATAAACATACTGTATATTAACATAAAATGCCAAACAAACTTTTATTTGGAAACAGTTGGCAGGAGTCATAGTTGATAACAACTGACAGTTGAAATGGCTGAACAGTTAAATAGTTGAGTAGTTTAAATAGTTAAATTATTTAATAGTGAATTATTGTAGTGAGGACATGTATTTTGAAACAGTTGTGGGCAGAGGAAATAGTAGTCTTAAGAGAGCCAGATTGTATGCTTAAAGCCTGAGACAGAGTATATAGTTTAAAAGTTGAATGTAGATAGTGTAATGGATGTTGATAGACAGAAAGTTGAATGGATGTTGATAGGCAGATTGTTTAATGGATGTTGATGTATAGTTTAATGGGTGGATGAGTGAATTGTTTGAAGAGGATGAATGGATAGAAAGTTGAATGGAATGTGCCTTATATCCTTGTGCAGAAAGCAGTTGATACAGGTGCAATCAGTTTAACTGGCCCTTTGATGGGTCCTAATTAAGCAGCTGGAAGTTGATACAGGTGCAAATCAAGTTAATTAGTCCATTGTGATGTCATAGTGCTAATACAAAGTCTATGGGGAAAAATAAGCTTGTTTTTTATTAATATCTCAAAAAGTATAAAGTTTACAAAAGTGAAAAATACATTCCCCACGTGTCCTTTTCAAGACCTACGTTACAAAGTTTGAACGAAGTTTCTACGTTAAACGGTTAAAGCTGAATTAGACGCAGAAATTTGGTGGGAAGAATAAGAAGAAGAAGAAGAAGAAGAAGACTTCGAATAACAGAACAGTGCATTTTCATGCACTGTAACAAGCTAACTGTCCAATGCTATCACTGTTAGGGCCAAAGAAAGTTGTACAACAAACTGAACAAGTCGGCTTCTTTTTAAACGGAAATGCTTGTTTCCTTTGCGTGCTACAAAGGCATGACTATTGCCTATAGTGGCAACCTGGTGATAAGCGGGATAACGGCCTTCAAGGTGTCCTGTTATACGGAATTAATGGACTCGGGCCGAGGAGACTCCGCTGCGTGTCGGGGAGTTCTTTGCCTCTCACCCTCGTCCATTAATTCCGAAAAACAGGACACCTTGGCGGCCGTTATCCCTTACTTAATGTCTATTCATGTTACATGTAGTTAATGCCATGTTATGTAGTTAATACCAAAATGCATGTTAATGTGTGTTTGATCCTGGCTGCTCAGCTTTTACAGTTATTAACACCAGTTTGCACTTGCTCATCATTTATTGATGCTCCTCAAACTGGGGGTTCACGGTGCAGGTCAGCAGCAAATTGCTTTAAAAATGTCTGTAACCTTTTAGAACCTTTTAGCAACCACAAAGACCCATTAGCTGCTGCATGTAGGCTCTTCAGTGTTAACAAAACATGATAACTGCCAACGTTAGTTGTATAGATGAAGCCAAACATCTCTTTTTTTTCTCAGTCTTGACCTCCTGCATTCCTCGTCCAAAGCAGGCCAGTGTCCTAACACGATAAGACACGAGGAAATTATATAAAACTTGCACTTTTCCCAAGGTCATGATTTCACTAAATATTATGCATGGCTTTACTTGCAGAGCAAGCCCCCACAAGAGGAAGAGAGAATCAGGAGGATGTAAGGGATGAAAAAATGGTCTGTTACAGAAAACTGTGTTTACTGTAGATGATTTCCTTGAATGAATCTTCATGTGAAAGGGAGCAGCAGTCACCTGGAGGACAATTGGGGGGTCAAGGCAACTGTGCCACGGCCTGCAGCTTTTGACAGAGAATGTTATTCCTTGTTACTCTGTTTGTGGTATGTGTATTCATACGAGTCTACACATTGTCAGTAGGCACATATTGCCATTGCTTCTGTGTGGTAACCCTGTCTGACCCTGCTTTCACCGTCAGATAAAGCAACTTGCATAAGCTGTCTACGTATGGCATAGGCAGAAGAGACACATGGAAAACCCTCATGACCTGATCGCCATGGCTTTCATATGGAGAACGGTGCAGCAGATTTCCTATGATTTGTTCATTCTGAATTTTAATTTCAACATGGATCTGTGGATGTGACCAGGAGGGGGAAAATATCATATTTTTATGAAATTGCAAAGTGCCCAAATTACTGGAAGTAGCACATTATAAGTGGAGATAGTTGTCATATCTGACTACTATCGACGTCACATATAAAGATCATGCCATGGTGTATTTCTGTAATCTCCTCTGGATCTACGATTGGCTCCAAACCTCACTTTGTCTTCAACAAAGTTGTGACATGTGACAGCTTCCCTCCGCTGGAGCTGATAGAAAAGGAGGCAAACATGTGTGCATGAGTGTGTGTGTGTGAGTGTGTGTGTGTGTCGGTGTTGGTGTGTGTCTGTGTGTCTTGTGATTCCACACACTCACCCACTTCCTACTTCACACCTAATCTGACTTTCATCCCAGTCGCAGAAAACATCCAATTACCATGTCTACACCAAACCAGCGCCATCTCCACATCACAGCCTGCTGTGGAATGCACATAAAAAGCTCTTTATTCAGTCACATGATAACGTGCAGAGCTGAAAAATGCAGATAATTGACACGCAGAGGAACTTCCTCAGCCCTGTTAGTTTGACAGTTTGTGTGTTCCCTTTCCCCCCGGGAGCCCATCCGACCGGCCTGGTAGACCACAGCGCAGAATTCTCAGGGTTTTCCAGCAGCGCCCTTTAACAAAGTTTGTGTGGGTGGCTGTTCTGCTTGTGCCTTAATGTTTCTCACAAAACGGACTCGTGTTCTATCAATGAATGAGCGTTATGCCATATGTTTTGATTTACTGATTATGAATGTAGTGAAAAATAAATAATGTGTGGTTCAGTTTTCAGATATACACAGGATAATTGTTAAATTCCATATGCAGGAGGTACAGGATTTCACACTGTGTCTAATCAACATCCAAGTCTAACATACAGTAAAACATACGATGCAGCGTAGTTGGCTGGCCGCAGTCGCAAACACGCCACATTTTATACCCAGGATCTGTAACGCCCTTCTTCACTCTACCACATGCACTACCAGTAGCCTGAATGCCCAACCAAAGAACCAAACCAACGAAAACATAATTCACCATAATTCACCAACAGAGCAGCCTATGTGAGTATTTCACTGGGGTTATTAAGCAGGCACCTTCCTTCGTCTGTGTTTTGTTGAGTTAGGCCTATGACACCTCCAGAAAGCTCAACAGTAATATCTGGCGTCCTAGACCCACCCCTCTCTATACACATGACGGGTTCTCTAGCAACATATTCTTCAGTCATTCCTGACCCTGCTGTAGCCATTTATGATCTGATCAACAACAGAACCAGACAAAGCACCCACAAATACCAACATTTTTTTCAGTATATCCTCTTTGAGCTGTGACCATTTTTATGATCCAATCAGCAATATAACCAGACAAGCCGTTGATGTGGACACCAACAAATTCTTCAGAGAATCCTCTTTGCTGCTGTGTTTGTTTATGATCTAATCAGGAACATAACCAGACAAAACCCAATCCACAAGAAATACCAACAAATTCTTCTGTCATTCCTCTTCATTGCGGTGACCGTTTATGATCAGATCAGCGGCAAACTGATAGATAGATAGATAGATACTTTATTGATCCCCAAGGGGAAATTCAAGAACTTACAACTGCAAGCCCTTGATGCTGGCACCAACAAATTGTTGGTCAATCCTTTTCTCTGCTGGAACAAAGTAATGTATTGTGACGATTTTTCCCTTCACCCCAAAACGTTGTGCCTGCATTTTGAGGTGGCACAAGATCTGCTCCATATTCTAGCAAGACAGGTTTGTGTTTGGTAATACTTGTCCTGTCTGGATACTGTGTGTCTGTCTCTGCTCAGCCACTGTGACTTCACCTGCCGTCTTCACGGCTCTGGCAAGAGATTAGAAATGTGCACCCTCATCACCTGAGAGATGCCACGGCTGAGATTAAGCTTCTCTGCTTCTCTTTAGACAGTTTCCTACATCACACACAGACACATACACACACAGACACACCCAAACACACACACATACACACACACACACACACACACACACACACACATAGACCCCCCTCACACACATACACCCACACATAGACACATACCCACCCACACACACACACACACACACATATACATGCACACACACTCAAACAATCAGATGCACATAGACACATGCTCTCTCTCACACACACACACACGCACACACACAAATCCCCTGGCTCCAGGATGCTTGCATGGCACTCTTAATCTTGAGAAGCACTAACACGATTGAGATATAATTTACACACGGTCACTGACCAGTACATGGTGACATACAAATACTCAAAATATCTGCTAGTCACAGCACGTGGTAAAGAATTAGGGACATGTGGCACACAAACACACATACATGCACACACGCACGCACACGCGCACACACACACACACACACACACTGGATGTTCTACTGGGAGAGCAGCATGTTATTGGTGTTGAAATTGTAAATGACTAAACTTTATTGACATGGTTTTAGAGAGAACACCCAAGCGTTTTTGTTATGGAATTATTGGCCATTTGTCATTCTTTAACACTGGCAAGTATGACTGCATACTGATTAATATGTATAATTAGTGATTATTCCTTAATAATGCCCATAGCTTTTGAAAAAGAAAATGTGCATGGGAAGTGATCTATTACTGTGTTGACTTGATTCATTAATGTATGATTCCCATTAAGTCTCATTAAGAGTTGTTGAGATTAAGGGAAGCTGAGCTACACAGATATAGCTTAATTGCCAAGGTGGGTATTTGGCCTTAAAATAAATGAACTCAAATGTGCTCAAAAAATAAACAAATCACTAAATCAGTTTATGGCCTGAGGCTCCTCTCCGCGCTAAATTGCAGTGGTAAGTGACTCATTGTTCACAATAAATGTGAAGACCTTGCAAAACATCCTAAATCCGACACTACTGTATAGAATGTCATTCTTGTAATTGTAACACATTTTGGCTCAGTGTGTCTATTTTCCTATGTGATCAGTCCAGACTATCAAAAGAAATGTTCAAATTCACTTCAAAAGCAGACACTCACATGGCGTGCAAAAACACTGAATGATAGAGACAACACTGGATATTAATGAGCAAGCATTCCTATTCAAATAAGTATTTTGTCTCTGATTAATTATATTGTAAAGAGGCTCCCAAAGACAAAAGGAGTGTTTGAGAAGGAAATCCCACATTACGTAAAATCTGGGTCACTCTTGCTCAGTCCAGGTAGTAATAGATACTCAGAATTGTATTGTCATCATTATTGGGGGCCAAGCAGCGAAGCTGCGAAGCTTTTCCTATTATTATTTCTCTGCCATTGGAGTCTATGGCAGCCCATAGAACGCCTGGCTAAAAAGTGCTGATTTTTTGGCAGAAAGTTTCGGGACACTCCACTGACCACTGACCACTCGCGCTCATTTTCGGATCTCTAAACCCAGCCGTCTAGCGCCACCAACGGGTCAAAATTTGGCCGAAAATTGAACCGCTGGGTCTAAAGTTATGAAATTCGGCGCACTGATTAAGGACAGTGCTATGATCACTCTCACCAATTTACAGAACTCTATGCCCAACACTCTAGCGCCACCAATGGGTCGAACCTGGATTGCATTCACGCATGTGACCATTGAACGGTGCGTCCGATTTTCACAAATCAGGCACCGTTGGAATCCCTGGACCGACCTGAGTTCAATGACTCCTATTACATCATTTTCCGCTATATTGGACCTCCGCCATATTGGATTTAGTCCAAACTCTACGAAAAGTTTCAGCGTTCACAAACTTCATCCGATTTTCACGGAACTTGGAGGAGATGATCTTCTGCCCGAGCCGCACAAACGATACTTTTTTTTTGTTTGCATGTGACAGCCAATCAAATATGGCGACGATGCCGCCAAACAGGAAGTGGGCTAACATCTCGGCTACGCTTTAATATATGAAGTCCAAACTTGGTACATGGACTTGGTATCTTATTGTGAGGACGCACTACGAAATTGGCATCATGTGGCCTCTATAGGGGGCGCTGTAATACAGGAAGTGAGCTTGTATCTCAGCAACGCTTTGGTGTACAAAGTCCAAACTTGGTACAGGGACTTGGTATCTGATTGTGAGGACACAGTAGGAAATTGGCATCATTTGGCCTCTATAGGGGGCGCTGTAATACAGGAAGTGGGCTCATATCTCAGCAACACTTCATTGTATGAAGTCCAAACTTCATACATGGACATATTAGCTGATTGTGAGGACATGCAAGGAAAGTGGTCTCATTTGGCCTCTAGGGGTATTGCAATAAAGAAAGTGAGCTCACATCTCAGCAACACTTTGGTGTATGAAGTCCAAACTTGGTAGACGGACATGGGAGCTGACTGTAAGAACGCACAAGGACATTGGTGTAATTTGGCCTCTAGGGGCGCTGTAACAAAGTAAATGAGCTTATTTCTCAGCCGTTCTTTATCCAATTGCCATCAAACTTGCTGTGAGAGCTTGCTCATGCCATGGCAACGCCATTCCTGCTATAGCGCACTGCTTGGCCCCCACATTGCTGCTTGCAGCTATATTTTAGTTTTAATGTATGTGAAATGTAAAGCAAACATTTTTTTTCTGTTTTTTTTTTTTTTTGGTAAATTTCTACATTCTAAGTCTACATTCAAAGGCAACTGTGGAATCAGGCATCAGTGTATTATGCATTGCATAGAGCATGGAGAGATTGACAACACTGGAACAAAAATAAAAATATGATTTTTACTGTCAAATTGAAAATGAGTATGGCATGTTTCTCTTTCTCTCTATTTCTCTCTCACACACTCACTCACTCACAGACACACACACACACACACACACACACACACACACACACACACACACACGCAAGACAAAAAAATGCAATTATGAGAAAGGTAAAGTGTGGAGAGGGTGAATCCTTCTGAGCTCAAGACTTAAGACATGATTTGAATGCCTGTGATAAAATCCCCACTGAGACTGAGATTAAAACCCTCCCAAAGAGAAAGGTGTTTCATTTTAAGATCCACACTCATAGGATTATGGACGGCAGGAACATACCAAGGAATCCATCAGAATTGATTATAGATTACCTTCCTATCACCATAAGATAAGAGAGAAATCCAGTCCTTCGCCATGGGAGGAGGACCCTCAACATATCCTGGGTGCTGAGGGAGATTTGCAATTGGGATGACCGTAGTCAGGTGATTACATACCATGTGTACATGGTGTTTGACTGTAGACAGACATTTCTGAATGAGAGGCATACGGTTGTATAGTTTGGTAGTGCAGCATAAACTGAGAATGAATAAGGTGACATATCCACAAATTCGAGATCCATAGGCCTATGTTTTAAGAAATATAGGCCTAGAATAAAATAATATTAATGTGGTCGTTGTTTGATTCTGGATTTTATATGTGGGCAATAACGCGCAAAACTGTCACACCCATAATGGCAACACAATGCCATGGTATTTAGTTGCCGTTATGGACGTGAAAGTTTTGTGTGGAATTGCCCATGTAATTTTTCTCATAATGGCTCAAATAGTGAGGGTGTATTGATTTTCCCTTCCAGACTGCAGAGGATTGCCAATTAATAACAGCAAGAATGTGTTCCTGTCACCAAACTACTGTTTGTATCAACCTAGATTTGGTGTGTGATAGCCTAATCCTGGCTACCACCCCCACACTTCATTATCTGAGATAACTGTCAGACAGGGATGCCTCTCTCTCTAGGGGTGGTTCCCACATTTGTTGCAAATACTGTCAGAAAATACACTCTTAAAATGAATTTGTTGAAAACAGCACAACTTTTGTTGTTTTTCACGCATCTCTGTGTCCAGATAGGGACAACACATCCGATTTAAGAGTGTACAGTCGGCTGGCATAGGCGCAAGCCTCAAACTCAAAGCCTCAAACTGCAACTTTATCATGGCAGTGATGAGAGGTCACATTCTTCACAATACCCATGGCTTTTCATTATTTGCTAAAATCCCCTACGTTTAGAAGGTCTTTATGTGGGTCTGTGGTATTTTTCATTTATTGCTACTAACCTTAAGGACACACGTATCATATATATTCTGCCACCAGCTCTCTGAAAGGCACATATTCTGTATGTATTATTTATTCTCATCTTGCTCAGTAACCAAGAAGAACCACATTCCATACAACAAAACAACGTTGACGGAATGTGTCTGCTTCATAAGCCTAGTGAAATGCTCTTGCAGGCTGTTCTGTTGGTGATATGTTTTGCTCACCAAGATTGCTTTGTCAGGGATTTTGTTTTTTGATGTTAAATAGGCTTGTGAGAAATACCCTACCTATAGAACTAGGAATATAACAAACCTATCCCGTGTATATCCAAACACAAAAAACAACATTAAATAGAAAATGGCAAATGGACTGCATTTGTATAGCACTTTTTTTTACAACACGCTCACATTCAGCCATTCATATACCGATGCCGGTACCACTGAGACAGAGTTGGGTTTCTAGCGGAATCAAGCAAACAATTTATCCTTTCCCATCTCCCACAGAGGATGTAAACAATTTACTTTACTTTTACTTCCTCCCTCTCTTTATTTGACACGCACAGGGAGGAAAAGATAGAGGGAAAGAGGGGGCGGGAGGGAGGGAGAGAGAAAGGGAGGGAGAGAGGGGGCAGGAGAGGAAGGGGAGGGGTTCTCAAATGGCACTTTTGTGACACAGGTAAAGCACTCTGAATCAAAGTCCTGTTTGACAGTGTGGGCTAACAAAGTGCAAACATTTTTGTAAGCATGGCCTTGAATATTTCACGAAAGAAAAATAAAATAAAAAAATAGTAGAAATATTCTAGTTTTTATTATTATTCTTTTTTTCATTCTACATAGGAAGAAGCCAAAGTTTAAACTGATGACTGAATCACTAAGGGCACCTTTGTGGATAGAAGGCAATCTATTTTGGGTGAAATTAAGGGCCACTCATACCGGACCTCACAATGACGAGTCATGGACAGCTTATTTATTAAATCCTGTGGATACTCTGGCCATGAGAGTTTTATTTCCATGACTTCTACCTCTGAACCCTTTTAAACCACATTACATCAGAGATGCCCTTAAATGTTTAGGTGTCTCTCTTCTTTTTTAAAAAAACTTTTGAGGACCAAGACCTTGAAAGTCAATCTGACAGAAATCTCAGTGAAGGACCAAGGAGTTTCAGGGGCAGGTGGGGAACTACCTGAAGTACTGTATCCTCCACAAAAAATAGTTTGTCAGTAAGTGATTGTCACATTAACTATCTATATTTTCTGTAGGCTTTCTGATGTCTGTTGACATCAACTTTTGGATGATGGTAGCGATTCTCGTTGAGTTTAATGTGTCATGCAATGTTCACATTCCTCCATATATTTATCGCATAACCCTGGCAGCTTCACTAAGGATTGCAATCCGCGCTAAAAGACGCCTGTATGGTCGTAAAGAAGTCTGCCCCATGGTCATAATTCTAGAACTGTGCTCAAATTCAGGGGTGCCACCAAGGGGTGGCCCGGGGTGGCCGTGGCCACCATAACAGAAACTCTGGCCCCTTTTTCGCGAGAAAATTAACGTTGGATATACATGACATTTAATAATATTTCCATTGTGCACACAGCACTTTGTCCATCTCCAGACCAATTACTCTTGGTGGTATATCTCACAAACACCTTGGTCAAAATATAGCAAACCATAAATAGAAATAAACAGCAGATCTGACCAAACATGAGGATATGAAGCATTCCTCTGTACAGGAGGGTTTTGAAATTGCAGCAAAATTCTACATGTTATCCAACTTTGGACTGAAATTCTAATATTTTGTAATAGCAGCCCAAAATTATGAACTTGCTTTCCAAATCAAAGAATCAAAAGTTGGTCATGGCATGCACAGATCAACAGTGCTTTTGAATAGATATTTCTACCAGCATGCTTCAGGTGGCATGGATGCAGCACAAAGTATGTTTACCTAATATAAAGGCTGACAGGCTAGACTGTCTTGAAAACGATATAGCCGAGCATATGAAGAGCTCTTTTCCAAAACGCTATAAATCCATTTTTGTGGAACAAGTCATGTTATTTAATTGTGTTTTTCAGGTAATATCATTAAAAGTGCGGTTGTGTTGTTTTGATTGAGTAAACAGCAATTACCCATTTAGAGTTCCAAAAACAAAATAATCATTTAAAAAATGATTTATGAAAATGCATTAAAATGGAGGATAGTGTTTTGGAGCCAAACTATTCTTATGTGTCCTAATATATTACATGTGATATATTACTATTAATTTAAATGTTTCTTTTCACTGAGTTGTCCTAAACAGGATGCCGAGAATAAGAGTTTACCACACTATCAAGATGTAAACAAAGCAGAGAGGAGGGGTCCAAAGAGAGGCCGGGCAGCAGAGAGAGAGAGGAGGACACTACGGGCGGGGAAAAGTTTAACAGAGACCAGCACCTGAGGAGAGGGCATGCAGTGGGCAGAGAACTAGATCAATCAGAGCCAGAGAGCAATCTGATTATCAAGCCAGCAGAGGAAATATGAAGGGAGAGAAGGCTGGAACACAAGCAGAGACAGGAGGGGAAGATGGCGTCACAGAGTTCACACACACATGTTCATTCATGTGCATGCATATATGAAGTCTGGACATTTCTTGATGAATATCTACACTTTCTTTGGTATGAATGCACCTTTTTCTTTCACCTTTTTTTACGCAAATCTTTCAGAAACTTTTCTCCTTACAGGTCAGAGAGGTTTTCAATTTACAAAGCGTTTACTACTTTCATTTAAGCCATTCGGGATCAAAGGGAATATGTGTTCCATGGACACCTGAGGTTTACAAAGGATGTCTCTCTTTCAATGCATATCTTGTGGAGCAAATATTAGTCCAAATAACTTTGGAGGGCAAGATGTTTTTCTTGCAAAGAAAAGAAGGTCCTAGAGAGAATGTGCAAAATGTATTTCCGAAATCAGTGTTTGATAATCACACATGTCTCTCTGGGAGGCATTCAAATGATCAAAACACCCCCAGAGTTGGGCGAAAAGCATGAGGTAATTTGCTGTGTAATTTTCTCTGAGGTCGAGTGTGAGGAACTCAGTCTGGATGGAATTATTATCACTAAAACATCTGCGATGCACAAATTTCCCAAGCGTCCACAGATAACAGTAATCCCATCCGAATAGACTTTACACAATATTATTAAAGCTATTTCCTTGCGGCTTCTTGTTTTTTTTTCTTTCTCGCTCTTTCGAAGGCTAAGGTACATACTCAGTGGAGAGGGTCTTCTCATAGCTCATTAGAAAACACTTCTTGGAAATCCTTTCATCACATGTGCACCCTGTTCCTAATTAAAACAGTATTTTTCTAAATACTGTTTTAATTAGGAACAGTATTTTTCTAAATACTGTTTTAATTAGGAACAGGGTAGAAATAGCTTTCTATAGCCCCCAGTCACCGCTGTGGATGCTGAGAAGTCACATGGTCACATGTCTTAATGGAAACCGGAAAACCATCATGCACAACCTCCTGAGTCTGTGTGTCGGTAGTTTGGTGTCCATCCAGCTCAATTCCATATTTCCAGCTAATTCACAACAAAAATAGTTATAGAAAATACAAATGTGGGTTTTTGTATCTGTGTTGCTATTTGTGTTGCTAGAGGTTTGTGATATATAAAGAGTAAGTATTTGTTCTTCTCCATTTAACCAGTCTTATGGCTCGTATCAATGTTAAATAAGTACTGTACCGGTACTAAATAGTACAAGAGATGCAATGGAGGAATTTAAAAACCTTGCCAAGAAGGAAATACTAAGAATATGATATTAACAATATAGACCATTTTAATAGAGCATGCTACAAAACTGGGACACTGCCTTTGATGTGAACATTCTGCATTTACTCTAATGTAGTCCTCTCATTTCAAAGGCAAGCCAGGGTAGACTTCTGTTAAAAGAAGAACAAACTCCACAGTGAAAGCAGATCGTATTCTCTTGTCACCCATGGCTCTGTGAAGACAGGGCTCTGGAGCTTTACATTATGTATTAACTGTGGAACACATAATTACAGTAATGTTCGATGAGGACACCAAGTCTTTCAACTCGGGTTCCTCTAAGTGAATGTGCACAGAGTAAATGTTTGTACAGGTCTCGTAAGAGAAGCATGCAAAACTGTCATGCATGCATGATGATTCTCTATAGCAAAACTCCCTGGTTGATTCTAAAAGGCAGATTTTTTCCCCCGCCAAAAAACATTATTATCACATCACTCTAAGCACTAAAGGACAGACACCTACTCATGTCTCACAGGTTTAACCCACTCATGGACAAAGACACGGCCCTATTGTGCACCCAGCGCAACGTGGCGCAAATTCTTTCACAAAAAAATTCATATCGTGCACCCAGTCAGTGATGGATTTTTCGCAATGTGCTCCACTTTTATTAAACCTTGTGCCCAGGTGTGTGGCAATTAACGACATAAGGTGTGGTCTGGCACATCCAAAAATTGCTAACTTACACCCTCTAAAAATCATTACGCCACTGACCAAGAAAAACCCTGGTGAAAGGTGCATACAAACCACAGCTGAAGACACACTGTCATGAAATGTAAGCAGCTCCCAAACAACTCCTCTGCAGGATAAATATCCTTAGGATTTTTATTCAGTCATTCGAACAACATGAAGTTAGTTTCACTTTGCCTATGTGTTCAAATAATAGGCAAGTGCAGAATGCATGTAGGCCATACTCTGCTGGTCACACACAGGTTTCAGTAAAGCAAGTAGCCTACTAGGTGGATCGTGCAAGCAGATTCCTTCAGATGCGTTGTTGACTGTCAACATACCGAAAGGCTAGACATGCCTTAAATGTCTTTAAACTTTGCGCCTCTAACCAGACATTTCAGATGGCCAAGATAGGGCCCATAGTCATGGAACTTCAGACCAATATATCTCACACCAAAACAACCCATGCATCTGATCTCCTGGATGCAAAGTACTCCTGAGGACTGTTAAGTGCCCACAGGAGATACATATACACAAATAGACCAGAAAGAGGTCATTGAAAGCAATATCACAATGGAATTTAAAAGCATCCAATGCAGTTTTGTTTTTCCTAATGGGCTCCCCGTACAGCTGTAAAGTTTTTTTGTTTTACACAGCCATTGTAAATACCACTCATGTCGTGTGCCCTTTACCCTTGACACAGTGCATGTGGATTTGTTTACAAGCTGAAGGATAGGAACCGGCAAAGATAATCTCTAAAGAGCCATGTCGACTGGCAAGGTAATATTACATAAATTAATACCGGTATAGACTATGGCATAATTGTGGCTGGTTCTCCACAGATGGATAAGGTACGACTATGCCACCATTCTCTCTCTCGCAAGTTAGTTTACCAAAACTTGTAAAAACTTCCAAAGGATGCCTTTAAATTGTTGTTGATTGCTACCTGAGGGTATTTTAACATATACAGCAAACTCTTCCTGATGTTTTACCAGTCTGTCATTGTCAGTGTTCTCTTCTATGCTGTGGTGTGCAGGGGAGGCAGCATTTAAGGGACACCAGGCAACGTTTTCGAGTTAATTAATCATCTTCGTAAGTCGGTTTATGGTTAAATGACTCATTATAGGGTGAATGAAGACTCTCTCGCCCACCCCTACTGCCTGAAGGAAGAATATCCCGCAATTCAATCCCGAATATCTCACAAAGTCTCAGACATCGAGAGAAGTAGGATCAGCTAGCGATTGTTGCAAACGTATGTATAATGGCAGAGCCGGCGAATAAGCAGCGAAAACCCTTGACGGAAGATGCAAAGAAAGGAAAAGAGCTTCAGACCGAGCGAGGGCTCGCACACGTATCGACACGTAATGACGCTAGGGGGAGCTTCGTAGAGAAAAAGCACTCAGGCTTGCCTTGCCTGGTGTCCCTTTAAGAAGAGGGACGCTGGACGACTGGGCAGGCTGGTGAGGAAAGCTAGCTCTGTTGTTGGCACTGAGCTGGAGTCCAGAACATCAGTAGTGGAGACCCTAAGCAAGTTGCTGTCGATCATGAACAATGGCCGCCACCACTTACACAACACATTCACCAGATAGAGGAACAGGTTCAGTGGCAGACTGCTGTTGCTGTCATGCTCACAGGAGTGGCTGAGGAGATGCTTTATTCCCCAGGCCATATACTGTAGCTCAACTCCTCACTGAGGTGGCAGGAAGAAATTGACTATTGGGCATGAGACTCCACTATCTGCCCCTACCATACCATGCCAACCTACACTCAGAATGTCTTTTACAGACTATGCAAACACAAATGTTTTACATATCTCAACACAAACTTTTTAATGGCTATGCAAACACAAACTTGTTAATATTTGTATCTGTCTTTTAGTATTTGTTCAGAATTTGTATAGTTCATTGTTCTGTTGCTGTTAACCTTTTTGTATGTTAAATGAACATTTTTATTCCATAGACAATAGTATTTATATGGGTAGGGCTATTTGCACCCCTGGTACAATTAGCAGTGTATGCTATTCGTACCCTGGTGCAATTAGAAGTGAATTCTATTTGTACCCCCGTCTGGTACAAATATCAATGTATGCTATTCATACCCCGGTGCACACAGCAATGTGTTCTATTAATACCCGTCTGGTACAAATATCAGTGTATGCTATTTGCACCCCTGTGCATTTACTCTGGCATATTGATCACACAATGTAATAAAAAAAAACCTAAATAAAACAAGCATGTTTTTGTTGTTACGTCATAGGGTGTGAATAGCTCAGCTGTGTAATAGACACTCTGAATAAGGTATGCTGTTTGCATCAATGTATAGTTAGAAGTGAATGCTATTCATACCCTGGTGTACATAGTAATAGTGCTGACGAAAAACGAATGTCCGCCATGTTTTTTGTGCATGTGAGCAACGTCTTTTTGTTGTTATGTCACAGGGAGTGAATAGCTCAGCTGTGTGGCCAAGGCTATTCGTACCAGGCGTGTAAATAGACACTCTGTAATTTTATGCTTGTACTGGTAATATATATTTTTTTTTTTCTGTTCACTTTATTACCCTACCTGATAACACTTTATTTTAATGTGTCGCTGTTACAGTGTACCTACCTAATTAGGTACAGTGGTACAACCTGTGTAACAACATGTACTATCAGGTACTATCATTGTACTTGCATTATGTATTTGTGGGTACCTACATATAGTTGTTACATTGTAATACTGAGTGCTTTTACAAAACTTTGCCAATTTGCCTATATTTTCATCAGAGGCAAAGAGCTGACCTGAGACCTGCTGAATGGGGTAAATCTGGTTATGATAGATTTGATATACAAACCATTCTTAGCTCCAGTCAAGGCCTCATTGTCTTCAGTGTACATGTAACAGCTGTGCTGCTACAACCTTGTCACTCTTTGATACAGTGGAATAAACCTATTAAGTGTACCAATTACTTACATGTACATATGACAAGTATGTTGTGTCTTCAATGTCTTGGAACAATGTCTAATTCACTAAATAGTACATATATCAACTGTGTTGGTACAACTATGCAGTTCTCTAAACAAGTGTAATTATTCAACACTTTAGTTGAGGGGCCACAAACATTATGTGCTCATGAGCAATTAACATTAAATTTGTGTAATTATGATGATTATTCTTAAAAAATCATAAATCATAATGATGTACCCATCCTACCTAATGTCTTAGTTGATGTGTTGTTCATGCATGAGGTCATAAATGAGAGACTATGAACTCATGTAAATTCCTGATGATTCATAAGATATAAAGGAATGAACTAATTAATGATGAATTAATTAATGCATGAATTCATGATAATTTATGTACCCTTACCGTAAAATGTTCATTCATGTCAACAGGAAGCATGCCAGTAGAAATATCTATTCATATTTGTGTAGGTGGGATTTGTAGTTGACAGAGTGTCAACAGATAGTTTGAAACTTCAGTCCAGTCATGACTGTGGGGCCCTTGTGTTCCACCGTTCCACCAGAATAACTTCAATAAAGAGCAGATGAGACAGGCACTGACTCCAGACACTCAAACATGCAATATATCTCTCTCTTTCTCTCTCTCTCCCCCTCCATTTCCAGAGTCTACAATGCTCCTAGCCTTTTCACTTTTTTTAATCTCAACCCATCATTTCAGAAAAAGGAAATTGTAAGAGGAAAAATAATTATCCCTACTCGGAGGAGCAAAAGAATAGGTAATTAGAAACACTGAATTAATTACTGATAAGAGCATGGTGGGAAGAAAGGCCTTTACACATGCTCTGCTGAGGATCATTTGTTCTGGACCGCATTGAGGATTATTGTTCCATCCCCACACGGCGGGCCTTGGCAGCATCAGGACAGTACTGTACAGATTACTAGAGTTCTCCTCCAGGAACCGGGGCTAAAAGAGTTCTGGAAGAAAGTAGTCTCCATTACTCAAACTTATAAATACTGCTATTTTTTATTTCTATGTTTTTCATTGCTGTTGCTTTGGTGTTAACTAAGTGACAAGGTGTAACAAAGGCTGTAAAACAGTCTAAAGTAATTCACCCACTCACCCACCCACCCACACACACAGTTCCCCCCTGATGTGCCCTGTGTGGTCTTACACACCAGCTGCAATGAAACACCATTTTTTTTTCATTGGCACAGTTTTCATTTTCATGCATTTTTTATTAGTCTCATTATATAGAAGTTCATTCTGAGAGGCAGATTGCTATAGATTAATTACATTAATTAAAGTGGAATAATGAAGCAAAAAAAGGAAACATGTTTATCCTTGCAGCTGCTGTTTAACCTTGCAGGTGTATGGATACCACTTTAAAGTCGCCATGTTGACATTAAACTCGACATTTCGAGAATAAAGTTGAAATACTTTAATCTCGACATGCCGACATTAAACTCGAAATACAGTTTGAACATAGCCTACAGTTTAAGCTATGTAGCCTACACTAACACACAATATGTGACATAAATAATAGGCCTACTTCAAATATGTGTTATTTTAATGCTAGATTGCTGATAGATTCAGATAGATTGCGTCTTGTCTGTTAACAACTCATTGCCGTCATCGTGAAGCGTGTCTCGCGGTTATGGAAATACCATACACTATGCCATATATAGCTAGAATAATTATGTTTCCAATGATATAATGTTTCTATAAAACAACATGTTATTTCACTCTGTGTTTACGCGGGTATAGGCCACCGCACATCCAAATAACTGCCCTTCATGACCCACAGGCCGTCACTCTCATTTTTCTAAAACTGCTATTCCATGTCTCACCTGCATAAAATATAGTAGGCTATAAACATAGATATGTGTGCATTTACTTAGAATACATGGGATTGCCTGTTCGGGAGGACAGCTTCATTCGTCCCTCCATAGACATTCAGCATAGCTGGCTGTTTTGCATCCATTACAAACAAACATGCAATGTGAAAGTCTGGGATTGGGGAGAGCACTTATGCCTAGTCTGTGCATAGATTGGGGAGAGCACGTAGCCTATGCCTAGTCTAGTGCATGTCAAACCTTTAGATGAAAAACACTCTTTAACAATAGGCCTAGAAGTGGATGCTATTCGTACCCTGGTGTATATACTGTAGTAATGTGTGCTATTTACATCCTGGTGCATGAACTAATTGTTGCAATTAAAACTTCAGTTTGAGAACCAATTTCTTGTTCAAATTGTGCGCCTTCTCTCCAGAGACGTTGAGTACACATGCACACTCACTCTGCCAAAACCCATCTTGCGGGAATTGAACCCAGGTCTCCCATATGCACTATCTACTTCCACAACTAGATGGGTGTTTGCAGGTAAACTTATAGAAATAGCAATAGCCTGAGCATTATATTCACAAAATTTCTGTTAACTAACAAACCGACGGGTGTATGTGTTCACTGAACAAAGATTATGAAAATAAAAACTTTTCAATCTAAACCTTAATTTGAACAGATATCAGTGCTGAATCCTTTCAGAATTCTTCACTTTCTGCTGAAGAAAAAACAAATGTCCGCCATGTTTTTTGTGCATGTGAGCAACGTCTTTGCTCTGCCCTTCTCGTCGCTACAAACTTCACCCAGACACATACAACTTTTTTTTATTTTTAATGGGAAACAGGTGGCCCCTGTGCCCGGTTTACTGTGAGTTGTGACAACTCGTACAAACACAATACTTTACATATCCGTAATGTTTGCTGTGGCGTCTATGTCACAAGCGCGGTTCGTTCGCCGCTCACTGGCCTCGAACCCGCCACCTTGACACACACACCGGCATGGGAGACGAACGCACTAACCACTGAGCAAAAAGACCAGGCTTCCAACTCAGCGGTTAGAAGCGTTCTTAAGGTTAGGGCTTCGAGGATTTACACGGGCAACTAGCACGCTAGCTCAGTCTGCCTCCGTTACATCGATTGTATCTCTGATAAGCAAACTCAAGGACTCACCCTTATGACGTCACGCCCCGCGTTGTGGGGGAGAGGGGGAATGTTTAAAACCACGGTTAAAAGTACCAACTTTTCATAATATATTCAGTGTACAAACTGACAATAAAACACATCAACAGTCAGGTAACAATGTATGTGGGTCGACCTAAGCTGTAAATACATTTCTGCATTTTCCAAATGCATTTTTTGATGTTTGCAGGTGTTACTGCTACTGTTTATCACAGAAATTTTTGGTTTTGTCTTCCCCTCTCGTCACTGATTGGCCTGACATGTTTCTTGTCTGTGGGAAATGGTTATGAACTATGGTGTTCCAGACTAGATCTCTCTGAAAAATGATCTAGGTGGGCGGGGCCATATATTCTGGACAAGGCACATGCCAATTGATTGATTTCAGTCTGTCACGCAGGCACGCGGAAACCTGTTTTTGACCAGGGGTGCTGAATAACAAAAATAATGGATGTCCGACGATTTCTCCCCTTCTGGACATGTTTCGGATTTTGACTGCTAAATACATAATTTGAGTGCGGTGTGCGGGTGATAGAGATAAGTTTTAGAAACGTCCTGGGCAGCCACAAATTCCAATGTTCCGCGACAGCACTCCGACTCCACTGCACCCACCCTAACCCCACAGAAGCGCACTTGACATCATTAGCCTATTTCAGTATAGCTAAGGAAAATTACTTTTCTGATCGTCAAAACCACACCAGAGATGTTTGGCTTTAGGCTAATAATCAGGCTGCAATGATCTCGCAAATAATTCCTGAATAGCCTAAAGTGTGTCGTCTCCACACACTATATTAGAGTTTCTTTCAGCTTATCCCTGCTTTTTTGAACGTGTAAATCGCATAGAATATGTAGGCCTATATCAACCGTAGGCCTACACACTTGATCGCACATTGCATTCACATTGATCTCTATAACTGTTAATTTTTAGTAGCCTATATTCGAACCAATCCATAACCCTTTTTGCTATTTGACTCATCATTTCACATACAAAAATAATGTCAGAAAGCGAATTAGTAATTATTTAAATTTATATATATATATAACATCTTAAAAATCTATCTCCTGCCAGCAGGGGGTGCTGCAGCACCCTCAGCACCCCCCTTGCTGTCACGGGTGTTTTCTGCTATTTTTGTCCAACAGCAGGATGACTGCCAGAGCCAGCTGTTCTGATTTAACGCATGGCAGTTTCAATGACCTTGCTCTCACCCACAGACACTGTGTCCAGTGAGCTAACTGGCAGTGTCTGGTGTCAGATATGAAGTCAGTACTAGTGTTGACAAACTGACCGAAGAGCCGGTTAAATAACCCGATTCGTGCCACTGAACTGGGAGAATCGAGTGCCATACGTCAATAAACCGACTCACTCCTGTTTTCAACCACTCATTCGTGCCGGGCTGCCGGCGGCGCTTCAGTGTGCTTGAGCGCGCGATCGGCGTATGCTCCGTTGTCTGTAGCTGGTCTTCTTCTGCTACTGTGTGTAGTAGTAGTAGGCTAATCTAGCTCATTAGCGCCTCCACTGGAGTGGTGGTAGAATCAATCAAGAAATGGGCTACCTTGAGCGCACGACTGAACCTTAAAGCAACACCAAAGAACTTTCCCTCTGTAGCATGCATGCCATTTGTTTATCCAGCACCGGCTTTGCAAATAACGATGTCCACAGACAAGGTAGAATATGTTGCACGATTTATGAAAGTACGATGTATTGCGACATCAGATGCAAGTCAAATTTGTAGTTTCTTATGTCTCATTCCATCGAACTACAGATCCGCTACCCGATCTGGCAAACTTACATAGTGCGGTTATAGCCGATAGAGGGCTGTGAAGCGAATGCAGAAGTGCCGTTCACCCTGTTACAAAGTTGATGAACCACTGAAACGATTTTGGAAACATTATTTTAAGGTACAAAAAACTCTTTGGTGTTGCTTTAAGAGGCTCCTGTACAGTTGGTGGCGGTATACTACAAAGATAGTCATCTACCAAGAAACAGAAGAAGAAGAAAAGAAGAGCCGTAAGAGTTCTTGTGGAAGCACGGTTGCGGTGTGACCGTGAGAGCTACTCGGTATGACTGTTCCCAGTGACTGTTGACTCAATTACTGAATGCTGTACTACTAACGTGGAGAGCCAATCCCATTGTATGTATCAGTGCATTGAATAAAACGCTGTGATATAATTTTGCTATTTAAATGTTTGTGTTGTGGAAATTGCAGTAAATCGCAAGAGACAATTTCTCACGTTGAGCACACAAATGCGTGTGTCGTTTATTTTCATAGGAAAAACACTGAAAACTAAAATGGCGCTGTCCAGCAACAAAACAGGCATGGGGCTACACGTTATCACACATTCATAACATTTAAAGGGACCACGATCCCTGAACAGTTATACTTACATGAAGTAACTACAGACAGAACAAAGTGCTGTGTTTAATATAAACGGTGTGTAGAACCACACTTAATAACAAAGGTGAATTATGCCGGTCACATTCACTACACACGTCCCCCCAGAATTCACCATATCAGAAGTACAATCAACAGTCAATGGGGGAGGTGGGCGTATTAACCGTCCACAACGGCTGTGCTGTACCGGAGGTCGATGAGACCCAACTGCGGCAGGTGTCCCGTCATGACACGGGTGTGGGGCATGGCGTGTGGGAGGCTTGGGAGAGAGGGGAGTAGGGGGTGGGGGCAGAGCTGGAGGCCGTCCGCGTCGTGGGGGCTGGGCCAGGTCAACGGGCCCGGCCACATCCAAGTGAGCCGGTTTGAGGCGGTCAATGGAGAGTCGCTCCGGTTTGCCGCCCATGTCCACCACAAAATGTTTGTCTCCTGCCTCCAAAACACGGAATGGGCCCTCATAGGGCGGGCGTAGCGGTCCTATAGAGATACAGCAGTGGTGTAATACCAGTACACGGGTGGCCTGAAGCAGCGTGCGGACACGCTTAGCAGGCTCACACTGGCCCAGCTAGCTGCGGACAGCAGCGACGGGGTACACAACAGATATACAAAGAAGGCGGCCACCAGTGCGCGAACGCACGCGCCAACATACACCAGTGGACAACTGGAAAAAAGACACACAGCAGCCCGCACCTCGTGCAAGACTGCACCTAGCAGACACAAACAGCTAAACTTACCTTTGCAAGTAGCCTAGCACACAACAATAAAGCTAACAAGAAGCACACAGTAACATTAGCGCCGAGCACATACGCGCTGATCAGGCCCACACAGGTTCCGGCTGCCAGAGCAGTGAACAGAAATAATAACGGTGGCCCACGCCGGTGCGCGAACGCACCCAGCAGGCTCACACCAAGCCCAACTAGCCGCGAACAGCCAGATAAGGTACACAGTAGTTAACAAAAAACAACCCGGAAACCTGGCACACACAAAAGGAAAATAACACTGAAACGGCGGCCCGCAGCAATGCGCGAACGCAGGCAGCAGGCTCACACTAGCCCCTCCGCCATGCGGTATGGGGTGAACTCAGGAAAGGCGTTCACAAGTTAAACAAAGTTAAACGAATTTTCCCGAAAAAAACACAGGTTACTGCCACATGCAGACTAACAAACACAGTCAAAGCAAGAAAGCAGTGAAAGGTCACAGGTCTCAGATGAGGCGATCAAGGTGAGAGGCTGAACCGGGAGCAATCTCCGCTATTTACAAGCTCGAGTCGTTCTGCTTCCGGAGGTCATGGGCATGACTTTGTTGACATATGGTCTCGGTGATAGGCAGAACGAAGGACGATCATTCCTTTTTTAGACCGTAGTGACGGTCAGAGTGAGGTCGAAACAGATCGAGACCACCGTCGAATCTGTAAGCTGTGTCTCGGCAAGTTTGCGTTAGGCTATCCTTTAGACTTGTTTAGTGCATCTTAGATCACTGTGTTCTTGGCAATTCACACATTAGGCCTATCCGTGGTGAAGTAGCCTACATCACATACAAATGCACGTCATGTTATCTTGGTAGTTATATTAAGTTAAATGCATGGTAGGTAGACGGTCACGAAGAGACCGGCGCGCACAAGGCAACTGAACGTCGGTTGTATATCTGGGAACTTTCCGAGCTCTGGAAAGTTCCCAGATATTTTGAAACACCTGTTAGCAATCTCTGATGGCGGAATATTCAATGGCTACCCGACAACATCTCAGTGCAAATTCCAAAATTGTTCGTCTATTAATTTTCCACGGTTCAACACACGAGACAACTGAACACCTAGGTGTTGTTATATGTGTACATTAGCCTATAATACTACATAGTTTGGCTGCAATGGCTTTATTAATTTCTGCCTGTTCATTGCCTGTTCATTCAGTGCATTTTCCCTGTGTATAAGTTATACTACATACATTATTGTGTTTGACACTAAGGATAGCCTATCTGAGATGGTGGTCTGGTTCAAATGAGTTACGTTGTGAAATTGAGAATGGCACAGACTAAATTGTTTAGTCTATTTCTTTGTATTGTGAAATTGAAATGAAATATGGACTATTACAATCAATAATATGTTGAAATTAATTAAAAGGAATCAATTTCTATGAAAAATCTCTGTCTGTTGTGTGCGTGTGTCAAGGTAAAACCTAGGCCTACTGTGCGCATATACTGCGCAAAAGCGCCACTTGCTATTTAATTGTACCACCTTGTCAGGCTATGCGCGGGGTGTGCCAATTTTTTATGAGATAGAGAGACCCCCTTAAAGACAAAAATAATTAATAATTTGAGCCCTGAATCTCATTCTTCGGGCAGTTTGTTTTTACTAGAGACAGAAAAAAAATAGTAAAATTAGCATAACAAAAAACATAAATTTACTTTATCGCTACATAGTTGTTTATAACCATGCCAGTAGGCTATCAGCTGTGTTAACAGTATGTTACAAAAAAAGCATATGCTCACACATTTTGCCAGGGAGGAAATGGTAGCCTATGATGTTGCCTTACAAACAACTCAAAAGTCAAAGTTCAAAGTCCTTTGAAGTCAACTTTAAATTTGGGAAATATCGACCGACCACCAAGTTTAGAGGTAGGAACTCTGACTAAGAATGGTGTTCCTTTGTACTTTAATTCAGTAGTAGGTCAGAATTCATTCTTCACTTCCTAGTTTGTCTGGATTAAACTGGGAAATTCCTACCCGGAAATTTCTGACTTAACGAGTTGTCTGGAAGGCAGCATTAGGACCCAAATGCAAATGATAGATGAGAATAAATCTTCCTTGCATGTGCCCGTACAGATAGAGAAGCAGAAGCACACGCAATACTGAGTTCCTGAGCCTCTGTGGATCACAAAGGAGACCACAGAGTTCAGCAGGCTCCCAATAATAACAGGCCAGGGGCTTTTGCAGGCCAACACGAACGCACACTCACAACACACAACAACAACACACTGAAAAATGCAATCCCAAAAATACAGAAATCTATAACATGGGGCAGAGGAATTTCTTGAAAACTGAATCTAGGCCAGAACACAACAGCAAACAACAGTGGCCTGAGGAATATATAGAGATGATTCAGCACTAAATGATTTTCAGAGCAGAGGAATATGGTGAGATGATTCAGCACTGAATGATTCTCAGAGCTGCAAAATATGGTGAGATGATTCAGCACTGAAGATTGCCAAGATTGTCTGCAAGTGTGCAAGCAGGCTCGATGGTGTTGTATGCCCCCAACATCGTCTTCCAGGCAGCGCTGCACCTAATCCTAACCCTCACCCTAACTCTCACCTTAACCCTTGCCTAATCTTAACCCTCACCCTCTCCATGACCACTCTTAAATCCTCCACTGTCATCTTCGTTGTCTCATTGCCCACATTCGACTCCGCGTCGTCTCCACACCAACACTTGACTCCTACTTCTCTGACCTCTTCGTTGTCATCCATATACTTTTGTTGTCATCAATATACTTTTAATTACTTTTTCTGCTGTTAGTGAATGTGTGTGTGTTGTCTGTATGCTACTGAGACCTTGAATTTCCCCTGGGGATCAATAAAGTATCTATCTATCTTATCTATCTATCACACTCCCCTTTTCCTTCTCTTCCTCCATCCTCCCCACACCAACACTCGATTCTGCCGTTGTCCTCCCCCCATTAAAACTCGACTCTGCCGTTGTCCTCTCCACACCAACGCTCGACTCTGCCGTTGTCCTCCCCGGGTTCAGAAAGTTGCATATTCTTTTTTTCCGCGGAGAAGCGATAGGGGGAGACGAAGCACCCACCAAACAACCCAGAAAGTGTTGTAGAACCATCAGAACGACTCTCAACCTGCATAATTGCTAATTGGTAATTTTTGCTAAAATTGTTGCATAGGGCTTCTTTAATATTCGATCAGTACTACTGGTAATGATAATGTCCAGATGTAGGATAGGCTACCCGAAATGCGCTAATTAAAGCCCACAGCATATAATGCACTGAAGCGTGTTGAGTCTTAATAATAACAGTGGCTTATTGTTACGTGGTAGCAAATAATGTTAAAGAAATATACGTAATGTACACAGATATATTGCAACAGGTAGCCTAATGGTGTAGGCTTATTTGACGAAGACCTGGTTGGAACGTCATACTTGTACACTGGTACCCTTTGCAACTGTCAAAGAAATCCCATAAAGACGGGAAGGCCTAGGGTAGCCTACATCAGATGGCCTAAAGATTATAGGCCCCTCTGTATAGCATTTAGTGATTTGCATGCAGTAATTCCAACACTGACCTTGATCTAGCCTACTTTGGCTATTTAAAGGTACTTAATTGCCAAAACACAACACAATGTAAATGAACTATAACAAACAATAAAGGACTTAATCACACACAAATTACTATTTTACTGACAATAAAAAATAATAATTATGTAGGAAGTTTAGAAGCCAGAATTGACCTGCATACTACAAAAGTGCACCAAATTCAACAAAAATGACTAATACACTTGTAGGAGGTCTGCATCCTTTCTTTTCCAGATATTTTAGGATTCTGCCGTGGTATCGTTTCAGTATCGAGCATTGAGATATTTATTGCAGGTATCGTATCGAAGTCATAATTTTGTTATCGTGACAACACTACCCACACCAAAGCTCGACTCCGCTGTTGTCCTCCCCACACCAACACTCGACTCCGCCATTGTCCTCCCCACACCAACGTTCGACTCCGCCATTGTCCTCCCCACACTAACACTCGAATCCTCCTTCTCTTCCTCCATTCTCTCCACACCAAGACTCGACTCGTCCTTCTCTTCCTCGCTCTCAATCTCTTCCAGATCCACATTCTCCTCCAGGTCCTCACTCTCTTGTCAAAAATGTCATTGACAGATGACTTTATTGCTGCGCCGTCCGTAGAGATACTATTTCAGTGCTCGAAAAATCAGCTATTAGAGTTGTCCGAGAAATACCAAGTGTATATTTCTAATACTGAAAAGCGTTTAAAAGACACCACTTTAACTGCTTTAATCAAAGGTCTTGTCGCGCAGACTATCTTGCCCTAAAGTGCGGCTGAAGCGAAGCCACCACAGAGTAGCACTAAGGAGCTTGAACTCCAGATTCGCTTGCAAGAACTCACTTCGGTGAAAAGGAGCTAGAGAATGAGCATGAGAAGTTGCGTGTTTCAGCTCGTCAAGAGGAGCTTAGAAATTCACTAGAATTGAAGCGATTGGAACTTGAGACATTAAGGCAGCGCCAAGCTGTACCACAGCGAGACAATGATTTTCAGGTCATCCGGTATGTTAAAATGGTTCCTGACTTCACCGGGAGGGAGGTGGAAAAATACTTTCCTCATTTTGAACGAGTTGCAACTACTTCAGAGTGGCCTAAGCGATATTGGACGCTTTTGCTGCAATGTGTTTTAAAAGGTAAAGCACAGGAAGTTTACTCTGTTCTTCCTTTTGATGATAGATCTGACTATGATAAGGTGAAGGCCGCAATATTGAATGCTTATCAGTTAGTCCCAGAGGCATATAGACAAAAGTTCCGACATTACAAGAAACTGGATAGACAGACATATGTTGAGTTTGCTGGTGAGAAAGTGACTTTATTTGATCGATGGTGCCAGTCAGAAGGTGTTGATTCACAGGAAAAGCTTAGAGAGTTAATTCTGGTTGAAGACTTTCGTAATTGTCTGCCTGATAACGTGTCTACTTATGTTGCTGAGCAGAAAGCGGAGACCATCTCCCAAGCAGCCTGTCTGGCCGATCAGTACGCATTGACTCATCGAGTGCACAAAGACCGGAGTAGTTTTTAAAGTCAATCTACCGTATCATTCACTACAGCACCCAGTCCACCGGTTAGTCCAAGTGTTTCAGTTAACGCGGAGGAAAGATTCTGTCGCTATTGCAAAAACTCTGGACATCTCAAGTCTGAATGTATCTGAAAAGGAAGCAGGAAAAAGCTGTTGGCCTAGCCACCACGTCAGGACATAGTGTTTGCCCTATCATGCCGGTTGACCCTGTGCTCGCAAAGGCTCCGTCTATCTATGAGCCTTTCATAACTGATGGAGTCGTGTCAGTCCCTGGTGGTCATTCTGTGCCTGTGCGCATTTTACGTGATACTGGCGCAGCCCAAAGCTTCATTTTGCAGGACCTCTTACCATTGTCTGTGAAGACAGCTACAGGCAGTAGTGTTCTTGTGCAAGGGATTGAGATGGGTTACATTGAAGTGCCTCTGCATCGCGTATGCCTAAAATCTGATCTGTTCTGTGGCGACGTGGTTGTTGGGCTAAGGTCCTTGTTTCCCATTCCCTCTGTGAACTTCATACTAGGCAACGATATAGCAGGCCCGAAAGTCTGGAGTCAAGGTGATGTACTGCCAGAAGTGATTCCTGCACCACCTGTGCCAGAGGGCGTGGATGAGTGTGCGCAAAAGTTCCCTGACGTGTTCCCCGCTAACGTCGTCACGCGTGCGCAAAGTAAAAAGTCTAATGCTCCTATTGACATTGACCTCAGTGATAGCTTTGTAGTCCAGCCTGAAAGGTGTGAGAGACTTTTCGAGCCACTGCAACGGGCTATTCCTGAAGTCAAACCTGTTAAGAATGAGATTGCTGATTTTTCATTGTCAGGTGAAAAATTTATAATGTCACAAAAATCTGATTCCACTCTTGCTGCTTGTTTTCAGGTTGCATTATCCGATCCTAACAATGCGTCCGCACCGTGCACATTTTTAATCAGGGACGGTGTTCTAATGAGAATGTGGAGACCGCGCAGTGGTGAAGAGTGGGGCAATGTTTATTAAATAGTGATTCCATCTGAGTACCGGTCAAAGATACTCAGTGTTGCGCATGATGGTCTCGCTGGTCATATGGGCGTCACAAAAACCTATAATCGCATACTCCAGCACTTTTTCTGCCCAGGTTTGAAACGTGACGTTGCCAGGTATTGCAAATCATGCCATGTCTGTCAGGTGGGTGGCAAACCGAATCAGACGATTACACCAGCACCATTACAACCAATACCTGCTATCGGCGACCCCTTTGAACATGTCATCATTGATTGTGTGGGCCCGCTACCGCGGTCGCGGAGCGGCTATATATACCTACTCACTGTTATGTGTACTGCCACACGATTTCCGGAGGCTATTTCTCTGAGGAAAATTACAACACGATCCGTGACTAGGGCTTTATTAAAGTTCTTCTCGTTTGTTGGATTACCTAGGATAATTCAGAGTGACAAGGGAAGTAATTTCACAGCAAAAATGTTTTCCCAGGTCATGAAGTCACTTCATGTTCAGCACTGTACCTCCAGCGCGTTCCACCCGGAGTCCCAAGGCGCTTTAGAATGCCATCACCAGTCGTTCAAAACGATGTTGCGTGCCTATTGCCTTGAAGTGGAGGGGGGGGGGGGCTGGGAGGATGCTGTGCCTTGGCTACTTTTTGCATCACGAGAGGTGGTGCAGGAGTCTCTTGGATTCAGCCCTGCTGAACTGGTGTTCTCACAACATGCGCACTCCGTTAACGGTCCTAAAGGAACAGTGGTTGAGTGCACCTAGCTCTCGTAGTGTTGTGCAATTTGTGAGTGATTTTCGTTCCAGACTACAAAGGGCTCGTGAACTTGCCCGACAAAACCTCCTAAGTGCGCAGGCTAAAATGAAAACCTGGTATGATCACAAGGCCCGAGCATGTCCGTTCGTGCCTGGCGAAAAAGTACTTGTACTGCTCCCTGTGCCTGGTGCTGTCTTCCAGGCCAGGTACAGTGGGCCGTGCACTGTTAAAGAAAAGCTGTCCGATCTCAATTATGTCATTTCCACTCCCGACAGGCGGCAGCACACACGGGTATGCCATGTTAATATGCTAAAGCCATATTTTGCTCGTCACTCAATCGACCAGCCTAACGATTCTGCTACCCTTTTAGCTGCGCTGACCGCGAATGAAGACAGCGTCGCGGCCCCCTCACGTTCAATAATCGAGGGTCGCTTAAAAAATCCTGAGATGTTGGCTGTTTTAGAGAGTCAGTTGCCACACTTATCAGACACGGAAAGAGTCGACATTGTTGCTTTGATTCATGATTTCCCCGAGCTTACAGGAGATGGCCCGACCATCACCTCGGTATTACAGCATGATATCGATGTTGGTACGGCTTCTCCAATTAAGCAGCATCCCCTAAAACATGCAATTTTCAAAAAGGAGATTGAATATATGCTCTCCAACAACATCGCTGAACATAGTTCAAGTCCGTGGAGTTCTCCATGTTTATTAGTCCTTAAAAGTGATCAGTCATACCGTTTTTGCACGGACTATAGGCATGTTAATGCAGCCACCATTCCGGACAGTTATCCACTGCCCCGAATGGATGACTGTGTTGACCGTGTTGGCTCGGCGAAGTTCGTGACTAAGCTGGATCTCCTGAAAGGTTACTGGTAGGTCCAGCTTACGGAACGAGCCAAAAAGATTTCTGCCTTTGTCACCCCCGACTCATTTCTGCAATATACTGTCATGGCCTTTGGAATGCGCAACGCGCCTGCCTGTTTCCAGAGGCTAGTTAACATCATAATTAAAGGAATGACAGGATGTGGGGCATATTTGGATGATCTGATTCTATACAGTGATTCATGGACTAATCATCTGCTACAGCTTAGAGAGCTTTTCCGTCGCCTGTCCAAAGCGAACCCCACCCTCAATCTGGCCAAGTGCGAATTCGGCAAGGCAACCGTCACATACTTGGGTCGGGTGGTTGGTGGTGGCCATGTGTTCCCCGTAACAGCCAAGGTAGCAGCCGTCCAAGACTATCCAGTTCCTGTTAACCGTCACGAGCTACGGCGTTTCCTCGGAATGGTTGGCTACTATCGTGATTTTTGCGTTAACTTTTCCTCCGTTGTGGCCCCACTCACGGACCTGCTTAGTCCCAAAGTTGAGTTTGTGTGGTCTGAGACGTGTCAGAAAGCATTCGAAAATGTTAAAAGTCTCTTGCTCTCCAGTCCTGTTCTCGCTGCCCCCGATTATAGTAGGCCTTTCAGTTTGTCCGTGGACGCGAGCGATTTTGGAGCCGGAGCTGTCCTTTTGCAACGTGGTGCTGATGACATAGATCACCCCGTCTCGTACTTCTCTAAAAAGTTCACCATGGCCCAACGTAGATATTCCACTATCGAAAAGGAGATGTTGTCCCTCGTTTTGGCCATCCAACATTTCAAAGTTTACTTGGGTGGATCACCTCATCCCATCTTGGTCTACACTGACCACGACCCACTTAAGTTCCTCAACCGCATGTATAACTCGATATGCGCGGGAAAGATAATGTATTGGCCGATGCGTTATCTAGGTGTAATAATTAACAGCGCCAATCTTAAATTTAAAATTTCAAACACTGTTTTGTTACACCTTAAGCAATCACTTAGTTTAACTCAGCACTGAGTTTAGTTCAGCACTGATAGACGATAGATAGGGTGTTTAAAGTAATTGCTATACAATTTATTTTCCTAGCTCTAGGATTCGTGATTTTCTCACTTAATGGATCTGATAGTTTTCGTTGTTACTGGTAACTTGTCTCGCAGGCAGTGTGGCCTGTAGCCTAAAAATGTGGTTAAATAAAAAGCCTATTGGTTTGGATGTTTGTGCGTGTACATGTTAGTGTACCTGCTCGTGTATGTGTGTGTGATGTGTTTTTTTTCTCTGTCTTAAGTTGGTAATAGTGATAATGGTAAGTGTTTATATGGAAACTGACATTGAAATAGTTGTCTTTGGCTAACCTAGTGGGGAAAAAGCCCATTTTTGTTGTACTGTGTTCCTGCCCATGACCTCAGTACAGCTTTACTATTTCTTAGTTCTTCTAATAGTCTAAGCTCATTTATGGCATACCGTTGCTGTAAGGCTAATGTTAATTACAGAGCTACGCTTATGGTGACAAGCCACCATTTTGGGGTGGGAGTGTTACGCATACCCTGTACTTGGTGGTCACCCGATAGTAACTCTGGCTTGGCTCCCCCTGTTGGTAGCTATGGCCACAAACTTCGTTCAGAGCGTGCCCCTGCTAATTATCTCTGGGCCAACCCATGTCCTGAGATCTGGCTGTGGGCCTATAAAACATACCTGTGCACAGGTGAAGAGGATGCTTGAGCTAGATGGTCCAACCCACGCCTTTGTTCCTGCTCTCGCCGACTGAGCTGCACGGTCCCTGCTTCTCACGGATGCCATTAACTCGGACTTTGAACTGACAATTATTTATTATTAGTTACTGTAAATTCTATTTTTGTATTAAACCCCCCCCCCCCAGATTCGAGCCCTTCGGCTGTTCTGTCTCATTTATGTTGCGGATAACACAAACCTACCATTTTTAATCAGTTTATTACTTGGATTATTGTCAAAATAAAGCTTTTTACTTAACAAGCATGAGTGCAGATTTCTTATTACGAGTGCATATGCTGAAGTGCCCTTGAGCAAGGCACCTAACCCCTCACTGCTCCCCGAACTCCGCCGTTGAAGCAGGCAGCTCACTGCGCCGGGATTAGTGTGTGCTTCACCTCACTGTGTGTTCACTGTGTGCTGTTTGTGTTTCACTAATTCACCGATTGGGTTAAATGCAGAGACCAAATTTCCCTCACGGGAAAGAGTCCTCTTTTAACCTGCAGTAAAGCTGAACTAGTGAGATCTGTTATCAGAGACAACGTGAGAGAAGCATGCAGTTGAACAGAGGAAAGGGGAAGACAGAGGACAAGAGATGGGTCACTTTTCCTCCTGGAAAGTGTGAAAGATTTAGTGCTGGGCATTTGGAGTAATTATTGTGTACCTGTGTCAGGTGATGAATGTTCATACAGTACTCCCTTTACTGTGTCCTTCAGACAAATTTTGATCATACGTAAAAACGTGTGAGGGTGGAAACCAGATGGGTGAGTACGTGACATTTTTGGCGAAATTGAGATACATCAAATGAAAGCTCTTGATCAGCTCTTTCTGCTGTCAAAATGTTATTAGTGAAAAACCAAAGGATTTAACACTGAACACAATTGTTGTTTTGGCCCTCCTGTAAAGTTGGTGAAATGCCCCTTACGCCCCTTAGGTTCCAAGTCCTCATCGTGCCATGCTAGTGCATCTATGCTCTTTGGGAAGCTGAATGTTCATTGAACCCTCACATTGTTTTGGAATTGATTCCTTTCACACCACCCTTATAACCAGAGGTGTAGTGGAGGATAAACGCAAATAAATGCAGTTTATCCACCTCATATTAGAGTTTATCCACCTCTCAAAAGAGTCTATTCACCAATTGCAACTTTTAACATTAAAAAGCACACTGTATTATCCACATTCACAATATGTACACTCTTCAACACTCTAGGAACCATGCAATACCACTGGTATTGATATAAACATTGGACAATAACCTCCACTGTCATCAGACATGTTCCGATATCGCATGGCACAGTCCACCTTACCATGATAACAGAATTCATAATTTACCCACCTCTTATTTTATCACTACACCCCTGCTTATAACTGCTGCAGAGGCGATTGCTCTAAGACTACAGGGGAAGCTCAGCATCCTCTAAAATATCACAGAACTGCTGATACTAGGTAAGTGCAGTGTGGGAAACTTTCAGAGTGTGAGCTAAGGCTGGGTGTTGACGGCTGGTGGTGAATATGTTTAGATTGCTCCTGCTGCACTCGAGTAAGACTCTTTTGCTTTCTTATTTAAAACACAATAATGTGACTACCAGCTGTCCACTATGATAAGCCTCCTCTTCTTCATTAGGCTTTCTGCAGTGATGCCGCAGTGTGAGTTCTCCAGATGCCCGGAGTATGTTTGAGATAAAACACGCATCTGTCACTGTGGACGTGAGGCTCCAATTCGGTCACAGTTGGAGATTAGTTTGATAATAACTACATCAGCAGAAAGGGAAGCTCCTCGAGAAAACCCACTAAAAGAGCACAAACACAAGGAAAACAGAGTGCTGCTGCCGGCTGTTGAATTTCTCCAGTGGATTTTCCAACTAACTAATTTAAGACACAGTAAAAGAAAGAATGGCTGAAGTAAACAGAAAAGAAAAGTTGTGCAGCAGGAGCAGGAAAGGAGGGTTATTCCTCTTCTGCTGGGCTGATTTCAGGACGTGGCAGATATATTTTGACCTGATCCAGTCCAAAGTAAGTTAGAGACAGCATAATGCTATGGGCTGAACATTTTTCAAGCATGGGGGTATCACACCATGTGACATATTCAATATTTGAATTCATATTAATGTCTCCATTAGTCCATTTTTTTTTAGATTTTCTCACAGAACAGAGAAATTAGTTTTTTACCTGACTCCAACCTGTCCAGCATCCCCAGCTGTTTTCATTGGATAATTACTGAGGAGGCACCGAGTCCCAGGACTTGGTCCTGGTGCGAAGAGATGATGAGGAGGATATTGATATCTCTGAGAGACTGTGTGTTATTGTTTTTTTTTAGTTGGTCAGTGAGGTGTAAAATAAACAAGTCTCTTTCAATCAAGGTGGCCCAACTTATTTGCAAGCACAACAGGCGCACTTTGAATTAAGGCAAAGCCAGTGTTACTGATCGTGCAGCCACGGACACATGGAGAGCAAACAGTGATCTCTGACTCTGTGGCATTGGCAATTGAAGCACTGCAAACAAACAGGGCCTTAAGGCCTTATATGCACCTATACTGTACATAGTAAACAGATCAACTGGACTGCATGTGCATGCTCGTACTTAAACCTGTGAACATCTTTGTGTTTAGATTGTGTAATGTTGGCTTGTATGTGTTGCTGTTTGAATAGTGGTAGCTTATGTGTACAGCACTAGTGTAAACAAGAGGTGTTTTCATACTCTTCTTTTCTTGTCCTTATTTCTCCCCGTCTTCTCTTAGGGCGAACTCACACTATGCAATCCATACCGTACCTGAATATGTTTGACCCCCAAAGTCTGGTTCGTTTGACCAGTGTGATCGCTACGTACTGTCCGCTTGTGGAGGTGGACTCGGGCACGGTGCGGTTGTGCTTACGATCGCACCTACTGTTTGCGAAGATTCTAGAGCACAGCAGCTCAACCGTGCCTGGGTACAGTTTGATAGTATGCAGTGTGAGTGCTGGGAGAGAATTGTACCCCCGGCACGGCACAGGTGAACCCTGCCCAGTGTGAGTATGCCGTTACTTTCTGTCCTTTGTTTGTCTGGCCATATCTTCAGAGTTGTAAAAGTCCGGCTTCAGAAAGTAAAAATCCTGCCACATATTTGCTCCAAACATTCACTAAATCAGCTGAATAAGTACAACTCCTCAGGTAGAAACAATACATGGTAGGACGTTTTCTGTCTGAAGCCAGACTTTTACACTTCTGCATATCTTTCTGTTTCCTTCTCTCTCATTCTCTTTGACCTCATCTCACCTATCCCGACCGCACCCTTCTTCCCCCCCCTCTCTCTTGGCTGGTGAATGAGCCTGATCCCTGCCGTGATCGTGAGTGCTTACTTAGACCAGGGACCACTCTGACTCCTATTTGAATACAATCCTGCTCATGCAGGCGAAGTCTTATCTACAAGATATGAACAGCAGTGCTAAGCCTGGGACAGCTGCACAGATGTGATAGACTGTGAAAAATCTAAATCTAAACCTGCTCTGCAATTGAAAGTCAAAGGTTTTATGTTGAGTGTTGGAATTGTGTAAGGTGTGTATGCATGCACACACACACACACGCTTACACATGCATACAGAGGGGAAGGGGAGCTATTGAAACAACACAGCAATTCTGCATAGAGTCATGAAATACAATTGGGGTGACTGAGGTCAGGTGCGCCTGCAGGTGTACGTCCGTACGCACTGTGCGTACCATCAGGCTACTCAACAAGAGAAAATTTCCTTTGTGTGTGTGTTTTGGCCCACCATACCTTCCTAACTATGGACAGTATCCCATTAGCTGCATGCCATCAGGCTACAATTTACAATTTTCTATTGAAGTTAGTGAACACGTTATCAAAATTAATGCGCACACATTTTGTTTGAGCAGGAGAGAGAGAATACGAACGCAGGCACGCAACTAGGCTACTTGTTTTCTTTTACTCGGCTATATATTATCAGCACACAATGTTGAGCTAATTCACTAACTCAATACTCATCATGGATATCACAAGTTTAAACAACGAAAACAGAAAGGATGGATGCAGCAAAGCTAGGAGTTATTCCAGATGGGCAAGAACAAGGTAGGCAATTGCTTGTCAGAACGTTAGACTGCATTAGACAGCTGTTTAAAGCCAGATGTCACGGTAAGCTAGAACAAAACTAAAGGTAATTTTAGCCTGTATAGGGCTGTATCAAATTGTCCAAATGAATAGGTCATTGAAGACGTTGTTGTTGTTGTATTATTGCATGTGAATGTTGCTATGCTATGTAAACCGGTAAACGGACAAATATTGTCTGAATTGAATTTTCTTTTTGCCGGGGGGGGTAGGGATGGGTGTGCGTACCATAGCATTAATTCCTGCAGCCTCTGACTGAGGTGATGAGACATTGAAGTCATTCACTTCGGTTTTATTCACCATATCCAAATTGGTTGTCATGTGTATTGAAGATTTGACCATTAAAGTACCTCACAGGTATTATTGAAGGTGTTAATAAGTAATATTATATTAATGATACCATGTTATATATGATATATTACTGTGTTATACACTGCTTGTTAATACAACTGGATTTATTTTCCTACTACCTTTCGACTAGGGGATAACATATCAGCAGGCTGGCACACACACACACACAAACAAGTGATTTAATTATCAGATTTCTCAGGAAATTACATAAACATTTTAGACAACTACTAGCATTAACTGAAAACACAAAATGGTTACATAAAAATGAATAATTAAAATGACTGCAAATCATTCCAGTTGGAAGGTTGTATACAAAAATATATTACTTGAATATATACTGTACACACAGTGTAATTATTTTGTATTGTTCAATTTTGCATTATGTTTTGTCACATGGATATACTTGTGTGCGACTGCAAGTACAGTATTGTTATATTATTGAAGGTAGCTTACTGCACATCTGAGCTCACAAACACTCACTAAATAAGGTGCAAGAACACACAACAATGTCCAATGTTTTCAAAGTGAAAGTATCTAGTACATACAGACAAATTGCTATCAAATTGGCATCACAGGCCTCATTAAGTGAACCCCATGCTGATCAGAGCTGCATATCCAGTTGCATAATCACAAAGAACAGCATATTCTCTGTTGTTAGTATGTTTAGAAGAAGCATGTACTGGTTCCCACACACACTGAGATGAAGCCAAAAGCAACCAAATATATATAATATATATATATATATATATATATAATATGCAAGCAAGTTTGGAATTTCACCATTCTGGGGGCAAGGCCACTTGGCCTTCAGTTGGGCATATTTGGTGGGGGGCACAAAGGCCACATGTCAGGGCACCAAGGCCGAAGTTAACTATACAGTAGTAGGCTATACAAATGATCAAAGTTTTATTTAGCCTATAAACTGCAGTATAGACCTGCATCACTGTATGAAACATTACAAAAACATGAAACATGACATATTACATAGAACTGTAAATCATCTGATCAGCTTATATTTACAGATATATAGGCTATATATAACATTTATTTTATATTTGGCCTGTTATAAAATCATGTATTGAACAATTTAACCACAGCTCAGCTTTAAGAAACTCAAATAGCCTAGATGCATGCTTAGCATTTTGTGATCATTAGGCTAAGGCTACTTTCACGAACTCAGTCAGCTGTCCTCTGATTTACCAATATCTAGGCGATATTTGTAACATTTATTTTGTAAAACTTAAAGGAGAATTCCGGTGTGATATTGACCTAAAGTGTGTTGAAACATGATACCGAGTGTGAACGTATGTCGCATAGCCCATCTCGGCTTGTCCCCTGCACTCCAAAATCTGGCGCTAGTTAGCCGATGCTACCAACAGCTTTTCCAATGGTGGTGCTTCGGCATCGGGCCAGCCATGCAAATAAATCACTGTTTTACACCATTTACGAGGCTCAATGTATCTCCACACTTCATTGGTAGACCTCTGAGGGCCCTGACATTTAAAACGAGACATTGAGAACTTTGAAAAAGCACTGGTAGTTTACTTACAAGACGATTTATACAGACAGTATCTTCAGTAGTTGCTGCTACTGGAAGAAACTGGAATCCATGCATTTCCGGTAAGGTCTTCTGTTTATTCTGATACATGATTTGTCGTGTGTTAAAAGAAGGGTTCGTGAGGTATTCCACCGAGATGAATGGGTTGGGAGATCATGGGATGCAAAACCTTCAGTAGAATGTATGATTAAATTGAATTATATTATTTACTTTTCTCGCGAACCGTTCAACTCAGCAATTATCGGGTAACATTGTTTAAAAGCTGAGAAAAGCTCTTTCATGTGATACTTGTGATGTCTGTGTAGTTCAACTGAGATGAATGGAATTTGGACGCACTTTCTTGCGCTGTCACTTTCTCCACTGCGTAAAATACTCAATTAATTTGCGCTGTGAATGCTGAGATTATTTTCACAGGCCACACAGGCTAAATAGAAATCGCTATTAGTAGGACGCAAAACAGAATATTAAAAGAATATAGGGCCTCACGGCCAACGCAAGAGGCAATGACGGCCATGGCCGTCGTGAAATTCCTACCCTGTATGCAAGTGATAATAATTTGGGGGTATAACCATACAGTACATAGGAATGTGTGGCCCGTTTAGCCTTTAATCATTCTTTCTACAAGTTAACTGACTAGACCTTTTAATAGTGGACTACTTGACACAAGTTGATGAAACCCCCTGTGAGCACTTGGATGGCTGTCATTGTGATTTCTGTCATCCCTGTCATCAGGGAGGTAGATGTATTGATTCATCTGCAGACGTTCGAGTGCCATTGATAGTCAAGTGTTTTAAGAGCAAAGTCATGTAATCTACACTACTGCAATCCCGATGGTATTTATTCATAGAGTAAGGATCTTAAAGAGCTTAAATATATCTATGGTTAATTTCAAGATTCCTGTTAGAGCACAAATACTTAACAGCATGTTTTTTACAGAATCACTTGGTTTGTAACCTTTAACAGGCAATATGCAAAGGCTTGGAGAGACTTTTGAGTTTTTTGTTTTATTTAGGTTTTAGTAATTCTGTTTAATTGCTGCTGGTTCCTTTCATAGAACTTCCTTTTGCAGATGGTCAACAAAAGCCAAGGGCAAAAACCTTCTTTTGTTTCATGAGCACTTCCTCCATAGTGTCAGTTATGACTAGCCAGAAATAACAAATGAAATGGGAGGTTGAAAAACCATAACTCATCTGAGAGACATAATTACTTATCCAATTAGCCTACAGTCCATTTAAACACAAATGCCTGGAGGTGTACACTCATGCTCATGCCAGTCAGGGGCGCCTGTAGGAATTAATGCTATGGTACGCACACACCCCCCGCAAAAAAAAAAACACGCGTGGACAATATTTGTCTGTTTCCCAGTTTTAGCCCCGTGCTTTGGTCAGCAAAAAAGTAGGCTACATAGCTTAACAACATCCACATGCAAAAATACAACAACAACGTCTACAATGACCTATTCATTTGGACAACATGATACAGCCCAATACAGGCTAAAGTTACCTTGTTTTGTTCTAGTGTACCGTGACATCTGGCTTTAAACAGCTGTAATGCAGTCTAACGTTCTGACAAGCACACCATTTGCCTACCTTGTTCCTGCCCATCTGGAATAACTCCTCTAGCTTTGCTGCCTCCATACTTTCTGTTTTCGTTGTTTAAACTTGTGATATCCATGATGAGTATTGAGTTAGTGAATTAGCTCAACATTGTGTGCCGATAACCATATATAGATAGCCGAGTAAAAAAAAAAAAAAAAACAAGTAGCCTAGTTGCGTGCGTATTCTGTCTCCTGCTCAAACAAAATGTGTGCGCGTTACTTTTGTTACGTAATAGAAAATTGTAAATAGCCTGATGGTATGCAGCTAATGGGATACTGTGCATAGTTGGGAAGGTGTAGTGAGCCAATTTGGTGTGAATACACATTATGCACACACTCATTGTTGAGTAGCCTGATGGTACGCACAGTGCGTACGGACATACACATGCAGGCGCGCCTGATGCCAGTTGTCATAGTTTCCTCACGTCCCATTAAAGTTTTCATGTTTCGTGTTTTTTTTCGTGTTTTTCATGACATACCGTGTCAGCACGACATGCCAAAACTCAAAAGTTGAGCAAAAGTCTAACGTCATCTTGTTTTTACAGCCTCAACAGCGCAGTGAACAGTCCAAATTAGGAGAGGAGAATTAGGAGACCTTTCCCCTCACAGTTTTACCCAGCCCTAGTCCTTGTAAATCCTCTCATCATCGCTTTGCCCTGTGGGACATTTGGAGGAATCGGAATGTTAATCCATTCAGGGCGACTAAATTCCTGACTCTGCCACGGACTGGTGTGCAGCTACGCTGCCTAATGGGTCCACAGAGAGTTCCATTCAGACAAGCTCAAGAAAAGCTGTGTCTCTCTGTGTGTTTGTGTGTGTGTGTTAAAGCATGTGTGTGTGTGTGTACATGTGTACCTGTGTATGTGTGTGTGTGTGCGTGCGTGCGTGCATTCAAACACACATGTGTTTATTTCCCATTTCATTAAGTGGCGACCCATATATTTGTTTAGCGCTCAAGCCAACGGATATGGTGAGCTACATGGTAAGACACGTGTCTAGGCCTACTTGTTTGGAACATGCCGATGTTTGGCATTACATTTGTGAAGTCTTCAACTCCTGATGTCACCTTTCAAAGTACTTGACAAGTTTGTATTTGACATGTGGCATTTTAGTTGTGATAGTTTCATGCTCTCATGCGCCAGCAATTCACTGCACATCACACACTGGTGTTTCTGCCCCATTTTGTCCTTAGTGAATACATATCTTGCTTCAAATATTCAGGGTCATACTTGTGTAAGCTGGAGTAATTACTGACAATTCCTGAATATTTTAAATAATTAATATGTTAAGGAATAATTTGGAAACAATAATGAAAACAGTAAATTGGGAAATTCATGGCTGTGATTAAATGTTTACATCATTTGATAGGGTACTAGGGAGTGGCAGGCTGTGTGGAAGAAGACACGTGTAAACTGAGTCGGAATTAAAACAGAACTGTTCTTGAGCATATCCATTTCCTTCTTGTGTCTTTATAAAGTGAGGAATCCACTTGTAGACGAACCCAGGAATCAGGATATAGTTTACACTTGTGTTTACCGCTAAAATGATGTCTAACACGACCTGTCACATAAACATTGTCTATGTCCATGATAATGACTGACATACGAATAAAAACATTTTTTAACTGCAAACTCCGTGACCCACCCAGAAAAGTTAGCCGACCCGCATTTGGGTCCCGACCCACCAGTTAAGAATCACTGCTGTAGGCTACAGTGATGTGGTAAAGAACAACAACTCAGACAAGCATCATGAAGATTTCTTTTGCACACTGTCAACAATGGAAAAGAGCTTACCTTCAATGTACATCTCTCAGCCTTTTCTCTGCCAATGCTGCCATTCTTGACTTCACCAAGAGAAACAAGACATTTCCTCCCTAACAAATGGTCTATTTACGCGTCACGTTTCTTGGCGTAGTTGTGATACTGGGCCTGGAGCTGAGAGGAGAGGGTGGAGATGAGGGAACAAGGCTCTGATTGCTTTAAATGGCCAATTAAGGTTTTAGCTGAGAGAGTCCACCTGCAGCCCCTTCTGAATTTTGAGAGGAAAGAGAGTGAGAGAGAGAGAGAATGTGTGTGTGTGCGTGAGAGAGAGAAGAGAGAGAATATGTGTGTGTGCATGTGTATACGTGAGAGAGAGACAGAGAGAATATGTGTGTGTGTGTGAGAGAGAGGGAGAGAATATGTGTGTGTGGGAGAGAGTGATTAAAAAGGAGACTGGAAGAAATGTGTTTTTATTATTTGCTTCCTTTCAGATTTTGCTCCATTATATTTTTTCTTCCTTTGTTTCATTATGTTTCTCAGCAGCCCCATGGCCGCTCCCCCAGGATGGCTAGTCTCCAGTTGCCTTCCTTATTATTGTCCAATCAGGTGGTGGTGCAGACTTCTCGCCAATCTAATTGGCCTCCCATTAATCTCTGAGCTGGCCAGGAAAGGGAGGTTAAGTGGGGAGCTAAAACATGAAAAAAGTGTGCAGAGCTAAACAAACTAGTCTTTCAAACAGTCCAGTCTGACGTATTTCTACCTAGACCAGAGATTAATAACAAGAAAGAAGAAAAACACAGCTGCTTTTCTACTTGGCAATTTGCTTGAGGTGACACGGAAAAACGGAGCCCAATTATTCGGCTGAACTGAGGCTCAAACCGGCCTGGGTCCTTCAGCGAAGACCTGCCGGTGAGGCCACTCGTGGAGCGCCTGCTCGCTTTGCTGCACACACACACGCACACACACACCAACCACCCTCCCAGCTCAGTCTACATATTTGCAAGTCTAATGGCGGAGACTGATAACACCGCCAGTCATTTCTGAGAAAAGTGCTCACTTTTCTCTCTCTGTTATTTGTTTTTGCACTGCGCAAAGGCCTGAAGTTTGCCTGAGCACAAGACACAGTGTTGACATTGGCACATATTCCTATAATTGTCATGAGTAAAACTTGGTAGTTGTTCATGTTACTAATAAAACATTTCATCGTTATCGTGAAATTCAGAACCTACATACCTGTATGCCTGCATGGCCACAAAAATCCACCCTTTTATTGCAAAGTTATTTATATATTTGCTACTTTGTTTCTGCGGTCCGAGGGGAATGCTTACCTAGTCGTGCCCTAGTTTTCCCAGACGAAAGGTCAGAAAGGCTTTTCGAGGAAGAGGGGTCAAACGGAGGGTGGGAACAGCTGTGGCCGTCTAGAGCACTGAAACGCTCCTCTCCATCTCCTCTCGGCTCGTGTGTGTGTGTGTGTGAAGCTGTGACCGTCTGGAGTGCTGAAACGCTCATCTCGACTCGTCTTCAGCCCTCTTTACCTTTAACTCCTCTTTTTTTTTTTTTTACTCTTTTTCACTGTAGACACACAAACGGCCCACATCTGCTGTGATCAGACACCTTAAAGGGGTCATAGAATGCAAAAACCGAGTTAACCTTGTCATAGATGAATAGCGATAGTTCAGTGGGTGAAATGGAGATACAGAGAACTTCAAAACCCCATCGACACCTCCTTCCTATGCAAATCTCACAATTCGAAACTCCCGCCATAAAACGGGCGAATCCAAACGAAGCTACGAGTTTACGCAAACTCGCAGGTGGTACCTTATTTGGCTCTGGCCTGTACATTTGTCACGCCTCAAAATTTACATACAGACCAGCCCACTGGTGCTCTGAGCCCAGGAACGTGAATGGAGAGCGAAGATGAGACAAACACTAGTTTAGCTGCCTGCTCGTTTACATCCACAGGAATTATAAAGCAGACAGTTCTTCAAGGATATCGAAAATGAGCCACGGTCGTAAATGCAGTGTTCCAGGCTGAAACTTTTCATAGTCTTCCCAAGGATTCAAAAGTTCGAGGGGCATGGATAATGTTTTTCTACCAGAAGATCCCTGCAAAGTTCGACACTCCGTTATTAATTTGCAAAACATTTCACCGAAGGCAGTTTTCAAAACCTTGGACAGTTTAAAGATGGATTTGCTAAGCTGTTGTTACTGAAACGAGGGGCTGTCCCGACCGTAAGGTCATCACAATCGCATGCTGTATTATTTTGTCGCTAAGCAGTTATGCTAACGTGTATCTAGTAGGGGTGGGCGATGTGGACAAAAAATAATATCTCTATTTTTTGTGATTTTGACGATAACGATAATTAGTCGAAATTGTTTTTGTTAAAGTCTGCGTTACTTTACAGCTCATTATTTATGAATAGCATCATTACAATAATAACCAATAACCTAACCTGTGACTTTTTAACCAAATAAACCAATGCATTGTCACTCTGACACATTTCCAATTCTGCCCCCACTTGGTTGTGTGGCAATGACATGGTCTAGCCAGCTACATTAGAGAAGATGAATAGGCCTAACAGTTTCCCAAGAGAAAGTCTGAAGCTGAAGTTCCTTTCAAACCTTTACATAGGATTCACTGTAAAACTAAGCAGACCAACAGAGTACATATCAGTTATTTCCTTCTACGGTATGTTTTGTTTAAGAGCACTCATGTAGGCTAGCATTCCAAGTTACAGAATATAAACGAATGTGTTAGCTTATGGCTAATGTATATGAGAAATCCCATAGAGATGCTAACGGTTAGCATAATCCGTAAACGTAGATATTTAGAGCGAACTTCAGTCCATGTAGGCTACAAGAGTTACTTGAGAATAGTTCTTTGTTTACAACTGACTATTAAAATACTCAAAGGCTAATGTTTTCTCTCCATATAATACCGTGTAGGAAAAAACTTGACTGCCTCATCAGTGCTACTTTAACAGATACTTGACAAAAGTAGCCGCATAAAATCCTAAGTAGGCTACTCTCGCTGCACAAAATAAACATTAGGCGTACGTGGGACAACGCTGTGACCCACTAGTGATCACGTGACACTTGCTCTGCTGCAGCCAGGGGCTTCTCTCGCATACACCTCCTGGGAATGTATAAGTCTTCAATGGGTGATTGAGTGTTTTTTCCCCATAAGTAATTTAAATACTTGATAATGTCAAATTGCACATCGTTAAAACAACAATCACGATATTATCGCAGACAATATATATCGCCCACCCCTAGTATCTACAGTAGCAAGTAGAATGTGTGATTTAGTTCATTGGTAAGGCTATTTAATTTTCCTGTGTGTCATTCGGATAAAACCTGTGTTGTCATGTTAACCTACATTTACTATGCATGTTTGTCGAGATCTCTGACAGGTTATGTTCTCAGCAAGATAGCTAACTGAAGCTGAGTAACACGATAGTTTGGTTGCTAAGCTGTAATATAACCCACATAAGTTTTTGACGTCAGAAGTGGAAACAACTTACCTTTATGTGCTTTGGAGTGGGTAAGACTGTCTTTAGTGGCAGGCTAGCACATACTGTTGACTTGCGCTAGCCTAGCACCTGCGAACTCTGCAATTAGAAGGACTGGATTAAACGTGCTGAAAACGGTCTCCACTGATAAATATCACACTTGCTTACTTGGAAATAAGGTCTTATGTCCAAAATCCTGAACCACCCCTTTAAGCCATGGCTGACGAGGAGAGTGGCAACAGGTGTAACAGAGCAAACACAGGTGATTGGACGCCTCCCTTGTCAGTCAACCAAAAGCCAAGGCAGAAGGAAAACCCGGACCAGAGCAGCAAAGGAATCTCAAGTCACAGGCTAGGAAACGAGGCTTCTGGACCGGGTTGTGACAGTACCCCCCCTTCCGACGGACGCCACCAGGTGTCCCAGTCAGGGCCTCTGGATGCTGTTGGTGGAGCTCTGTGATCAGGGTACGGTCTATGATGAACCGGGCAGGAACCCATCTGCGCTCCTCTGGACCATAACCCTCCCAGTCAACGATGTACTGGAAGCCCCTGCCTCGACGACGTACCTTCAGGAGTCTTCTCACCGAGAAGGCCTCACCACCATCAACAACCCTGGGAGGAGGAGATCTGGAGGGTGGGGATAGGGGGCTTGACACAAGGGGTTTTACTTGGGAGACATGGAATGTTGGGTTAATACGCCGCATAGTCAGAGGCAAGGTAAGTCGAACAGAGCAGGGGCTGATTACCTTTGAGATGGAAAATGGTCCAATAAACCTGGGATTCAGCTTGCGGCAGGTGGACTTGAGAGGCAGATCACGAGTGGAGAGCATTACCCTCTGACCCACTCTGTACGCCGGGGCTGCTGAACGATGCCCATCTGCCTGTGTCTTGAAGGCATCTACTGAGCGCAAAAGCTGGGTCTTGGCCCGAGACCAAGTCTTCTTGCATCGACGTACAAAAGCCCGGGCTGAATGGACTGCCACTTCCTCCTCTTGGGTGGGGAACAGGGGAGGCTGAGAACCCAAACAGCAGTGGAATGGGGAGAGACCAGTGGCAGACGTGGGCAAAGAGTTGTGTGCATATTCCACCCAGGGAAGAGTCTTGCTCCAAGAGGCAGGGTCCTGAGAGGTCATGCACCTGAGAGCTACTTCCAGCTTCTGGTTTGCACGCTCGGTCTGTCCATTTGTCTGGGGGTGAAAACCTGAAGACAAGCTGGGAGAAGCACCAATCAATTTGCAAAACACCTTCCAGAATTGAGCAGAGAACTGTGGGCCCCGATCAGATACAATATCAACAGGAAGGCCATGCAGACGGAACACATGAAGGGCCAGCAACTCAGCTGTCTGCTTAGTGGAGGGTAGCTTAGGCAAAGGGACAAAGTGAGCTGCTTTAGAAAAGCGGTCCACCACAGTCAAGATGCATGTATTACCATGAGAACTAGGGAGCCCTGTTACAAAGTCAATGGCAATATGTGACCAGGGACGGTGAGGGATGGGAAGGGGCCTTAGGAGGCCAGCAGGAGGGCTGTTACCGGTCTTGTTCCTGGTGCAGACGTCACAGGCTGCCACAAAACTCTGGACATCCCTCTTCATGGACGGCCACCAGAAGCACTGTCTGACCAGTGCCAGGGTTCGAGAAGCCCCAGGATGGCAAGCATTTCTGGAGCTATGCCCCCATTCCAACACCTGAGACCGAATAGAGAAAGGTACAAACAGGCAGTTAGCTGGTCCTTTACCTGGTCCTGGTTCCTGATCCTGAGCCTCCCGGACCAGGGTCTCAACGTCCAATAAGGCTGCTCCCACCAGGCAATGGAAAGGATTATTCCTGAGGAGGGTGTGTCCTGAACAGAGAACGAATGATGCCAGTGACTCTGAAATGTACTTGCTCATGGCCTCCCTTTCTGAGGGAGAAAGGGAGTAGAGTCTACCCTTAGGTGGAGAGGTGCCTGGAAGGAGCTCAATAGCACAGTCATATGGCCTATGGGGGGGCAGGGAGACTGCCTGTGATTTACTGAATACAGGCTTGAGGTCCAAGTACTTGTGGGGAACCTTTGACAGGTCAGGGAACTCCTCAATAGCTGGGGTAGGAGAGACAGGAGCGAAAGCAGACTTGAGGCAGGAGGACAGACAGAAGGGGCTCCATCCCAAGATGGTGTTCTGACCAGTTAATGTGGGGATTATGCAAGGACAGCCAGGGGAATCCAAGAACAATAGAGACATGGGGTTCCTCAATAACATGAAAAAATATTATTTCAGAATGGTTTCCTGAAATTCTCAACAAAACAGGAACTATTCTGTGGGTGATCGAACTCAAACAGCTACCATCAAGGGCCTGGACAGTGAGGGGCTGATCAAGAGCAGCTACAGGAATGCCAAAACGGTAGACCGCAGCTGAACAAATTAAATTCCTATCGGCACCTGAGTCAATGAGGGCGTGAAGGACATGGGACTGATTCTCATGAATGAGCGTGACTGGAAGATAGGAGCGCTTAATAGGGGAGTGATGCTGGACTGTGCCCGCCAGGCCCCCTACTCTCACTGGTAGGCATTTACTTTTAAAGGACATGCCTGACAAAAATGGCCCACCTTTCCACAGTAGAAGCATGCCTTCATGTCCCGCCGGCGTTGACGCTCCTCTGCTGTAATCCGGGCACGGTCAACCTGCATGGGCTCCACAGGTGGAGCAGTGAGTGAAGGAGAAGCAGGAGGTTGAAACCGGAGAAGAGCGGGAGTCTTTTCCCCTCACTCTCTGCCTGATGCGGGCATCGATTCGACCAGCCAAATCCATTAGACTAGAGATCTGAGGGCAATTCTCTTGAGACCAGTTCATCCTTGACAGGATCAGACAAGCAATTTAAAAAAGCATCCAACAGGGCGTGATCATTCCACCCGCACGACGCTGCCAACGTGTGGAAGTCTATGGCATAATCATAAACTGACCGTGAGCCTTGTCGGAGTCCCATGATCTCCCTCGCTGCTTCTCTTCCGGAAAAAGAGTGGTCAAAAACTCTCATCTCCTCAGTGAAGTCCCTGTTGCTGGAGCAGCATGGAGCATTGGAATCCCAATGGGGCTGTCCCCCACTCTCGAGCCTTTCCAGTAAGGAGGGTGATGACGTAAGCTACACGGGAGCGTTCTGTAGGAAAAGCTAGGGACTGCAGTTCAAGAGAGAGAGAACATTGTGAGAGGAAAGAACGGCTGGTACCTGGATCTCCATCATATGGCTGGGCAGCAGGGAGTCTTGGTTCTCTGAAAGGGGACGGAGAGAGAGGTGGACCAGGAGCTGGAGGTGCAGGACTAAGTGGCACTGGAGCCTGAGGAGGGTTAAGCAGCTGCTGCACTTGACCAGAGAGGGTGTTGAATATCTCGAGGAATGTCACAAGGTTCTGATTCACCTGAACGAGCTCCTGCTGATGAGTGCCTAGCATCACACCTTGCTTCTCCACAGCGACCCTCAGCTGTTCCATCTCTGCTGGTTCCATGATGGCCAGATCGTACTGTCAGGGCCGGTGAGGCCAGGTAAGGGACTGTGGAACCAAAAGCAGACTCAGAAGCTGATTAAAGGTTAATTAGGTTTTAATGTTGAAGAACACAAAAATAGGCAGCCAGGCAAAACCACTTGGTAGGCAGAGTCAACTTAGTAGGCGAAAAAAGCACAGGCAGCAGTACAGGCAGGGCTCAAGCAGATCTCCAGAGTGGCAAAAACAGGCAGAGTTCGGTACACAGGTAGGCTGCAGGCAGTTAAGCAAAGGGGCTAGGCAAGACTCACGTGTCAGAAAAGGCAGAGGTCGGTAACAAAGAGCAAGCAAAGTCCAAGCAAAGGTTTCCAAAAAGGTTCAGGCAAAATCAAAGTCCAAAAACAATCCTTGGTCAAAAAACAGTAAATCCAGCAAGAACATGAGAAAACGCAAGAATCCACACTGAAAGACGTGACCATCTGGCAAATAGTGTTCAATATGGCATGGCTTAAAAGCCATGGCTGACGAGGAGAGTGGCAGCAGGTGTAGCAGAGCAAACACAGGTGATTGGACGCCTCCCTTGTCAGTCAACCAAAAGCCAAGGCAGAAGGAAAACCCGGGCCTGAGCAGCAAAGGCATATCAAGTCACAGGCTAGGAAACGAGGCTTCTGGACCGGGTTGTGACACTAGTAATATTTTCGTTGACCTTGTTTCACTTCAGCCATAGGCTACAAACTGCACAGAGCTCCTGCCCAGCTAACTGGACATCCCGTTGTAAGATCATACATTACTACATGAAAGTTAAAAATCTCGATAATCAGATGACTTAATCAGCAGGATAGTTGTTACACGAGTACATTAGACCTACTGACACAAACGTAATATTTTCACTGACGCGAGCAGTAGGCTACTCCTTTCACTTCAGCCATATAGCCTACGAACTGCACAAGAGGTCCTGCCCAGCTAACTGGACGTCCTGTTGTAAGATCGCATATTACCACTACAATAATGTATGTAACTCCTAATCAAATGACCTATTCAGCAGGAGAATATACTTACTGACTAAAACAAGTAGCAGCTAGCAGCTACTTTCCTTGCAAGCAGCACTCCTTTCACTACAGCATAGCCTGAACTGCCCACGACTGGCTACAAACTTTTCAGCTAGCTTCTAACTGGACATCTTGACAAAAATTGCACAAGGGTACAAGTTGTAAAACATTTGTTTGTGTGCATTCTCGGGCTTTTAACCAGGTTTGCATTAGGGCACATAGAACAGCACATATGCCATTTTCAGCCCAACCAATGTTACACACCCTATTCAGAGACCTTAAGGACCAACACAAAATACCCTATATCATCATTCTATCACCCCTTTAAACAGGCAACGTGCACTAGGAGATACGTACATACTTTTTTAACATCCTGTGTGGGGCACTTTTTAAAAACAAATTCCAAATCAAGTTATGATTGAACAAAAGTCCTATCTGTTATCAGTCTCTAGCTCAGGTTGTTTGTCATTACAGTATGTAGTTAACTTGGTCAGAAATCAAAATGGCCACCAGTGATAGCACACATGCTAACCAAGTGGTGAGTAATTACATATAAATCATAGTTATTTTCAATAAATTAATCATATTAACCCATATAACTGATTATGACTATTGTCTACTATTGTCTATATTGAAAAAGCCTTACTGTGTTTGTGGAGTTAGTTTAGTAACTTTGAAATGTATGTATCCCCCAAGATACGTTGCCAGATTAGGGTATAACATTTGGTCAATGGGTATTCTGTGTAATATTGAAAATGTAGTTTCAAACAGGAAGATATGCTAATATACACTGCAAAAACAGTTGTTATCAAGTACAGGTATGTACATTATGACAGTACAACCATATATTGCCATTCAGGGTATCACAGTTAGCTAATTTTATGGCAACAAAGGATGAGTAAAAAAGCGAGAGAATGAACGTGATAGAGGAGATCCCTGCATGAACACTCTTCAGACACTAGTGATGAAGATGAGGATAATCTGGCAGAATTGTGAGAAAGAACTAGAGAACTGTGAATAGTTTTGCTGAGGAGGAGGGGGGAGTAGGAAGAAGAACAAACAGGAACAAATGCCTAAAAAAGCTAAGGAATTTAGGTGACATAAAATTTAAATTGAGGGACATTTGGCCAAATTTACTGAAGTGAGCAGGTCAACCAGCCTAACCAATGAGCAGTCCCTTATATAACTCAACAGTCACCACCCACCTCCCTTTGGGGTCAGACACTGGAGGTAAGTTCCCCATTGACTTCTCCATTTGATGTCTGGAAAAATCCATATAAAGTGTTTTAGGCCTTGCCTTAGGCTCACCAGCTTACAATATGGTGTGAATCGTGATTGTGCAACATTTAATTTTGTGCAAAACAAAAACTAACAGAAAAACAACAAAAAATGTAATTTCCTATCGAAGGAACTACTAATCCCGTCAGCTATTATATCAAAAAGGAAAGCCAGATGAATGTACACAAATACTGACAAATTGCCAAGTTATCTCATTTAATAACTGTGTGTACTGTACTTCTGCGTTTTTATGCAGTTGGCAGTAGAAAAAGTTTAAGCACCTGTCAACAGCAAAAGCCAGTAAACCTTGGCACTTTGTTTTTGATAAACAGAGCCATCATAGAGCATATTTACAGTAAACACATTTTTAACACTTTAAGTTCTTAATAATATTTTGTTCATCAGCTATAGTGTGCCGCCTTTGGTAGTGATTACTGTCACCCATTTCTTAGCAGACATACACATATCTGTGAGAGAGGGGTGAAGAGAAGACAGAACTGTGAGAGAGGGGTAAATAGAAGACGCATAACTGTGAGAGAGGGGTGAAGGGAAGACAGATCTGTGAGACAGGGGTGAACAGAAGACACAGATCTGTGAGAGAGAGGTGAAGGGAAGACACAGATCTGTGAGAGAGGGGGGGGAAGACAGAACTGTGAGAGATGGGGGAAGGGAAGCATGGGAGGAAAGGATGGATGTGAGGTAAGGGACACCATGTCTGTTCAATACTACCTGTCTGGTTATATGTGTGTGTGTGAGAGCAAGCGAGAGAGAACAGCTGGGCAGCCGCTGTTGTTGTTTGCGTTTGCGGAGACGGCTGCAGTCTGTCACGGCTGATGAGCATGTCCATGCCCAGCATGGTGGGAGAGAGAGAGAGAAAGAGGGAGAGCGTGTCAGAGAGAGAGAGAAAAAGAGAGATAGTGAGTGCCTGTTGTCTGGCCTGCAAGCACGATGCGGGAGAGAGACTGCCACTGCCAGCCCCATTAGCCAATCACTCCATCATCAGCTGCCTTCCCCTGCTCACAGACTTGCTGCTGGCTCTGTGTGGGCCAACTCATCTGTGTTTGTGAGTGTATGTGGGTATGTGTGTTTGTCTGGGTATGTGTGGGCATATGTGTGTGTGTGAGAGAGAGATCTGGTGTGTATTTGTGTGAGGAACGTATAGATAGGCAAAGACAATTATGAGTAACTCTCTCTCTCTCTCTCTTTTACACACACACAAACACATACACATACTGTATGTATACACACTGAAACCTATACACACATATTGTGAAATGTTCTATGCAATATACTTTAATACAGTGATCTGTGTTATCTGCCAATAAAAGATTACAACTGCATTTTACTTTACAATACTGTCATGCATGATCCCACATCTATTTGACATTCTCCCACATGACAGGTTTACTCTCTTTAGCACTGACACACACACACACACAAACTCACATACACCCACTCACTCACACACACACACTTACTACCTATTACTGTACATGCAGCCGATTCTGGTTTTGACAGCACTCCCCTATCACTACCGTTCTCTCAATTTGTCCTCATGTCTGTGGTGTTTTTGTTTCTCACCTTTCCACTCCATTTTACCATTGCACTTTTCTTGTATCTGTCTCTCTCTCTCTCTCTGTTTCTCAGTTGGTCTATCAGAAAGAAGCACACAGATGTTTGATGTGTGAAGCGGGAGCCCCTACTGAGTGACATTAGGATTCATTGCTTAGGAAATACCTGCGCTCTGGCCCAAAGTCAGTGTTGAAATAAATAGAAAATGAAAAGAGCCCCCAGCGCCTGGAAGCGAATGGAGCCGGGTCGCCGAGACCAGATTAATATTTGCTCAGAGCTGCCAGTGTCTCCTCTAATCTCTCAAAGCTTTTCTCCGCGCTCGGCCCAGACAGATAATGAGGTATGGCGCTTTGGAAACGAGGTGAAATTGTTTTGAAATACTTATACATCAACCGCGGATGGGCAAAGTGAGTAGAGGGCTCTTGTTTTTCTTTCCAAGCGGAGGCTGATGAGGTCTAGTGGACAGATACTGTTTGAGGAATAATGCAACGCCCAAAGCAGACTGTAGGATATATTCTTCAAAGGAGAAGGAAGGAATGAATGTGCTCTCTCAGTACACCGACTCCTCTCCATCTTTGCAGTGGAAGATGAATGACCTTCAGGGCAAGTGGCATTCAAAGGCATATTATACTGGAGGCTGATTGGAGCTGGTGAGCTCCCTGTGGAGCTGTGGCTTGGGCTGGTTAAAGAGTTCAGCCCCTGCTTCTATTCGCCTGGATACTTGGACAGATACAATGAAAGAAATAATCATTTAATGACTATATTGCATTTGGGATTATACTGAATGCAATCTTCAATGTTCTAGGACACTCTAGGACAATAGCATGAGCGTTTGCTGCACATGTCTGTCAGGTTGTTAGTGGCATAATAGTCTGCAGGTGGGAAAGTAGGTTCATTGAATGCCACTTGTGAGGCTCTTTAGAAGGGCCAGGGTTTTGGAGCGGGGAAAGACCTATTAAAATATGCTAGCTGTTGCGTAATGTCCATTTTTAGACAGTTTGTTGAGTTAAAGAAAGAGAGCAAGAGAGAAAAGAGTTTTCTAGCAAACAATATCATGTCAGTTTTTTTTTATTTGATTTTATCTTTAAAAGCAAGATAATTTTCACAATATTGCAGGAGACAAGTTGCTGGCTGAAGCAGATGGATATGATGCTAAAGTGACTTGCACTGTGCAGATCCTTGTACGCATGGCAAGTGTAAACATAACTTATCTTCTTATCAGAATCAAAAAATGTATAGAAGCCATACTTGACCTACAGTATAAGGTCAAGATTACAACTGAAGTTAAAGGCATCCTTAATCGTTTTTTGACCTTTCCAAAATCATTTTAATGGCACATAACTTAATGACTAACGGCACTTCTGCCATTGTCTGAGTGACCCTCTGTAAGCGATTACCGACCTAGTAACTTTCTACTGTCGGTTAGGAAACTGCTAGCCCCCATCTGAAATCGAAAGGCAAAAGATCTGCTATGGTACAGGAATTCAGAGATCTTTTTAAACAGACTGCTGTCGGTGCATTCCCTCTATATCATATCGGAGTGATGTGCATACTTTGTCACAAAAGACACATATTTAGTTTGTTTATTATTGCGCTTCTCAACTGTAGGGGGACCCGAGAGCAAATCTTCTTAAGGGTGCCTTTAAGTTGCTGTTGATGCTCTCATGATTTTCTATAAACAGATAATATTCAGTGATCCCAACAGTGTCTCAGAAAGACGAGTTTCCATGGCATGCTGGGCACAGGTGGCAAACACACAGAGTGGGGTGATGCCAGTCCAGTTGGACTGTTCTCTGACCCCTGGGAGCAGGTCAGGTATCGCATATCAGGCCAAAAGAGCTAGAGGTGACACAGGTGGCCGAATGTTTCTCCAGTCCCACAGTCAGTCGGGCATTCGGTCTCCAGCTATGCCATCTGTCTTACAATGACACCCACCCAGTGGCATCAGGGGGCCGAGGTCACTGGGCAACTGTCGCCGGTGTTACGGTTGCCTAGAGCTTGCAGGGGCTTAGCCAATGGCCTTTGGGCAGCACTGCAACATACTTTACTGTGAAAGTTGTAAGATTTTTTATTCCACAAGTTCTGCTGACTGTCACCTTTGGAGTGAGGTCCAGGATCTGCAAGTGCGGTACAAAAACAAAAAATCTCACATCTTTGAGATAAAAGAAGTCATGTAACCAATCAGGGCAAAGATCTGGCTATCAATCAGATGTTCTAGCCTTGCTGTAAGCGCATGCACACCAGAGTAGCGACTCCCTGTAGAATGCTTTACTAAGATGGTGTATTCAGTTTAGCTGACAAGTTAGAACAACACTTACATCCAGCTCACAAAAACATTGGTTCTACTGATAAAGTATTCAATAGGCTTACAAAAAACAAGCATATAGAAATTATATGCTTGACATATGAAAGCATGTAGGCTGATTAGGAAGCAATAACAGTGGCATTTTCTCATTATGGAAAGAAAGCAGCTTGTCAGATATGCCATCGCACCAGTGAAGAAATTATGACTTAATATGTTTGGATTGTGTATGTGTGTGTGTGTGTGTATGTGTCTGTGTGTGTATGTCCTTACATGAGCCATTGCTGCAGTCTTTGGGAAAGCTAATTATCCTTGACAGGAGCTGTCAACTCACATTCTCACCACGAGTGGTCTGCACGTGTCTCTGTGTGTGTGAGTGTGTTTGTGCGTGTGAGTGTGTGTGTGTGTGTGTGTGTGTGTGTGTGTGTGCTAGGAATGAGAGATTGGAGGACGTCTATTTGGTTTCCTACTCTGCTTTAATCACATGCTTATATTAATTAATTATAAAGTAAGAGATAGCTCAGAAATGTCCAATATAAATTTCACATTGACCACTGCTCACCAAAGAAAAAGAGTAAAAAATCAGTGACTTTATTTTCTTAGTTTTAGTTTCTTTATTTTCTTAATTTAGTTTCTTTATTTGTTTGTTTGTTATTTTGCTTGCGCTTGACCTGTTCAGTTCTCTAATGCTGTGATTTCAGAGAGGATGCGTTGCCCGCATCTTCACCCCTCCGTAATTAATCTGTGCGCCGCCGCCATCTTTATTGTGCTAATCACACAACTTTCCCGCCAGGACAAAATCAAGCCTCATACAAAAGCAAACCCACTTCTTCCCCAAGTCTCCAGTGGATTTTTCAGCCGAGATTATCTGCGCTAACATTTTCTCTCGTCATTGTTCTTTTAAGAGCCCGCTGGATAGTACTGAGGTGTTTGTTGTGTAGTACTCTGAGGTGTTTGTTGTTGTGCTGAATAGATGAGACCCCACATCCACACACACACACACACACACACACACACACTGCTGCAAGTATCATTTCCACATTTGAAAAGGTTATGCTGATACTCCAGTCTCTCTCTCTTCCTCTCCACTGATCAAGAGACTTCTTTTCATCAATCTTTATATATATATATATATATATATATATATATATATATATATATATAAATAAGCAATATAGCACGAGTGAGAGTGGGGTTGGTCATGGATATTCCCACGGGTGTTGTTCGACCGTAGCCACGAGGCCAGAGGCCGAGCGGCGCAGGCAACAACAGCCGTGGGAATATCCATGACCAATCCCACGATCACGAGTGCTATATTGCTTTTATACAACAATTCTACCACAAACGAAATAATCTGAAAACATCTCGTTATTGTTTAAAAATGTTAATTTCGACATCGTTGTTACGCATCAAAAAATAGTTCCCTTTTCAATAGACAGTCTTGGTTGCTAGGTAACCAACATTCCAGATCCCTTGTTACGGGTCTTTGTGGTTTACGTGTCTTCTTGAAAGAAATGTTGAAAGTCGGGCTGAAATCACATTCATATCTAGGTTTGCTGCATGCATGTTACAAGGACACTGGGCCATGTCATGTAAGGGACATGGTACTGCAAAAAAACACAGTCTACATTGCAGAACCACTCAACTTTATTACTTTATGGTGAATAAATGTTACACTACTGTGCACAGCCTGACGTGACGATGCTAGCAAGTTAGCAGCGGTTAGCTAACTATGCTAACGTCCTCCAAGTGACAATCATATTATACACAATCCTGGCAATGCTGAGAACAATTAGCAAACTCGTTTATCTTACTTACATTGAGTTGACTGTGTGGCTTAATCCACAGATGTGGTGAAGCACTGTTTCGTTATGGTTTGCTAAGGAGTAACCCATTGCTTAAAATAGTGGAGGGCTGGGATGAGAACATTGTGTCAAATCTTCGCATTGTATCGCGGAGTGATTTATTATTAGCTGTGCAAAGTCTGAGTTGAAATGTCCAGGGATATTCCAACTCATGGAACGTCTCTCGGCCAATCAGAAACAAATAAATAGTTCCATAGAACCCAATTGTTGTATATATATATATATATATATATATATATATATATATATATATATATATATATATTTCTTCTGTTCATCAATCTTTTTATTTGTATATATTTTGCTTTAAAATTCACCTTGCTTTTCTTGCACCCATCTGCTTCTTTTCATCCGTGGAGGTCACAGTAAGTGGAGCTTCTGGACTTGTTGCCGTCAACAAATACAGTCTCACATTCATAGACAAACAAACAAACAGAATGCTGTGACAGACACACTGTTTGTTAAGACAAACAGTGTGTCTGTCTTGTTTTTCTTTCCCAAGGGGTCAGGTCTCAGGCCGCTCGTCCAGTTAAGGGCCCCTTGTCTCTGGCCATCCAATTCTCCCCAGGCCCTTATACCCACACTAGTCCCCCAGGCTGGTCCACATCCACTACCCTCATTAGCTCATAGTGACTGCACCCTTCCAGTAGCAGACTCAAGGAAGAGAGGACCTGGATTACCATACAGCCTCTGTTACTCACCCCCATAAAATATACATGCAACACACCGCCGGCAGGCTCCGCGATCGGCCACAATGACCCGCACAGCCTCTGATGCAACCCAGAGAGAGGTGGCTGGCAGGCCAACCGGCTGGTTCATTGGGCCAGATTGAGGGAGCGGCTCTGAATATCTGAACTCTCCACCACACGGCTACACCAACCGGCAGGCTTGTTTGGGAAGACAGTTTGGTGGCTGATGGGTACACACAAACTCAAAGAATACACATTCACACACACACACACACACACACACACACACACACACAGGGAGAGAGACACATTCTAATTTTGCAGTTGCCTAACTGTAATTATTGACAGCAACTCTCACAGAAATGGATCCAGAGATAGATGAAGAGAGCATGTATTTAGTTGTTGTCATTGTTGATCTGTTTGTTGGTGTACACTAGCAGGTAGACCTTCTCTGCCTGCTATTTCCCCATAGCACCTGCAAGTACTAATGAAGGGGGCGGGGCATAGGCATTTGATCAATCTGGCACCAGTGGAGTGCTACTTAAGAGGGACAGCCAGTAGCAAGGGAGACTCCACTGGTGTAGCCACTGTCTGCTACCGTCAGGTATGCGGTCTCCCCATAAACATTTGTGGTTTTATGTTATGTATATTGTGGTGTGTTCTTTGTTTTAGGCAGCACAGTCATGCTGATGGGGAACATGGGTCGTGCTGCTGTCTTGTCTTGTCTTGGTTTTGCTTTGGTTATTTTATGTTTGGTTTTTGTGTTGCCTGTCTTGTCCTTCTGTTTGTAACTTTTATGTTTATTTAGTAGGGAGGTGGCTCTGAGGGGGGCTACTCTGAGCATACGTGTGGTGTGGTTTTGTGTATTGCTTATCACTTTGCAGTGTGCCTTTGCTGTGTAATAGGTGAGCTTTTCTTAATGCTTGCATGTAAAATATTTGTGTGGACGTCCATAGTTGCCACCCTCAGATCCCCACCCGTTTGTGTATTAATAAATCCTTTGTTTTCCTGGAATCATGTCTCCATGGTGTAATTACGAACCTGAAAGAGCTGTATCGGTTTAGAGGTACAATCTCTTAAAGATTCCCTGATGCACTAGGCCTCAGGGTGGCGTAGTCAGGCTACTGTGATTGGCCCCTTGGCCCTTCCAAAGTATTACCCTGTTACATTGGCATAGGTCTTTAGATTTTTTGCAAAACAATGACTTACTTACATATTTACTTACTAGAGATGTGTGAGTTGTGACTTAAAATGAAACATCTTCTGTCCACTGCATAGTTTGGTTACACACCTCAGGAGAAACACCAATGTCACCAAAAGGCACTTGAGCGTAATGTCATTTTAATTCAAAGGGCAAGTAGAACAAAGGTGTATTCACAGGGCAATAGAACAGGGCAAGTAGCCTAGAACAAAGGTGTTTACACAGGGCAATAGAACATGGCAAGTAGCCTAGAAAAAATGTGTTTACACAGGGCAATAGAACAGGTCAAGTAGAACAAAGGTGTATCCATAGGGCAATAGAACAGGGCAAGTAGAACAAAGGTGTATTCAGACACTGGGGCACCACAGATGGCAGAGGTCGCTTATGATCTCTCCAGAGAGTCGGCGATATCTCATGGTCCCACGAGTACATCTCTTATATACATCTCTTCCGAAATATTGATGAGTTACTTCCTGTTTCAGCAGCATGCTTCTTGCCTGGGTAACTCCTCCTGTTTCACCAGCATGCCTCCTGCCTGGGTAACTCTTGTGTCTCATTTCTCTTGCTCATTTTCCTTCTCTCTCTGAAGAGCACAAAGCTACTCTTCCTCTGTCTATCTGTTTCTTTTCATCCCTCTGTCTGCCCTCTCTCTCAGCATTTTATCCATCAGTAGAATGATGTCTCTCCAAGCCCATATTTGACATGTGTCACCCCCAATGGTGTGTGCCTTTCTCTCAAAGCCTCCTGCCTATTTCAGCAGCCTGTGCAGTGGGGATTGAATGTCACCATCTGTCTGGGGCCAAGCTCAGGACGGCAGCCATCGGCGACAAGCACATGAGTACACACACACACACACACACACACACACACACACACACACACACACACATTCATATACATGGGCACACATGCTCACTCACTCTCACGCATGCAAACACACAGGCACAGACACACAGAGTAAAACAGAAGAAGCCACTGACACAGACACACATACACACGCACACACACTTCATCCAATGCCCCAAAATAATTAATGTAATGCTTTAGGAACAGATGGATTGTCTGCAGCATGTGATGATTGGCCCATTTGAGTAGCTAGCAGCTTTATATCGTATCTGTGTTTCCACCTCCTGTGTGTTACGGTCCTATTCTTACCACCCATGTCCCACAACTCCTATTACTGTGGATGCAGGCAAAACAGGGAAGCAAAAAGACGTAAACTAGAAATCGCCATTGGAGGACCAGCACACTCCCTATATACGTGCGCACACACACTCACACACACACACTCTCTCTCTCTCACTCACACACACACACACACATATAAACACAGCAAACACAATAGGAGTCTGGTTGGTTGTAAATATGTTTTCATACCTGCTGTGTAGTGGGCCCCTGTGGAAGCACTCAGACATGCGCTCAGACCTCTGCCTCTCCTCTGGGGTCTTACACTCACAGTGAGGGCCTGCATTCCACAAACCTGCCTTAACCTTAGTATTGATACACACACATGCACACACACACACACGCACACGCGCGCACACACACACACACACTCACACACACGCACGCATGCTTTCCTGGAATCACAGTAATTTGTTCATCATGGCAGGTGGTTCACACCCCCACACTTTCAATATCGCCGCAGGCAAACAACGCCCTATATCCCAGGGTGCACCACTGATCCCAGATGTGCGTTATACCCATAAACCCACCCCCCCACCTACACACACACACACACACACACACACACTTTTCAGTCTATCTACTACCCAACATTCCTCAGCAACATGAAGGCAAAACTTTGCGAAAAGCAAGGAGACTTAGCATTGCTACTCAGGCATTGCTACTCTTGACACAAAAGGAATTAAAGCGAAGGTCAAGGAAGCTTACAGTAAATGTCTGCAATCTCAGCATTAACAGTCATGTGAAATCTATAACTAAATCAGCTTTTTCACATGTTACAAATGTAATCTAAGAATCCTTAGTGGCCTTATGTCTGAATGAAAACACTTGACTACATTACTACAGTACTTATGTCCTTCTGACTTTCAGCAGGTCAAGCATTGACTTGAAATACAGTGTTTTTTCATATGAGAAATCTCCATTCTCAGGGTCAACGAGTATTGTTAGTACGAAGAAAAAAAAAACTGCTGGCTGCTTTAAACGTCCCACATACTCGACGCACCCGACCAGTAGCGCGACAATGTGACGTCACAGAAGCACCGTAACCATTTATACTCGCGCGTGGTGGTCGCAACACTAGTTGCAATATTCTCCTGAACAGAGGTGTCGCTGTTGTGAAAAGACTAACATTAACTACTTACACAGCAGAAGAAGCTGCAGTAAGAAACACCAGTAGCTAGCCTCTGTGATGGTACTTCAGACTTTGGTTGCTACTATTCACAACTACCATCATCATTATCATGTAGTTTCCAAGGTGTGTGCACAGGTAGACAGATAGATAGATAGATAGATAGATGTATATATAGATAGGTACTTTAGTCATCCCGAGGGAAATTTTAATAATTTAAACAGTTTAGTTAGCTAGCTAGCTAGCTAGCAGCTGGCTGAGTTTGTGTAATTTCCTGAAGTGGAAAGAGATTTTGTTCAGGCCTTAATAGATATCCTTTGTTTGAAAATAAATCGTTTCTATTCTTTCCTCTTAATTCCATGTGTTGCAACTCTCACTGGTAACTTTGTTAACTTATCCAGCAAACTATTAAAAATTCACGACTGTAACAAAACACTGCAACTCGCTTGCCCTCGAACTAGTCCATCTTCCTGTTTCCGCCTTGTCGCGCTCGTCTGAAAAAAAATGAGTGGTGCGCTACCTCGCGCTACACGGCCAAAACCCTGGCGCGCCAGAGAGATCTACGTCATTTTGACGTCACATTGTCGCGCTACCGGTCGGGTGCGTCAGGTATGTAGAAGCCTTTAGCTGTTGGAACTAGCAACTAGAGCTAGGTAAAACCGATTTTTGTTGTTTTTTTTTTTATACGGACAGTTCTCGGTGACCTCGAAAAATGGAAATCTATGTGAAAAATCGCTGCTGTTTGTTTATAAATAATTATATGGGACAGGCCCAAATGACCTTGGATATGTTTCGGCAGTACATACCTGATACTCCTTGTGTGTTCAGTATAAGGCCTAGAGTCAGAACTAAATATGCAGATTGAAGCAGCTTTTAGCTACTGTGCCTGATCAACACTGGAACAAACAATCAAAGGTGCTCTAACTGTAGTCGATGTGTTCTCAGGTGGTTTGTTAATCAACTTTTTCCGTTTTTATTTAGTTCGTTTTCAAGTTCTTTTAGCATTTCCCTTTTATATTTTTTATGAAGCACTTAATTTTGTACATTTCTCTACGGTATATTTTTCATAAATGTTTCATATTCCTCTGCATTTGTTTGAAATAACAATTAAAAAGTAAATAAATAAATAAATGGGAAAGAAAAGTTTATGGTTCTTGAGATAGAATCTCCTCAAATACACAGACCAAAGGCACAGAGGTAGAGAATGTAAATGATTGCCATGACAACTTCCCAAATTAAACTTTTTAATTTCTTGCTGCATCTGTCTTGATAGTTGTATGTGATTTGATAGGGCAGATTGTCTTCTTTTTCAAACTGTTTTGGTGACAGGCTGAGAGGACCGCCCCAGGTAATGACATGCCACTTTTCATGTCTTCCTTTATTGGAGTTGTGATGAAACTCACAATGAGAGACGGCACTTAGATTACATTAGAAGAAAGCCTGTGGCACTTTAGTTTATAGTTAAGCTCTTTTGGTAATATTGGCCTTATTTCTTCAAGGAAAGAAAAAGCATCAGCTCAATATTGACTGTCTGCAGTGTCATATTTTATGGCCGTGCTGAGGAAGCAGCCTTAGGCTTTGAAGAGACGATGCTCTTTGTGGCGCTGGCACATCAGAACAGGATATTGGGTTTTATATATATGTTGGGTTTTAAATCTGAATATTTGAACACCGACCTGTTGTGAAGTATATTGTGAATGACCTGGGATTGGTTTGAGACTGAAAACAAATTTAAAAACAGAAATATAAAATATAAAACATCTTTAAGGACAGAATATTAAAATATAGATACAGATTAACCCTTAGAACCCGATTGACGCAAAGTGCGTCAAAAAACACACCCTTTCTTCTCTGTTACATTGCTCCAGGACTGTTCATCGCAGCGAGATGAAACCTTTATTGCATGACAGAGCAGAAGTGGGGCTTTCCAAAGAGACTACACACTTGTCTGTACAATCAAGTATGAAAATTAAAAAAAATCATGAAATTAAATCAAATTGCATCATATACTTCTCTGCGTTCACCTGCGCACCCATTACTCTCGTTTGAATTACCCACGAACCCGTGATTGCATAGATATGGCAAGTATATCAGATGAAAGAGGGGACACAGGGCTATCCATTGGTACCATGTATATTGATCCTTCTGGATTATAAAAACAGACGAAATTACTGCAAAATAATAACATCATGTACACAAACCAACGCTGCACACCCATTACTCTCGTTTGAATTACTCGCGGACCCGTGATCGGATAGATATGCCACGCATGCCAGATGAAAGAGGAGACTCAGAGCTATCATTAGATACCAAGTATCTATAAAACAGACGAAGTGACAGCAAAATAATAACTTCATATAGCTGGACTTACTTCTATGGCAAAGCATGTTCATAATCCGGTTTTGAGATCCTAGCAAATTCCTGCATGGCATCCAATTCAAGGCTCACATTGCATCCCAATTTGTTCAACAAAGAAACACCTTTTTTGCCTTTACTTTGTTCATGGCAATGCAGTAAAAAGTTGAGAATCATTATGAGTGCATATACCATAGGCACGCAGGCTAACACGCAACCTCGGGTCAAGTCAGGTCAGATCAGTTCACAGATATGGAGCGCAGAAAGGTCATTTTTCATCACTAAATAAAAAATGGCATTTATTTCCGTAAATCACACACCATATATTTCTGTAAATTGCTCAGCCCCAGAGTATCCCTCCAACATATCAATTATATTGCCCGATTCAGGACAGTCTGCCCTACACACACATGCAAGGCATGTAGAGCTATATGGTTGCTGTGGTGAGATACATTTTTTATAATATGCTTTTTATATTTTAATTCTTTAAAAATCAAAATAAAATCAATGCTTGTACTAATACATGAAATGATCTGGATAGCCTAGACTCTGCTGAAAAAAACAATATATAATATGTGTGTGTGGCACTTACAATAACCAGAATAAATCCTTATGAATAAAGAGTGAAAATGCCCTAAAAACAGCAGTTCTAAGGATTAAGCAGGGCATGTGTTTAGAGCTGGAATTGTATTAGAAGTTGGTAGCAAACCACGGAGCTAAGCAATGGCAGATTTATAGATAATAAATCAGATGTTAATGAATTCATTTAGCTATTATCTGCCATTTGATTTATTTGGTTACTTATAGGTTAGTTATTAAGAGTATACAGTAGGTATACAGTAAGCAGTTTAAAGTGTTAAAAGTGTTATTTGATGAAGTGTGATATTCAAAGACAGAACTAATGCCTGGGGGAGATGTACTGTAACTTGTTCTAGTAGCACTGCTTACATCTAGAGGAGAGAGACCCACTAAGGCTGAGTTAGTGTTTTTTTTAGTACCTATGCCTTCCAATATCCTGCCTACACTGCAATGGTGGTTAGTTTTGCCACAAGTTTGTTGGAAAAGGCCTACAAGGGTTTTGTGAAGGGAGCTGTTGGTCAGTGTAGCCCGTGTCTGATGTGTGAGTCACTCATTGAACCCTGTCTGAATGTCTTCCCGGAAGCGTTCGGGGGATACAAATGCTGTGTGTGATCTCCTGGCCTGGACCGGTAGGCTTTCTGCTCGACCTCTCACTGGCCAGAGACTTCACGTTGGACGAGGATCGTACACCCCAGGGGCGCAGAGCAGGACGTTCTCATAGGCACACGCTGAACAATGTTTCGCCAAGCACATGCCTGTAGTGCCAGGTTCGCTGGACTTCCACTCAGAGCCCCTGTCTAAGGTGTGTCATTGATGTCTACATTTTGTTACATTGGCACAGGGCAGACAGAGCGACACAATTGTAGAATAGTACACTAGTCCAGCTCTTTTATAGCCTTACAAGGCTATGCGTTTAAGCCAGGCATTGTTCAAATAAATTCATTATTTTGCTCAAGTGAATATGGACGAATGAGAATAATGCGGACAAATGACATGCACTCATTTTTTTATGAATAAGAAAATCATTAGATTCTGGAACAGTCTAATGTTAGCGAACGGTTGAAGCTCTTCCCATGATGCTCTTGCACATCACACTTTTGTCTCTCTCTCTCTACCACAAAATGAGTTCTCCATTAGCTAATTTCCTGCCCTTCCTCTTCTACCCTTGAATACAGTGTGTCTTCCTTCCAGGACATTAACTTTTTGGAGACTTTGAAATTAAGGTGAAACCCAGCGGTTTTTTAATCACGGAAAGAGTTGCCTCTGAAGTCAGCTGGAAATGGGATATGAGACCCGACATAAAATGAAATCCTCACGTGGCTTCACACAGGCCAGCCCGATACTGTTCTTTTATCTCCCGAAGAAAAAAAGAATGTTTGATGTGATTCTACAAGGCGCTGGTTTCCGCAATACTTTAGCTGATGCAAGAATGAGAATATGCCTGAGTTTGCCAGTTGTAGGGGTCACCATATTAAATTAAATGAAATCCGTAAAGTTCTGCGCAAAAATGGATAGGAAATAATGAGCATCAGAGGCTACGATAACTCGGCCAATTTAAACAATAAATACGTCCGTAGTAAAGCAAACACTAATGATGCGATACCCTCTGGGTCTGCAGCGAGCGCTCAGCCGCCACAGGCCCAGACGGAGAAGCTGGGGAGCATTTCATTAAAAAGTCAGACTACATTACATCGAGTCCTTATAATGAGGGGAGTATCGGTGAAAATCAGACCAGTTACTGGAAGCTCCAGCTTCTATCCAATTATTTGGGCATGCCCTCTCCAACGTGCCTCTGATATGGAAATGCTCAGGGCTTCTGAGTTTCCTTCAGCACATCCTTTCCCACTCTTTCCTGGTCTACCAGTGAACAAACCTGTCCTTCTTACATCTTATATAATTGATTCTTTTTATTTAATTTCAATATTTTATTCTTACTTTTCTACTAAACCGTTACCTTTTGTGCTTATTTGTGCGTCATGTGTGCGTGCGTGCGTGTGTGACCGACTGTACCTATAGGGTACATATAAGTGCACGACTACGCCACTTGGGGCCTTTCACACCAAGATATGTTGTAAACCCAAGTATATTTGATGAGACACACAGATAAGATGAGTAAAGACAGAGACGTGATTCCAGTACAAAAATAAACAAGATTTATTAATATGGAATTCACTTAAAAGGCCATTTATGCGGTTAAGCACTAGAGCGCAGACCCACTATGGTGAACGGCAAGGGGAAGTGGTAATGGCTGCCACCAGGGATATTACTCTTTGGGACAGTAGTAGGGGAGAGATAGCTAGTCAGCTGATGGGGAGCGGTTACCTGTCCTGGGAGAAGTGTGAGGCCGACACAACACTCGTGCTCTTGACTCTGGTGCCTATTCACACAGACACACATACACACACACGCATAGGCACAACTACTGCAACAATGTGATCACAGCAAATGGTGAGGTGCACGTTACCACTACAAAATACTGTGAGCAGTGCGCGAAGAGGAGGACTCAGATCCGGCGACCTGCCCCGTGAGCAGCTTCACTATTACTCTGGAGAAGAGAGAAGGGGGAGGGGATGGTTAGCACTCAGTGACTGGGAAAACAGTAGAGCAAGCTGAATAGGAAGGATTTTACTGGTAGCAAACTACTGGGGCAGCCAGTACCACACATGCCCTAATGCCGTGAAGGAGAGAGGTAACAGGAAGCTAAAAGGTAACGGCCAAGTCAAATAATACCAAATGAAACCAACTAAACAGAAAAAGAAAACAAACAAAACGGGCGAAAGCTACTTTACATTAATTTTACAGTAGGCAAAACAGCAGTGGCAACTGGTTCTGGAGACACAAAACAGTCAGAATCAGTCATCCATAAACAATACACAATCAACAAATAACAGTTTTCCATTGACAGGATTTACACCTTCACACTAGGCATCATTCTACTTTACCTCAGTGCATCCTAAAAGCAAACACCACATGGCAAGGGGACCCCTGGCGCTCGTCACCACAAGCTGGCATGAGAACACTGCTGTACACAAGCATATGTCAGATACAGCGAGACAGGCATTTGCATCATAGACTGAGGACATGATTAGCTCACATGTGCTACATCATACTAAAGCGGCAACAATCACATAGAGGTAGTAAACAGACATAGATAAGAGCAAAAGGGTTTACAGACAAATATTTCTCTCCCTAACGAGAGTTACAAATAAATGTACCTTTGTTGGCTAGGTTCCTTGGTAAACAGTGCAGGGCTTCGTTAAAACGTCTTTTCACCCGAGACCTACGTTACAATGTGGCTATTAAATATACGTACAACCTCACAAACATGGTAGCCTGACGTTAAACCAACAATGATTAAAATAGTGTACTATTACCTTCAGTAGTAGATCTACCCACCAACTACTCGGAAGGGTCTAGCGACAGTAGGACACCTGTTGCCCACAGTTTAACATTAGATAAACAAATAAATACAATCATATGATCGTGTAGCAGATGAGGCAATAGCACGTACCTTTCACAGACGAACACCCAGGGAACCAAGGATAGCCGAATCGGCAGTGTTTACAGAAACCAGGGATCTTAGTCGGCCTACCGGTGAGCCTGTTATTTTATAGAAAGTGGTGTTGCCGCTAAGGAAACCTAGCCACTTAGAAGCTAACTGGAAGGCGTGACAAAGGGGAAAGGAGCTACGGTACAGCAGGAGGACAAACTTAATACAGCAGTGGCTCTGCCGGTTACATTCTACCCCCCCCATTTGTTATCGGCGTCCCGCAGATAAGATCAAAGAGGCCTAAAACACCCAGAGAAGAAAACCCAACCCATATAGATTAGCCTTAACACCAAGGTCGGAAAACTGCAGTCACCCTACTGTTAGATCCAAACACCCGGGGGTCCATAGCCCCAGCTGCCCTACTCACCATGGACACTGGGAGATGATGAGGGTTCACATGTGTTCCAGCTGTGGCACGAGTCGTCCTCCGTGGAGCTACTGTACTGGTGGGCGGGTCAGCCGCAATGGGGGCAACTTGAGTAGGAGCAGGCAGGGCAGGCAATGCAGGTGGACCAGGTGGACTCGCCTCGACTTGGAGCCTGGCCGTTTCAGAGTATCCAGGGCAAGGGGCGACTGGCAGCTGGACAGACTGCGCCTGGCCTCCGGGGGAGCGAACGAGGACCCACTGGCCACGTTCATCGTCTTCTGCTGGTCTACTCACCACGGCCTGAGGTTCCGTTGGCATGCGGGGGGGTGCTGTGTCCGGCTCAGGATGGGCAGGCTTCAACATGGTCTGGTGCACTTGTCGAATCTGGCTAAGATCATGCACAGGCGCAACGGAGTACACCACTCCACCAGGACCTGGTGCACGGACAATTTGATGTATGGTGGGACTCCAAGCATCCTGGATTTTCGTGCGCCCCCTCACGGTGCAGTTTCTCAGGTAGACCAGCTGTCCTTCTGCCAAGGGGTCACTCTGGGGCCTGTGGTCATGTCGTTCCTTCCTCCTTAACGCAGCGGCTTGCAGGCGTTCCCTGGCACCATGGAAGGCCATCTGAAGACGCCGCTGGTGTTCTCGCACCCAGTCACTCACTCGCCCATCCTCTGGTTCTTTTACCCTGCCTAGGAGGAAGTCGACAGGTAAATGAGGTTCTTGACCAAACATCAAGTAGTGTGGTGACTCACCTGTCGACTGATGAATGGTCGTATTGTAGCAAAACACCAGCTGGGGTAAGTACTCCGGCCAGCGGCTCTTCTGTTCTCCTGGTAGAGATCGCAACAAGTCGTGCATTGTGCGGTTAAACCGCTCACACTGACCATTGCCCTGTGGGTGGTAAGGCGTCGTACGGGTCTTCTGAACTCCATACAGACTGCACAGCTGGTAGACTACAGCGTTCTCGAAGCTGCGGCCCTGGTCCGAGTGGATGCGAGCAGGGACGCCAAATCGAAAGAACCACTCCCGGACAAGTATGCTGGCCACGGTTGTTGCCCTCTGGTCTCGGGTTGGCACTGCCTGTGTGAATTTCGAAAAGATGTCAGTCATAATCAAGACCTGTTCCCTACCATCCGTCGCAGGCTCCAGAAAGGTAAAATCCACCGCCAGTATTTGATTTGGATGGGACGCCAGCAGATGTCCCATAGGTGCATGGAGTTTGGGCTGGGCTGATCTGGCAAGGGTACACCTTGCACAGTTCTGACACCACCGTTTGATGTCCGCCCCCATTCCGGGCCAATAGCATCTCTGTCGTACAAGTTCTGTGGTACGTTCAATGCCCTGATGGCCATGGTCATTATGAAGCTGCTGCAGGACTTCATCCCTAAGACACGCTGGCAACAGGAGTTGAAGAACTTCTTCGCCCCCATCGGGCCGGTGCATTCGGCGGTAGATCAGACCAGTGATTCCCACAATCCTGTCCCACTGCCGTAACAGCACCCTAGTGGGTCCCGATAACCCTTCCCGAGTGGTAGAGTTTGGTGGCTTCTTGGTTCGCCAGAAAGGCAGGAAGGTGCCGATGGTAGGGTCTGCCTCTTGCAGCATCCTCAGGTCATCAGTGGTACGGGAGGGGAAGACAGATATGGCTGTTTGGGTCACTTGGAGCTGTTCTTGTCTTCGGGCAGCTTGATGCACAGGCACAGGTATAGCGGTCCCTACTGCATAGGACCCCATACTTGGTCCTGGTACCGCTACGGGAGTCTGCCTGGACAGGGAGTCAGCATTTTTGTTGGTACGACCAGGCCGATATCGGATGTTGTAGTTGAAGGCAGACAGCTCGGCTACCCATCGCTGCTCCGTAGCACCCAGCTTGGCTGTCGCTAGGTGACTCAACGGATTATTATCCGTCCAGACAGTGCAGTGCTGGCCCCACAGGTATTCCCGGAACTTCTCCGTCATCGCCCATTTCATCCCGAGAAATTCCAACTTCATGGAGCTGTAATTCCTTTCTGCAGGGTTCAGGCTGCGACTGGCGTAGGCAATTGGTCGGACCTTGCCCTCCTGCTCCTGAGACAACACCGCTCCAAGCCCAGTATGACTGGCATCCACCTCAAGCAGAAACGGGAGATTAAAGTTGGCAAAGGCAAGGGTGGGTGCACTCACCAATCTCCCCTTCAGCTCCTGGAAACTGGTCTCGCAAGCATCCGTCCAAGCTCCGTCCAGTCGCATTCCTTGGCCCTTCCGCGTTTTAGTCCCAGCCAGGTCAGCAACCAGGCGGTGCAATGGGGCCGCTAGTTTAGAAAAACCCTCTACAAACCGTCTATAGTATCCAGCAAAACCAAGGAAGGACCGCAGTTCTGAGACGTTGGTAGGGTGGGGCCAGTTGGCAACAGCAGACACCTTGGCTGGATCTGTGGACACTCCCTCACGAGAGACGAGGTGACCTAGATACTGAACTTCCTCCCTGAAGAAACAGCATTTCTCCAGTTTCGCCTTCAGCCCTTCTTTCTGGAGGCGGCTTAATACCAGATCTAGTCGGTTTATGTGCTCGTCCACACTGGAAGAAAACACAATGATGTCATCCAAGTACAGTAGGAGGGACTGACAGTGCTGTGCCCCAAACATTCTTTCCATCAACCTTTGAAAGGTCCCTGGAGCATTACACAGCCCAAAGGGCATGCGATTGAACTCAAACAGCCCGAAGGGCGTACAGAAGGCAGTCTTCGGGCGGTCTTGTTCAGTTACGGGTACCTGGTTGTAGCCGCTAGCCAGATCTAGCGTGGAGAACCACTGAGCTCCAGACAGTGCATCCAAGGACTCCTCGATGCGGGGAAGGGGAAAGGCATCCTTCCGAGTCTTGCTGTTAAGCTGTCTGTAATCGACACACATGCGAAGGCTACCATCCTTCTTTCTCACCAGGACAATGGGAGAGGCATAGGGGCTACAACTTTCCCGGATGACTTGGCCATCTAATAGTTGTCGCAAATGGGCCTTTACTGCTTCATAATCAGAGGGTGGGAGACGCCTGTATCTCTGCCTAATAGGCTTATCGTCGAGCAAAGGAATATCATGTGAGATAAGCTTAGTACAACCAAGGTCACACTCAAAAGCAGAAAAAACTGACTCATGTTTGAGCAAAAATGCCCTTACTCTGTCTTGCTCAGATTCGGACAGCACAGACAAGTCAATGGCCTGTATCTGCTGTTTTACAGGGCTAATCTGCCCAGTATGGGACTGAATGGTGGCTGTAACAGTATCAATCTCTGCAGGAAGCTCTGAAATCCCTGCTGGAAGACCCTCAACTGTGGCATGGACCAACTGACCTATTGTACTGCGGGGGTAGAGTGTAGCCTGAGTGAATCCCACATTGACAACAGGTACAAAGGCGGTACCTTGTTCTACATGAATCAGGGCAGGTGAAATGAGGAGACCCTCAGGTAAGGGACTGCCATCTGGCTCGAGCAAAACAGGGGAATTACAAAATTGGGGTGAGCAGGTAGCAGCTATCAACTTAACAGTACCTCCAGGTATGTGGATGGGCCTGCGGCCTCTGACTTTGGCAACACCCGTTTTACCTCGAGGAGACCTGAGCTGAACTTGGTGGCAATGTTGTAAAGCATGCCGCCATGGAGGTGATGCATGAACCACCGGTGGGAGATCGAATAGTGAAGGACCATGCTGACCAAAAAGCTCATCATAACACTCACGAATTACATTCATTCCCAGCACGCCAGGCACTATGGGGGAAGAAGACTGACCTGGGGGATCCTTTACCACTAGCCAACCCCGTTGAGGAATTACCTTACCCAGTACTTCAACTGTTAACTCTGCATAACCCGTGTAGGGTATGTCCAGGCCATTTGCAGCACGAAGCTGCAACCAATGACATTGTTGGAGCTTATCTTTGAAATTCTGCAAAAAGAAACCTTCCACCATTGTGGATACCATGGACCCGGTGTCCAGAAGACAATTAACGACTACTCCCCCTACTCTTACAGCTACCTTAGGGCACTGTGCAACAAGGGAGGTTACAGTATGGCTTGCTGGGTTCTCAACCTGAGAGCCGTTCAGGTCCCCTCCCAACGTGTGGCTCGGCACGCTGGAGGGAGCTAGTTTTCCGTCACCTGGGAAACAGAGACGGAGTTAGCCCGAGCTTGGGACTGAGTAGCGGGGTTCTGTCTGGCAACAACTCGCTCATTGTCACACTCTCGGGCATAATGACCGGATTTCTGGCATCGCCTACAGATAACAGGGGATGGATGACTAGGCCTTGCCTGGCGCGCTGCTCCCTGTAAGGTGGTCAATGCGCTAGTCAACTGATTAATCTGTTCTTGCTGCTTCAGCAGCATGGTGCGCAACTCTGCCATATCTGAGCTAGCAGTATTGACAGGGGAAGAGGGGTTACTGAACTGGGACCTTGAACATTGCATGGCACAAAGGGAGGGAACAGAATAGCTTCTACCTCGGGTGAAGTCACTGGGCCTACCTTCGCACTCCCACCGGATAGCTGCAGCACGCACCTCCAACATGGACAGACCTGGAGTCTGACGAACAAGCCTCTTCAATTCTCTGCGGAGATCAGAATCAATGACATGTTCTAAAAACTGGTCACGCATAAGCTGATCAGATTGGGGCACTGACTCAGGGGAAACTTGTTTAATTTTGTCCATTAAGGAGAAGAGGGCATGTGAATACTCTTGCAAGGACTCACCATCTAGTTGTTTTCTAGAAAAAAAGTTCTCCTGTAAGGCAACATAAGATTTTGAGCACCCATAAAGCTCTCTGAGAATAGTTACAATTTTCTCTGGGTCTTCTCGGTCAGCCCTTGGCCTATATCTTATTTCGTCCTTAGCTTCCCCATCCAAGAAGTCAAACATAAAATAGGCTTTATCAAGTGAACCCAAGCGTCTAGCACGCACACAAGCATCCACCTCTTCGACCCATTCATCAACACCAATACCCACCCTACCCCTGAAAACAGGACATTTCCGTTCTCTAGGAAGATACACCAACCGGTCTAAAGGAACAGGATTAACAGGGTTAACAGGGTCAACAAGGTTAGGGGGGTTAACAGCATCATCCGGATTGCCCCGTTGTAGCAAGCGCTCCTTGTCTGCTTGAAGCTGGCGAACCTGCTCTCTCAGTTGTTCCAGCTCTTCAGCCATAGCTGAAACAAAAACAATGTCCAAGTTACTTCTGAACGGGTGCTGGGATGCAAAGGCCTTTCCGTTGACTCTTCTAGGTCCCACGTCGTGCCAACTGCTGTTTTGCCTTTAATACCTATAAAGCTTATTGCCTTTCAAAATAAAGAGGTAATAATAATAAAAAACTAAACAAAATAAATGAAAGTCACGTCTCTGTTTACAATCCTGCCGACTACGCCACTTTGTGACCGACTGTACCTATAGGGTACATATAAGTGCACGACTACGCCACTTGGGGCCTTTCACACCAAGATATGTTGTAAACCCAAGTATATTTGATGAGACACACAGATAAGATGAGTAAAGACAGAGACGTGATTCCAGTACAAAAATAAACAAGATTTATTAATATGGAATTCACTTAAAAGGCCATTTATGCGGTTAAGCACTAGAGCGCAGACCCACTATGGTGAACGGCAAGGGGAAGTGGTAATGGCTGCCACCAGGGATATTACTCTTTGGGACAGTAGTAGGGGAGAGATAGCTAGTCAGCTGATGGGGAGCGGTTACCTGTCCTGGGAGAAGTGTGAGGCCGACACAACACTCGTGCTCTTGACTCTGGTGCCTATTCACACAGACACACATACACACACACGCATAGGCACAACTACTGCAACAATGTGATCACAGCAAATGGTGAGGTGCACGTTACCACTACAAAATACTGTGAGCAGTGCGCGAAGAGGAGGACTCAGATCCGGCGACCTGCCCCGTGAGCAGCTTCACTATTACTCTGGAGAAGAGAGAAGGGGGAGGGGATGGTTAGCACTCAGTGACTGGGAAAACAGTAGAGCAAGCTGAATAGGAAGGATTTTACTGGTAGCAAACTACTGGGGCAGCCAGTACCACACATGCCCTAATGCCGTGAAGGAGAGAGGTAACAGGAAGCTAAAAGGTAACGGCCAAGTCAAATAATACCAAATGAAACCAACTAAACAGAAAAAGAAAACAAACAAAACGGGCGAAAGCTACTTTACATTAATTTTACAGTAGGCAAAACAGCAGTGGCAACTGGTTCTGGAGACACAAAACAGTCAGAATCAGTCATCCATAAACAATACACAATCAACAAATAACAGTTTTCCATTGACAGGATTTACACCTTCACACTAGGCATCATTCTACTTTACCTCAGTGCATCCTAAAAGCAAACACCACATGGCAAGGGGACCCCTGGCGCTCGTCACCACAAGCTGGCATGAGAACACTGCTGTACACAAGCATATGTCAGATACAGCGAGACAGGCATTTGCATCATAGACTGAGGACATGATTAGCTCACATGTGCTACATCATACTAAAGCGGCAACAATCACATAGAGGTAGTAAACAGACATAGATAAGAGCAAAAGGGTTTACAGACAAATATTTCTCTCCCTAACGAGAGTTACAAATAAATGTACCTTTGTTGGCTAGGTTCCTTGGTAAACAGTGCAGGGCTTCGTTAAAACGTCTTTTCACCCGAGACCTACGTTACAATGTGGCTATTAAATATACGTACAACCTCACAAACATGGTAGCCTGACGTTAAACCAACAATGATTAAAATAGTGTACTATTACCTTCAGTAGTAGATCTACCCACCAACTACTCGGAAGGGTCTAGCGACAGTAGGACACCTGTTGCCCACAGTTTAACATTAGATAAACAAATAAATACAATCATATGATCGTGTAGCAGATGAGGCAATAGCACGTACCTTTCACAGACGAACACCCAGGGAACCAAGGATAGCCGAATCGGCAGTGTTTACAGAAACCAGGGATCTTAGTCGGCCTACCGGTGAGCCTGTTATTTTATAGAAAGTGGTGTTGCCGCTAAGGAAACCTAGCCACTTAGAAGCTAACTGGAAGGCGTGACAAAGGGGAAAGGAGCTACGGTAACAGCAGGAGGACAAACTTAATACAGCAGTGGCTCTGCCGGTTACACGTGCATGCTCTGTCCTGAAATGCCTTAGGAACGCTCATGTTTCTGCAGTTGTGGAAGGGTCTATAGGGCTAGGCCTCCTCCCAAACACACACACGCACGCACACACACGCACGCGCGCGCACACACACACACACACACACACACACACACACACTTTCTTTGGGAAAGACAAAGTAATTTGATAGTAGTCATTAATTTCTTTCTTTGGAAACACAGTTATTTTTGTCTTTGGCAAAATCAAAACTCCAAATACATCTGGTGATCATTGTGTTTTTGCTCCTTTTTTATTGTTGGCTGTCAAATTCTGTATTCACAACAGCAAATTATTTGGGAAAAATCACTTTTTTTACTTTCAATATTGCTTACATGATTACTGTGTACTTCAACTTCTCTCTGTAGATGACTAGAATGGGAATATACATAAAAAGCCAGTGAAAAACAGAAGAGCTTTAGGTTTTGAACAACAGTGTGTACATGATCTATCCAAAATGTCATATAATGAAAAAAGTGTTAATAATGTGAGGCAAAAGTTTGCTTTAGTGATGTGTTTATGACTTTGAATGTTGATCATATTTAAACAAGAATCATTATTGAATGCTACCATTCATTTGAAGGGATATGCGAGGACCTGCCGGCAGGCCTACCTAGCTACAGTCTCATCCATTACAGAGTAGTGGGGAGAGAAACACAAGTGTCAGGAGTGGCATCACGTTGAAGGGAAGTGAAGAGAAGGGGCCCCCACCTTGCAAAGACTCCCACCTGGACTTGCCCACCCCTTTGTCACTCTCTCTCACTCTATCTCCATGTCTCTCACACTCACACACACATTTATTCCAAGTTGCTGGGCTGTAACTGCGCAGCATGTTCAGCAGTCACGTGGCTAGACTGCTCTTTCCCCGAGGGTGGTATACGGTCGTTAGTTACACACGTTTACCTCCTAATTACCAGGAAGACTCTCTCTGTCTTGCCACATTGTCTTCAAGATCGTATCTGTTTCACTAAAGACCCCCCAGTCCCTCCTGCCGCAGCAACCAGCTATATCAGCAGTCTGGCCCGCCAGCCCCCCCTCTCCCTTCTATTTCTCTCTCTCTCTCTCTCTCTCTCTCTCTCTCTCTCTCTCTCTTCCCTCTCTCTCTCTCTCTCTCTCTCTTTCCCTCTCTTTCCCTCTCTCTCTCTCTCTTTCACTCTCTCCCTCTCCTCTCTATCTCTCTTTCAATCTCTCTCTCCTCTTTCATTCACTCATCTCTCTTTCTCTCTCTCTTTCACTCTCTCTCTCTCTTTACCCTAACACTGTTTTTCAGGCTCATTATCAACTCGTAGACTGTTTTCTCTTCTCTGCCACAAAACAGACCCTGTTATGCATTGTAAATCTGAATAATTGTTGCTGTATTATTTGATTATCTCAGCATTTGTAGTAATGATAGTGTGTGTGTGTGTGTGTGTGTGTGTGTGTGTGCGTGTGTGTGTGTGTGTGTGTGAGTGCGTGTGTGCGTGCGTGCGTGTGTGTCTTTTTTAGCTGAGGGAGATCCAGTCCACCACCTGACAGCGTAAGTGCTCAGGACACATTGGGGGCAAGTGTTTCAGTGAATGAGTCGCACAAATCAGGGACTCATTGAATTAATGAGAGAGTGAGTTTGTTTTACAGTGTTCAAGTTTAAGTGCTTGTTCGCTTGCATGAATGCATGAGTAAGTGTCTGTGTGTGTGTGTGTGTGTGTCTGTGTGTGTGTGTGCGTGTGTGTGTGTACTGCATACATTATATGTGTGTGTATAACCACCTATGTATCTGTCTTTATACCTGTCTCTGATCACCTGGTGGTGTAGGGGGAAACTGTGCGTGTGTGTGTGTGTGTGTGTGTGTGAGAGAGAGAGAGAGAGACAGAGAGCCTGTTGATCTAGACAGGGAAGACTACTGGCCTTAGACAGAAGGGCCTGTTGACCTTCCCTTTGCCTAGCTGCAGTTCTGCCCCTGCCATCTCAGACTGATCCCTGGGCACCTGCAGGCAGATGGCTGTCTCTCGCTCCAGGCTGCTAATAACACCTATTTATGTACGAGTTAAAATCCAGGCACACACACACACACACATACATACACACACTTGCACACACACACACACACACACACACACACACACACAAATAAACGAATATGGAAACAAGAGCGCTCAGGCGCCTACAGACAGACCCTCATCTCCAGATTCCAGAATCTGCATTCAGAGCCAGATCCTGAGAGAACTAAGATAGACCCTCACTCTCTGCCTTGTATAAATATCTGAAGTACACTGGATCAGTACTTTTTAAGTCATGTTAGTGGACAGACGGACCCAATTACAATACCCTCTCTTACTATATAACTTAACATTGCCTAGTAAGTAGCCTAAATGCCATCGGTTGTTGAGACACAGCTGTGCGCAGTTTCACGCGAGTCATCATTGTCCTTGGACATTTTCAGCCGGTTGGATATTGGACTAATTTTATTTTTAATTTTATTTATTAATTTATTTGTTGTCTGTCTTGTATGTCTTGGTGTCACGGGTACGCTGGCGACTACGCCGCTCCGTCCGCTATTTTGTCTTTGTTAGTCTATGTGTCAATGACAATGTCTTAGCCTACATGTGGAGCGCTTTGGGTTGCACTCTGTGCACGTTAAATGCGCTATACAAATAAAACTGACTTGACTTGACACACACACACACACACTCACACATACACACAGTGTTTGTCTTGGCTTCTGTAGTAGCCCGGGAGTCTGACACTAGACACCCTGTAGTTCCATTCAAATAGCTTTCCAAAAAGAACAAACAGAGTTTTGCACTACGGAATTCAGGGAACAGAGGAGTGGACAGAGGAAGAGGAGGAGGTGTACACACACACACACACACACACACACACTCTCTTTTTTATCAGCTTTTCTGCCCCTCTGATGGACTCATAATCACAAACAACAGGGACACAAAAGTGAGGGCGGTGCAGAGAAAACACGGGGTGTCTGGCCTCGACAAGATCCTCTGTCTTTGAATTTTTAACTGGCGGCACAAAACTTCTGAGGTTTTTATCTGTGGCATTCCAGAGATATGCACAGGAGTGTCTGTAAACACAATCAGGCAAAAGACTAAAGTGTGAAAGTGTGTCGACAAATGTTTCTTTCTTTGAAAGAGAGAGAGAGAGGCAGTAGAGAAAGGGGGACAGTGAACAAGGGAGAAAGAGAGAGAGAAAGGCAGGAAGAAAGAAAGAGGTAGAAAGAGAAAATCAGGGACAAAGATGTCTGTGTATATTTCCCCCTTGAAACACAATATATTTCAAGATATCGTGTTTTAAGGGGAAAACATTTGAAGAGGCTTAGCAGCTTGGAAGAGTTTGCCACAGATGGCGTATCAGATAGAGGGCATCACGCAGACACAGATAATGCACATGAGACACACAGATGCAGACAGAGAGACAGTGAACGCACATGAGACACACAGATGCAGACAGAGACAGTGAACGCACATGAGACACACAGATGCAGACAGAGAGACAGTGAACGCACATGAGACACACAGAGACAGACAGAGAGACAGTGAATGCACATGAGCCACACAGATGGAGACAGAGAGACAGTGAACGCACATGAGACACACAGATGCAGACAGAGAGACAGTGAATGCACATGAGACACACAGAGACAGACAGAGAGACAGTGAATGCACATGAGCCACACAGATGGAGACAGAGAGACAGTGAATGCACATGAGCGATGCAGAGGCAGACAGAGAGACAGTGACAGGCAGGCATTCCCCACTCAGTAACCACGACACTGTGCTCACCCTGCTCCTCTGCACAGGGGCAGGCCTCCAATGGGAGGGTGGAGGGGTGTGTGAGGGGGGGGGGGGGTGTGGGGTGGCGAGACGGAAGTAATAACAAGCTGGAAATAAATGCAATAAACGTCCAAGGCGCTACACCAGGAAAAACAGAAAAAACTAAATAACGCATGGGCTACTTTATTGAAAGCTCTGTGAGTTTGCAGTTGGCACTGTGAGTGAGGTCGCTATGGCCAGCTGCTGATTCTCCATATTTTACTGAGATTACTGTGGTGTGGAAGTAATTCCCTGGGTTGCACCATGATTGTGCCTAATGGTAGAGACTACCCAGTTTCCGCTAGAAAAAAATGGTTTTGTTTTCCGGACATTTTGATGATATGCCGGTCAAATGTCCTATTATCGCTTCTTAATTAGTCAAGTTGAGGAAAACTGGAGACAGGCTATGTAGCCTAAAGAATTACATAATCAGGCTGAATAGAATGCAACATGTTCATTAGCCTAACTTACGTAAACATGCCTAACAAGAGCTAGCCAGTATCTATGTTGTTTGTTGCTGCTACCCACGTTATCTCCAGTGGTTCCACTGTTTAACTTGCACAGATGCGCACACACAAGAATGAGCGCTCACACCACTACCCCCTAAGGCTATGCCTCTTTATTTGACAACAATAAATTAAGAAATGTTTCCTATTCTGGGAAATGTTTAGTTTATTTTTCTTTCGGTCCGCGGTTCAATGATAGCCTACCGTTTAATTGTGCCGGAAATTATCCGCGGACCAGCAATCTCCTCGTCGAGGAGGCCCTAACCCTGCAGATCATAGACAGAGAAAGCATAGGCCTACTGTATGCTTTGGGTACAGAACAGTTGCATGTCCAGTGTACACGGAGAATGACAGTGTCTTGGAGCGGCCGCAACCCCGCAGCTCCACTTCCAACGTCATGATTCCGACAGATACGCCCGACACTTCTGCTTTTTATCTGGTGGTGGTGGAGTTGACCTGACATCTGAGGCTTCAGACGTTACCAATGTATCATCATCCATCGCGTCTGGCCTCTGAAAAAACTTTTAAGGCTAGTCTGCCTGGGCCTGGCCATGTTTGAACCGCCTCACTCATTTGTTCGTTGTTTAACATTGACGTTTTAAGCGTGCGCTTCCTATTTGAAATGTTTCCTATTTGAAATGCAGCATATAGGCTATGCGTGTTGTTTAATGGCTGTCAAATGGTAGGGCCTGTACATTTAAAAACATAGCCAAAGGACGTATTGCTTTAATATAGGCTTACATTTTAAGGCTTATACTCATATTCATATTGCGTTAGGGGGACGGGATTATTAGCCAATTTCAAACGGACAATTTGACCGGAGAGATTTAATTTTGTCGGACATTTCCTTTTTTTTCCGCCCAATGTCCGGTAATTACCGGACAATGGAAACCTTGCCCAGTAATACAACATTATATCATACAACATTCACAGTAGTGATGTGACCTGCACCTCCATCACTGTCTGGTTTGGGCTTAGCCACCAAACGGGACAGGGCCAGACTGCACGGACAATAAGGGCTGCAGAGAGGATCATTGGAGCTGACCTTCCCTCCATCCAGGACCTGTACCGGTCCAGGGTCAGGAAAAGAGTAGCAAAAATCTCTACAGATCCCTCACATCCTGGTCACAAACTGTTCAACCTCCTTCCCTCTGGTAGGCAAAACAGGGCACTGTTCGCCAAAACCAGCCGACACAAAGACAGCTTCTTCCCCCAAGCAGTCACTCTGTTGAACGCTCAGAAATAGCCCCCACCCTTACACTGGTCAAAGTCAATCAACACTGTGCTGCTCATCTACCTCATGTATACTTCAATCTTACAGTTACAATTGTTATTACATTATCATTTCACTGAACTGCCTTTCACCAAATCAGTGCCGGCGCTCCGCACACTCACATCACGCACTGCGTGAAGGGCACCAAGTGCCTGGGGGGCACCAAAAAATCTGGGTCGTGAAAAATCACCACAATAGGCTACTAGTATAAATAACAAATATAATATGTCTAAAACATGTTAATATGCAAAAGCAATACAAAAGTAATATAGGCCTAGACCAAATTAGTCGAGAAAAAGGTGAATCTCCTTCTGCCCTCTCGCCAGTCTCCCTCTGGTGCCCCCCTCCCCCACCTCCCAGTGGTCTGTTCGATTATTCCTCAATCCCAAATTTGGCAGACACCTTAGACATGGCCTCGAAAAGGCACTAAGAGTCGGGGGCAGAAAAAAGGATAAAGAAGAGACAGCGGGATGATGCTGCGCGTCACTTGCAGTTAAGACAATAAAAATAATTTTTAGTTTTGTAGCCCTTGCGTGTATGCATGTTTGCTTATGCCAGGTAATACTACTACCGTCAATAAACTTTGTAACGTAAGCTCCTACTAGCCATGTTCATGTTCAAGTGTTACGTTGCAAATTATTGATGCTGGCTAGCTAGTTATTTTACGTTGTGGATATGGATTATGGGTTATTGAATGCAATTCAACACTCTGCTGTTTTCTGTTAACGTTAGCAATCGGTGCATAAGACTAGCAATCCTTCCTCAGGTTGCTAGCTACCTGCTTAGGGCACCCAAATGGCTAGCGCGGCCCTGTACTATATTTATATTTATATTTCCGGTAAATCTTAAATCTCAGTCTATACTGATATAGCACTATTCCTACCCTCTCTATCTAGCTGTGCATGTTGAGTTGATATTTTTGTTATTCTTATATGTTAATAAGTGTTGTACTTTGAGAGCAAAAATTAACCAGAAACAAATTCCTTGTTTGTTTACACAAACCTGGCCAATAAAGCTGATTCTGATTCCTTCTTCTACCGTTGAAAGCATACTCACAAACTGCATCTCTTTTTTTTTTTTAAGTATATATTTTTGGCCTTTTTATGCCTTTAATCAGATAGGATAGTGGAGATTGACAGGAAGTGAGTGGGAGAGAGAGTCTGGGTGGGATCCGTAAAGGACCACAGGGCGGGAATTGAACCCGGGTCGCCGGCGTACGGTGCAGGTGCCCCAGCCAGTTGTGCCACAGCTGGGGCCCACAAACTGCATCTCTGTAGCTGCAACACTGCCGATCGCAAGGCACTACAAAGAGTTGTAAAATCTGCCCAAAGGACTATTGGCTCCCAACTCCCCTCCATCCACAACACATATCATAAACGCTGTACAAACAAAGCCAAATCCATTGTCAAGGATGTCACCCACCCAAGTCATGGTCTTTTCAGCCTACTCCCATCTGGAAGGTGATACAGGAGCCTGCGCTCCCGCACTAGCAGGCCCAGGCATAGCTTCTTTCCAGAGGCTGTAACACTGCTCAACAAAACTACACCTTCTGTCTAACATTTGCACAACGCCCAAAACTACACTATATATTTATTACGTAACTTGCTCATAAATGTATATAAATTATATAGAATGTCTATTTATACTCTCTCTACATAACCCTCTATACTCCTTATCTGTCACTGTAGACATGTCATCTGGAAAACCTGTATTTATCTAGCTATACACTGTTGTACATAAATAATCTCTATCGTCTACATAATTAAATACTTTGGTATTTAATGCTTCTTTTGCATTTCTGGTTGGATGTCAATTGCATGTCATTGGCTCTCTACCTGTACTCTGCTTAATGACAATAAAGTTCAATCTAACCTAATCTAATAACGGAGTTGCATCAAGTTCTGAAAAATAAGTAAATACCTAAGTAAATCACTAGTTCTGAAGAAACCACCCACACCTTGACCTTCCTTATTTACCAATTATTTACCAATCTCTCTTCCATGCTTGGTTGTTTACATATTGTTATAATGAGCCGTGAACAATGGTTGCCCTGCCTGAACTTGCAATGTAATCAAACACAACAGGCTTATAATGACTGCATTTCCATGCACACCATATTCCAAGGACCATATCCTGGTTGGGGCAATATTCAGAATAAGATGTTCCCATGTCCAGTAGAAACAGGAATGTTAATTCCTTCAAACATGTTAATCGGCATATTCTGAATAAACCAGCGACGTGCAGTAGAAGTAGTATCTGCATCATCGCAACGGTTTAAACGGTTATCTGTCCCTCGTCTCTGTCCCTGAAGCTAAGGGGGGTTTTAGCCATTCTAGCGCGCCAAGTCTTTGGCATTGTGTGGCAGCAGTCCTTTATCTTTCTGCTTGGTTCTCTCATTCTTTCACTGTATGCCCAATGGATAATGTACACCGATTCTGTACTTGAGTGAGAGAAAAGATACCCTTGGTAAAGTATTACTCCAGTAAAAGTAGAAGTTCTCCTTTTAAATTACAAGCACAAAAGTACTTGCCTTCAACTCACTCTCATTCACTCTCATAAAATATTGATGAAATTACTGACATCTTATTTAACCCTGGTTCCCTGTGTGCCCTTACTCATTTTCTATTTAGTAAATGAGCAAGGGCACACAGGTAGTTCATGTATCTGGTAACACTTTATGGTAAGGGTACATGAATTATCATGAATTTATACATGAATTGATACATGATTTATGTATTACTTAATATCTCATGAATCATCAGGAATTGACATAGTCTGTCATCCGTGACCTCACACAAACAACACACCAACTAAAGCATTTAGTACGTTGGGCACATCATTATGATTTATTAAGAATGATCATGATGATTTTTTTCATGAGGTGGTGAATGAGAGACTTTGAACTCATGTCAATTCCTGATGATTCATAAGATAGAAAGGAATGACGTAATGCATAAATCATGACCCGTACCCTTACCGTAAAGTGTGACCAAGTATCCTTTATGCACAAACACAAAGAGAGGAGCGAAGGCTTGTTCAATACGTTATCTTTAAGATGCATGTACTCACTGCAGTGCAGTGCAGGGGCACCACACACAGGAACCACACACATCACACACAGGACCATACACTGGAACCATACACACCACACACAGGGCACACACAGGAACCACACACACCACACACAGGGCACCACACATAGGACCATACACTGGAACCACACACAGGGCACCACACACACCACACACAGGACCATACACTGGAACCACACACAGGGCACCACACACACCACACACAGGAACCACACACACAGGGCACCACACGCATGACCATACGTTGGAACCACACACAGGGCATCACACACAGGAACCACACACACCACACAATGGAACCACACACAGGGCCACACACAGGGCACCACACACAGGAACCACACACATCACACACAGGGCACCACACACAGGGACCACACACAACACACACAGGGCACCACACACACAGGACACCACACACATGACCATACACACCACACACAGGGCACCACACACAGGACCATACACACCACACACAGGGCACCACACACACCACACACAGGGCACCACACATACCACACACAGGAACCACACACATCCAGCAGTTTGCTAGTACTCTTACTGGAGGTAATGACAGCCACAAAAACGTATTATTGTTCATTATTAATTATTAATTTGTTCCATGGATATTACCCAGGACCCTTTGGTACAATCATAGCATAATTTTGCTTGAAGGTAATTTCAATATTTACAGGAGTAGGACAGCTTTGTGCGGATTGTCTTATTAGGTTAGTTTGCACAGATTGTATGATCTCGTTACATGCAGGGATAGAAACAATACTTTACAGTTACAGATACAGTTTTAATTCACAGAATCGTAACCACAATGATGGAGAACACTCACATTCACATATTCACACACATATTCTTCACAGGCAGTAATGATGCTGAAATAACCCAGTGGCTTTGCTGAAAAGTATTTCACTGGGTTTTTCAATAATCTGAATGTGTAATTTCAGAATTACCATTTTGGGTGTGTTAATGCTTGTGACATGATCAATACCATGATCAACCTAATGATCCTAAATAATGAACATTCAAGAATATCTTTCTCTCTCTCTCTCTCTCACACACACACACACACACACACATAAACACACTCACACACACACGCGCACACACACACACACACACACACACACACACACGCACACACTTGTGCACAAAGGCGGAATAAACATTACTGCTTCCCTTATTTCCTCAATCTATGCCAATCAGTGCAGGGCTCAGATCTTTATCTGCCCTTCATGAATGGAGCAGCTTCTCGGATAAAAAAAAGAACCTTTTTTTCCAGCCATAAACAGAGAGGAAATGAAGTGCCAGGCCTAATTTCTGAACTCCACTAATGAGACAGGTATCAGCACCATGGGAAAGTCCTCCGCTAATAAATGTACATTGTCCACTAATTGCACTCACACTATTTGACTATGTTCCAACGCATCTATGAACTAAACAATGACATGTATTATAAAGTGGGCTTAAAACAGAATGGCCAAATTAGGCAGGCTTAAAAGTAAAGGGTAAAGATCAGACAAGCCCGCACTACTGTAATTAACTGCTACAAGCACAGCGGCCCACACCGTCTGAGGCTAACGACCGTGGCAGCTCAGGTGTCAGGGAGTCCTGACGGAGCGTGTGTTCTGCAGGTGGCACTGATGGCACGGGAGGGCACACTGGGCACCGCAGGCTCGTCCCCTTCCTGCCCGATGCAGCACCTGGGCAGATGGAGCGCAGAGCAGCTGGGGCGCCGTCGGCCTCAAAGGCCACTGGGTAAATGAGGCGGATATGGACAGCAGTGGGATCAGGTGCTATTCATTGCACCTGAAAGAAGAACTACAAGTCCCATAAGCTCTCTAGTTAATGGGGCTTAAAAATACTGACTGGCAAAGGAACGTTTGATAAGAGGGGAGGAATCAAGGAAGAGGGACATGCTAGAAGTGATAGGGATCTAACGAGAGCTCAGAAACAATGTCAATGTGTCAGTGGAACTAAGAATAAGTATAAGTATATATACTCTTTTGATCCCGTGAGGGAAATTTGGTCTCTGCATTTATCCCAATCTGTGAATTAGTGAAACACACTCAGCACACAGTGAACACATAGTGAGGTGAAGCACACACTAATCCCAGCGCAGTGAGCTGCCTTCAACAACAGCGGCGCTCGGGGAGCAGTGAGGGGTTAGGTGCCTTGCTCAAGGGCACTTCAGCCGTGCCTACTGGTCGGGGTTCGAACCGACATCCCTTCGGTTACAAGTCCGAAGCGCTAACCAGTAGGCCACGGCTGCTGATAGTGTACCTACTCACACACACATGCACTCACACACACACGTGAGAGAGGGGGGGGGGGGGGGGGGGGGGCAGCTGGGACAGAAAGAACTGCTGACATTTGAAGTTGACTGCTAAAGTACTTCTGAAAAAGATAATGTTTCAGCAAAAAACACTATGTGTGCTCATGCCCCCAATTGAAAACCACTTGAATAAAACTGGAGAGCCAATAAATCTATGACCTACCAAACATATTAATTTCCTTACGATAGTTACAACCAGGATCACAGCCTCTTCTTTCTACACTCTGCATGTTAGCAAAAAAATATTTGAAGCAGAAAGAGTTTTTTTTTCTGTTCTTTCCTGCAGTGTTTATGGCCAGAAGGATATTCATGGATGACCATAGAGGGTCATTGTCTTCGTTCCCTTTTCATGTGAAATCTTCTTGGCACACACAAAATAGCTGCACAAAACTAAGTACATATCAGCAAGCCAATCCAACGGACTGAAAAAGCATTATATAGCCCAGATCTGCTCTAACCACCTGGATTATGTGTGTTTAGCTGAATGGCTCTCAGTTGGGCAGGCGGAGAGTGTGCAATGCCTTCCCTCCTGGCCCGCTGACAGAAAAACAGAGTGGAAAGCCCAAGTCCACATCCTGTCAGGCCTCCTGGCCAATCTCTTATCTCCTCGTGTCTGCCAACGGTCCACGGCGCAGCATTGCAACGCTGGAGATAAGAGCTCGCTGTACCCATTTGGTTAACCTCATGGGAGCTTCTTAGCATTTTTCATATAACATTTTATACTGTACTTAATTATAATGTACTTAAATTCACAATACAAGGAAATAGTGTCAGGTGCGTTTGTTCTAATCTGAAGCACAGTACAAATAATCCTACGGTGGAAAATAGTTAAAAACGGGACAGAGACTGAGAGAAACCAAGCAGTGTGTCTGTGGGCGATGAGAGTGTTGGCTTAGTGCATAATTGCCATTGCGATGCAACGGCATCTACTAAAGCAGCAAAATGACAGCTGGTGACTCTGCTCCTGTTCTTGTTGCCATGGACTGCATAAAGAGAACCTAGTGTTTGTTTCAGTGTGAGCAGAGAAGGCAGCTTCACACGCACGCACACACACACATTTTACCAGGCATGGAAAGTTATAAGCATGGCAGAAAGAAATTGATGCACAGTGGAACGTCTACTCTTTCTTATTGCAATGTCATGTGTACATTTACATTTAATCAATTAGCAGAGGCTTTTACCCAAAGCGATTTACACGTGTCAATTATATTACAAAGGTCATTGGCCCCAAAGCAATCGGGTGAAGTGCCTCGCTCAAGGCCTCAATGGTGGAAGTGGGGAATTGAACCCACAACTTTTCAGGCTATTACATTAGGAGCATTAGGAGCATGTCTTTTACATACTTCCAAACAAACCATAACACAGTTATAAGCATTCATAAAACTCTCTTCATCATATTGATTTATTTAAATATGAGCTTGTTAGTCCCTGTGAAATTACTGTGATTTTACAATATACCTAATGCACCTCCAAGACTTTGCCAGCGTGTATCTTCCATGATAGAGCTTCCCTTTACTATTCCTTTCATCTCTTCAGTGCATGACCTTGAGATGACATGTGAGGTCAAGAATGACTAGAGAAATGGGAAAAGATGTATAACAACAGGAGGTTCTGTTGAGGTCATGAAAATGAATGATTTCAAAAGGCCTAACAGTTGCATCACACCTAGCACAGTGACCTTTAAGCTTTTGGTGTGTGTGAGTGTGTGTGTGTGTGTGTGTGTGTGTGTGTGTGTGTGTGTGACAGTCACACGGAGATCAGAGGCTTTCAAAGGACTTGTCACACTATGACAGAAGAGGCATATCCAGAAAGAAGAAGCCAGAGGTGTGAAGGAGTACTGCACTCCTGAAGTTAGCGTTAGTGTGCAATTAGATGAGATGATCTGGCCCATTTCTCATAACGATGATGGACTACCCCACGGGCAGTTTGCCTAAAGAAAGACAAAATAGCAAAAAGAATTGAGTGATTTGGGGGCAATGGAATGATCAGTCAGGTTTTTGGGGCAATGGAATGACCAGTCAGGTGTTTGGAACAATGGAATGACCAGTCAGGTGTTTGGGACAATGGAATGATCAGTCAGGTGTTTGGAACAATGGAATGATCAGTCAGGTGTTTGGGACAATGGAATGATCAGTCAGGTGTCTGCGTGTTGATTTGTACTGTGGGTCAGAAACATCAGAAACTCATATTAAAGAAAAACACAAGGTTGGAAAGAAAAAAGGGAAAATAAGAACAACTAATAAAACATCCAGTCTCGTCCAAAAGGACTTTTTTCCCATTGCAGTGTCTAGTCTCTAGGCTGCCCAGTGCTAATCTTGCGGAGCAGACCTGCAGTGGGTCATTCCTCTGGCTTTTTAAAATGCCACAGCGAGTCTGTGTGGCCCAGACTCCAGGAATTAACCATCTGGGGAGGGACAGGATTCTGGTGGGACTAAAGCACGTCGTCTCATCACCCAGAGATAAGCTCACTCTTTTTGTTCATCTCCCTCAACCTGATCTGCTCCCTGGCACAGTCTTCTCTCTGCCAGAAAGCTTTTTTTCATCAGAAAAGGGACGTGCGTGAGTCTTGTGCACATTTTTCTATCCAACACTGGATTGGTACTTCATGGATTGGCTGGTTTATGTTGTGTTTAGCACATATTTCATTTTAAAAACGACTTACTTTGTGGTTGCATGCTAACTTAAATAACTATAAATGTCCATCTCACAAATCACTGCATGCGTAACTCAAAGCTTGATGTGTGTCAATAAAGAACAAGTATAGTTTGGCCTTACCAGAGTGTAGAAGCTTGGATTTGTTTTTTAGATGTTGATAACATTTTATTTGAATCCAGTCTGCAGAAAAGACCACATTTTTCATCATTTAGAAAAACAACTTCATTTATTTAAAGTGAATTTCAATGGCCTCGGGGTCATATTTTGAAAATTATATTCACTTCACTAAATTAACAAGTATACCCCTTCTTTTTTATTTGTATTTATTAATTTTTTATTCCTGTTTACTGAATCGGAACTTCGACAGAATAAATGCTAAATGACTTGAGTGTTTATCCAACATTGCTGATTTCTGCAAGGCTGGAGAGAGTTGTTTCTCTGTGTGTTAGTTTGTGAGTGTGTGTGTGTGTGTGTGTGTGTGTGTGTCTGTGTGTGTGCCCTCACAAAACAGCAATGGCTATGTTTACTGACGAAAGTAGTCCCTAAAGTCTTTGGTTATTATTGTTTATTCCAGCAGTAATCAAAGTGTACACCCTGCTTGAGGGAGGACGCCCGTGGAAGTTTTAGGTCGGGGGTGCCATATGCAGAATGTATACTAAAGACAGGTAGGCTGTGTGGTCATTATCTAACCTCAGATATCCTGGAGTCAAGACAGACCATAATTAACACCGCCAGCTTGCTGTTCACTTTGAATTACAAAAGAGAATTAGCCTAATAAATCAAGCTGCTTGGGAAAGGAGAGATAATGTGAGGGCAGCATTGTTTGTTGTCGAGTTTATAAACCAAGAAATGATTGCTGAATGGCTCTAATGGGTTTGTGAAATTGTGCTGCATATGCAGTGTGCAGGCTTTTACAAGTCAATAAGGCCGCTGACATTTTCAGATCTGGCATAACTAATAACACTGAGTAATTTGAAAATATATGGATGCAGCCCAATCAATAAATTACATTACCACTTCCACCCAATGTAATCTTCGCCTGACTTAGCCCACCATAGCTGCAAATTAACTGTTATCTCTGAATATTGGGCCGAATCTGAGGTCTTCTTGACCTACATCCATGATCGGGGCTGACCAAGCTTCTATCCGTCTTTCTCTTAAAGGTCAGGAAACAGCCAGCTGTATCCTTAATTAAAATCTCATCTCCCTGTCACACAGACTCATAAAGAGGAAGCTCTTCTCTTCCTGACACCATCAGTCATGCCAGGGCTAGACTTTGAGTGTGTGTGTGCGTGCACGCGTGTGTGTGTGAGTGTGTGCTTCTCTGTGTGTGTTTCTGTGTGTGTGTGTGTGTGTGTGTGTGTGTGTGTGTGTATGTATGCTTGTGTGAGTGTGTAAGTGTGTGTGCGCTCATGTGTGTGTGTGTGTGTGCTTCTGTGTGTGTGTTTCTGTGTTTCTGTGTGTATTTCTGTGTGTGTGTGTGTGTGTGTGTGTGTGTGCTTGTGTGAGTGTGTATGCGAACATGTGTGTGTGTGTGTGTTTGTATGTGTGTGTGTGCTTGTGTGAGTGTGTATGTGTGTGTGTGCTTGTGTGAGTGTGTGTGCGAACATGTGTGTGTGTGATTGTGTGTGTGTGTGTTTGTGTTTGTGTGTGTGTGCTTGTGTGAGTCCGTATGTGCTTGTGTGAGTGTGTGTGCGAACATGTGTGTGTGTGATTGTGTGTGTGTGTGTGCTTGTGTGAGTGCGTATGTGTGTGTGTGTGCTTGTGTGAGTGTGTGTGCGAACATGTGTGTTTGTGTGTGTGTGTGTGTTTGTGTGTGTGTGTGTGTGTGTGCTTGTGTGTTTGTGTGTGTGTGTGTGCTTGTGTGAGAGTGAGTGTGTGTGCTTGTGTGAGTTTGTGTGTGTGAACATGTGTGTGTGTGTGTGTGTGTTTTTTTGTGTGTGTGCTTGTGTAAGTGCGTATGCGTGTGTGTATGTGCATGTGTGTGTGTGTTTGTGCGTGGGTTAGGTGCTTTCCCTGCACACACTGCACAGTATGACTTAAGTCATCACACTGATGAAATTGTCATCACACTGATCTCGACCATCGAGCGGGAGACAGGCATGGACAGATGACCGAGTTAGTGCAGTCCAAGCCTGAGATAATAAGACCATCTCTCCAACATTATTAATGTGCTCATCTCCATTTGTCCAGGTGTCTTGTGGTGCCTCTGTCACTGTATCTATATCTGTATATTATGTATCTGTATTGAGATTCTGGCAAAACCTTGATGTTGATATTTTAGCAGAGCAGCCAATCTGCATCAGCATTGTTCCATGTTCCACATGCATGTCTAGTGGCCAGACACTACAGGTGAAAGGGTTAAAACTGTAACATGAAACTTCCCTTGAAAGGGTTAAAACTGTAACATGAAACTTGAACATGTTTGTGTTTGGCCATAGAGTTCAGCCAGGCTTTACAAACCTTTAGAGTTGTTTACTTAGCGGAAATAGCACTCCGACACATGCTGTTTGCTCTCGACAGCCAGTGCACACTCTATCAAAACCCAAGCTGTTTATCTACGCTTTAGAGGAGAGCTGCAGCAGTGCTGAGGTTGAGAATGGAAGCAGAGCATTGTGGTGTTAGTGAGATTGTGCTGGATATTTATTTGTTTTAGTTTCAAATCTTCAATTTGTTGGAGGATTTCGGCAAGGCATGGGTGTGTGTGTGTGTTTGTGTTCATTGAGTATTCATATTCATTCCTCTCCTTGCCTTATCAACTGTGTTTAAGAGAGGTTTAATAATAAAAGTCTGCCCTGCAAGTGTGTACTGTGTTGGGTTGATACTATAACAAAACACGTGTGCGTGTGTATTTGTGTGTGTGTGTGTGGGTGTGTGTGTGTGAGAGAGAGAGAGATAGAGAGAGAGAGCGTGACAAAGACAGAGAGAGAGAGAGAGAGAGAAAGAATGAGAAAAAGAGAGAGTGTGTGTGTGTTGGCAGCTGCCACATACAGTATGAGTAGTATTGTGCTTATTTGAATGATATTGTGAAGACCTGCTGTATTACAGTGATTCATGAGTTTTAGTATGTATTCTACTGCATCCTTAATATTTGTGCCCCTGTACTATTTTCTTCATGTGGACATAAATGGTTAAAGGGAAACCAGGCAAGCCTGATGCTTTTTCTCTACGAAGCTCCCCCTAGCGTCTGTACGTGTCAAAATGTGTGCGAGCCCTCGCTCGGTCTGAAGCTCTTGTGTGTGTGTGTGTGTGTGTGTGTGTGTGTGTGTGTGAGAGAGAGAGAGAGAGAGAGAGAGAGAGTTACTCACAATAACTGGGACAAAAAATCACCAGATGGCCAGTCCAGCCCTGACTTAAAATCACTTCTCTGAATTTGCAGAATCACACTGGTCTCTGTCCTCAGCTTGACCCTCTTGTCCTCAAATGAACATCCCTTTGATCTCTGCAGTTCTTATTTTCCCATCTCTTCTCTCGTTAACCCAAAACAACATCAAAACAGCAAATGTCTTCTCCTTACGCAGCTTGTAATTGTCTTCTGTCTATGCCTTACTCAGTGCACATCCAATCTCCAGGTCAGGCCAGCAAAAATGGATCTGTGTGTAATCGTTTGATAAACCTTTAAAAACACATTTGTTGTTTTTCTGCTGAGTACTTGTGGTCATGAGTTCACATCCCTCATTTTAATTCAAGTTCTATGCAGTCGACTCCATCTGAAACAGAGGGCTAATGTGAGAAGAGAGGTTCTATGCAGTCGACTCCATCTGAAACAGAAGGCTAATGTGAGAATAGAGGTTCTATGCAGTCGACTCCATCTGAAACAGAAGGCTAATGTGAGAATAGAGGTTCTATGCAGTCGACTCCATCTGAAACAGAAGGCTAATGTGAGAATAGAGGTTCTATGCAGTCGAAAGAGTCGGCTGTTTAGCACATGTCCACAGATGGGGAAAAAAGGAGAAATTCTAACAAAGGTAGTTTCTCTCTCTCTCTCTCTCTCTCTCTCTCTCTCTCTGCCCTCTGCTCTCTCTAAATGTCTTTAAGAGTTGATTTTCACTCCCTCTGGTCAGTGTGTGTGTTGGTGATTAGTCTTATCTGGTTGTATCACCACATCACCTCACGTTGGCATTCTTATCTGAGTCGTGTCTAAGAACCCCTATTCATGGATGAACCTATTCAGTCATTCAGACATTCACATTCACACATCATTACACAATGCTTGCCAATACAATCACGCCTACACACACGCCTCTTTATCTGTGTCAGGGAGCTGAGTAGGGCATTGTGCATTATGGTGCTGTAAAGCAGTCATTCTGTGGAAAGCTGAGGTATACAATCGAGGCACGTAATCACACACGTCAAAGCTACAGTAGTGACTTGACTCCTCACAGCCTTTACAGTAGCACGCCAATATTCAAGAAAAGGCTTAAAATGAAAAAGTAAATAGAAATAACTTGAATATGACTGGCAATGTAGAGAGAAAATCCATTTTCAGAGTAGTTGGTGCATTCTTACACATACCTCATAATGACTTGCTGACTGAGAACAACTGACAAATCCAATGTAAACTATGGAGATATTGTATGTCTGTCATACATAACAATTCATGTATAAAATATATTTGGTATTATATTATATAGCCCCTGTGTCTAAATCCTATCTGAGACTTTGTGTGTGTCATGGAGTCTGACTGTGCCCTGCAGATGATAATATGAACACAGAAGTCCATACATTTCATTCCAATGCAGCAGCAGAAATTCATATGACAAGAGCCTCAGGACAGCCTCAGACCCAAAGCGGTAAAAAATCTCGAAGGGTCCCTGTGACATGTATCACATCAAAGAGCCGCTGGGAAAGGAATCCTCGTGTTTGTCGCAGTAAATGACAAATAAATGGCACGGCACCTTGTGTGAATTATTCCTCTCACACTCTCATCCGTCCCCATACGATGTGTCAGGCTTGTCACAACACAGCGATGGCTGACAGCTGCTGCTCTGTGACGTGTTATTAATGGTGTTGTCCTCCCAGTCAGGTGTCTGGAAGGGCTACCACCTGTTGCGAGAGAGAGGACTGCAGTGAGGTGGGATCGACCTTATGACTGCCGAGACCATGTCAGATGCTCCATGGGGCTATTCTGAGATTGAGTTTGTTTTTAACCTACTCAAGAAGAGCAGTATAAAGGCCGACTATAGATAGCTTAAATGTATGGTATGAAGGATATTAGTCTTTCTATCTTTCCAGACCAAAAAAAACACTTTTTTGGTAATTATTAAAAGCAGTGGCATATAAACATTTGTGATTTTGCTTGTGTTTGTGTGTGTGTGTCTGTGTGTGTGTGTGTATGTGTGTGTGTGTGTGTGTGTGTGTGTGTGTGTGTGTGTGTCCGTATGTGTGTCTGTGTGTCTGAGTGTGTGTGTGTGTGTGTGTGTGTGTGTGTGTGTCTGTGTGTGTCTGTGTGTGTGTGTGTGAGTTCACATGCAGGCATCAGTATTGCAGTGCTGGCAGGGTGCAGCATCAAAGAGCTGCAGATCTTATGAGAGAAAAGAGAATGAACAGTGATTTGGGTGGAGATGAGTTCAAGGCAGGAAACGAGAGACGAAACAGAAAAAGTGTGAAAACAGGAGAAAACAGCTCAATTCTACTGATAACTTGGAGTGAGTCTTTGTTTGATGTGTGTGTATGTGTGTGCGTGTGTTTGTCAGAGAGAGAGGGGGGGGGGGGGGGGGGGGGTTGTGTTAATGTTGCGATGATATTTTGTGTATATGTAGGCCATCACTATTTTAGTAGCAAATTATGTGAAGGTGTGTGTGTGTGTGTGTGTGTGTGTGTGTGTGTTGGGGGGGGGGGGGTTGGGCTTGCCTTGGTGTCACTTCACAATGTCCTCATGACATGAACATGGCCTTAAGCTTCCTTTACACGTCCTGCCTCACGGGAGGTTGTCACTCGGTAATCCCTCATCACAGTCTCTGCATAGTACCATTTAGCAGGATAAATGCCACAAGTCACTATCAGGAGCCAAATTATGTGTGAAGTCTGTGAAGTAAAGACCAACTTCACCCCACTAGTTAGCTAACTCTTACTCTAACTGACTTTTTTAAGGTTTAAGACTTGTATAACTTATTCTCTGAAATATGCGTTGTTTTCAGTAAATGTTCTGATTCATATGTAGGCTTACTGGTATAAATATGTATATCTTAATGTGTTCCATGGTTCTTCTATAGGCACATAAGCAGAAGCAACATTTGTAAATGTAATTAAAAACGGTTTTATTTGCTGATGTCTATTTTTGTCATTAAACTGCTGAGATAATTTACAGTTTGATTTATTAGACCAGCATGAATTCGTTTGAGACCTGTTAATAAACACCCATATACATTCATGCACACGCTGCGGGATTCCCGCCTGCGCATCATTTATTTTACGTAGCCAATCAGTGCCTAGTCCCTCTCGGACACTCAGCGGGGGAAGTGATGCTGTTCTGAGACTCACACGGAGCCCAAAGTTAAGAAGGACTACAGCAGCTTCAGATGGAGAAACGGGTTAGCAAACATTATTTACAAAGCCAAGCGAACCTGCAGGGTGAGAAGGACTTACGTTATTGTTCATATTAAGGCATCATGCAGTTCTTTAATGGGCAGTGAACCTTACAGAGCCATGACATTTCATGCCATCATTTTTAATAAATTCGGTTGTCAGAGTTTAACTTTTGCGCCATCGTAGTTTTACTAGTTCAGGATATTTCTATGTGCGTAAACAAATTCATATTGGGGTAGGTATCTAGCATGTTTACTTAACTGAACTGTGAAACATCGATAAAGTGAGTAACTAGGTGATTTATCAGATTGATATTTTGCAGGCAGCTGTCCTCTTCCTCCATGGGTCTGCTATAGCGTGATTCCAGTATAGGGTTTTATCTTTAATATGCACTTCTGCTACTTTGCATTAGTTGCTTAAACTTCTGAAGTACTCACAACAGTAAGATGCTGGATAGTAGACTGTCCTTTTATTTCTTGAAACGAAAGATAAACACTTTTGCGTCTATAATGGTAAGGGCGGTCCTTAATGCTTACTGTAGTTGCATTTTGCATGACAGATGATGCACTGGGTGTTTTCTCTGTCTGTGCTCCATGGTGCGAGCAAACGCGTGCCATTTAATTTTACGCGGGGAAAATGACAGCTCCCACACAGAGCGAAAAGTTGGCACGGCTTCAGCGACATCGCTGCTGCAGGCGATTGCGCAGTTGCACACACACACACACAAACATGATCGGAGATGAAAGGAGCAGTAAGTAGCACAAACTTAGAGGTGATCAAAGAGAGAGGGACAACACAGCATGTGCTGAACAATTAAAATGATCTGGATTGCACTGCAGACTTTTTCTCTCTCCAGCGCTCTCTCTCCCTGCATTTGGTTATGACAGCTTATGCATTGCTGCGTCACCCTAATGCTATGGATCACTAAATTAATGGGAGGTTGTGCATGTAAAAAGAAAAAAAACTGTCTCTACTCTCTAAGCTTAAAGTTCAGCTTAAAATTCAGATCTGGGCAGGGTAGTTTAATATTTGTAAATTGATCTTTCAATACACACACACACACACACACACATACACACACACTGAAATGGGCACCTTCTCTTGCCATACTCTGTAAGGGGGCAGATTGGCAGGCACTTGTTGCAGGTGTGTTTGTGTGTATGTGTGTGTGTTTGTGTGTGTGAGAGAGAGAGAGAGAGAGAGAGAGGGAGAGAGAGAGAGAAATAGAAAGAGAGTATGGCTTGTGGCCTGTAGATGGGATCAAATGTTGGCTTGTTAGAGATGTTAGTGTGCAGCACACACATACAGGTGCTGCAGCATTTGTCACACTGACACACAGTAACTGGACACACACCTAGGCAACAGGAGAGGTGCTGCTTCCTCTGAATACAGTGATAATGATGCACCACTGGCCATGTGTGTGGGTGGATATGGAATAATACAGAAAATTAAAGTACAAGGAATATGCCCTATGTGACATGCGATACACACACACACACACACACACACACACACACACACTAATGCCCTATGTGACAGGCGCTTCACTGTGAAAGTCATCTGCAAAGTGTCAGAATGTCCAACATTTATCTGTATCATTTTGGACCACGATAGTAGTGAAATGAGAAACACATGTGCTCTGCCTCTGACTTAAGGTTGAAATGCAATTATCTGAAGACACATACAGAAACACACACAAACACACACACACACACACACAAAGGCCAGCAGTATACCAGCAGGACATATATCAAACTTGCCCATCCCCAAAATCGATTGCAATAACACTCAATAATGCTGTTCACCTTCCCTGAAATGTAGCCTATTACGGTTTGCACCAACTCCCTACCCTTAGCTTTGTAGGGCAGTCTGAGAGAGAGGGAGGCAATTATAGGAATGTACTCAATCTGTACACTCCAGACAATACCCTTATCCCTGCTTGTTGATGCAGATATTCTAGACAAGCAATCCCTGCCTCATCCAAACTCAAATCTCTGTTTAGTGGCATCCCAGAAAGCCTGAGGCTTTTTATTGACACTTGGGTTGGGAGCACTGAGGGGAGGGGGATCCTGGATCAGTCTCCGTTGGGCTTACTTCCTGTCTCATTATAGACTAGAGTGATTGGCTCGTAAATATTGTTGTTCGATTGAAATGGCTGTCATTTGTCTGCTTTCTAAGTTTGAAGATGGTTCTAACTCTCACATTCTTGCCCAACTGATTGTCTTTCTGTTATAGTCATCATACTGATGTGAAGAGATTGGTTCAGACAACACCTGTAATACAACACATACACACATGCGCACACACACACATACTGTACACACACACACACACACACACACACACACACATGCTTAGCCTTAACCCTTGAAAACTATTATTGGAGGTGAAGGGTAGTGATGATGTGGAAAACCTGAATGGTTATGTAAATGATCCCCCAGGAAAACAAATTTACATCTGCGAGCTGATCCTAGCGCATCATAAGTATAAGTATATATACTCGTTTGATCCTGTGAGGGAAATTTGATCTCTGCATTTATCCCAATCCGTGAATTAGTGAAACACACTCAGCACACAGTGAACACACAGTGAGGTGAAGCATACTGTACACTAATCCCGGCGCAGTGAGCTGCCTGCAACAACAGCGGCGCTTGGGGAGCAGTGAGGGGTTAGGTGCCTTGCTCAAGGGCACTTCAGCTGTGCTTACTGGTCGGGGTTCGAACCTGCAACCCTCCTGCAACCCTCGGACTGCAAGTCTGAAGTGCTAACCAGTAGGCCACGGCTGCCCCAACGCCGTCCCATTAGCAATGAACACGAAGTGATTGACAAGGTTACTTAGTAACCAGCCTCTTGAATCCCCAGTGTCTGTTTCTCTTCAGGCTCCACTTTTGTTTTATATAGTCCTTTAAAGCAAGGAGACACTGCCTTGTACATCTTTGGAGATATCCTAGTAGGGGGCCCTCTCTAGGTCCCTCTTCTAACCCAGTCCTGATAGAGTTTGTGTCCAAAGCTCCAGCAGAGTAATCTTGATCCTTTATGAAAGCAATTTTACCTGGGAAATGTCTAGACAAAGCATGCCCCTTCAATGTCTCAAGCTGTCAAGAGGCCGATCGATAATATTGACAAGAGAGAGAGATAGAGAGAGAAAGAGAGTACGAAGCGGAGGTGTTCAAGTGGATGGCTGTGTTGTGGATAGATGTACACACGCTACCTGTTGACACTAGCAAGCTTTTGAAGGATTGGCAGACCACTGGTAAAGGTGGAAAAATCCGGGGAAAATAACGTTTTGGATAGAAAGCTTTGATGTGAAATCAGATGGAGGGAACAAAGCATGGAAGTACTGTATACATAGGGAGGGGTAAGAAATTGTCTGTAGGAGTCAAAGGTATGCTAATATACAGTATAGGAAGAAGAGTAGAGCTAGACACAGTGTGTGTGTGTGTGTGTGTGTGTGTGTGTGTGTGTGTGTTTCAGATTGGAGGGAAAGACAGTCAACGCCAGCACTTCTTTAGTGAAATGGGATGAAAATTGCTACACTATATTAACAACTGATTGAAAGACAAGGGAAACATCAGTCAACACTGTTACCCTAGTGGTGTTGTTGCCATTTTCCTAACACAAAATTAAACACTTTTTCATTTAATGTTCTGCAAGAATACAAAATAGTGATTAATGTCCTGCACCAATGGGGTTACTGTGAGAATATTGTGAAATACTGTGAAATACACTGAGAGGTTACATGGATTTATGAAGTGATAGAAGAGTTCCAGAATGATAGAGTGAGAGAGAGAGGAAGAGGAGAAGAGACTGGGAAGAGAAGAGTGTAAAATTACCAGGTCAGACCATGTCATTGCTGCGTGCGCTTGTTTCAGTATGAGTCACAAGGATAAAAGTTCTGGCAAATAGCCAGATCTGTTAATAACTTTTTATATTCTGTTTTTTTCTGGCTGTTAACACCAGAGCTTTATTGTGTGTGTGTGAGAGTGAGTGTGTGTTCTGTATGTGTGTACTTTGTTGTTGGTTTTTGTTGGCGGTGGTGGAGTGTGTACTGGATTGTGTGTGCATGAGAGAGAGCGTCTTCCAGGATGACTAGACCAGAGGTGCAGGTGAGTTGATAAATAAAGCGTTCAAATGGAGTAATATCAGGCATTGCACATCCACTAAAGACAACAGATGGAGGCAAAGCATTATTGACTAAACTTGCAAATGCTGACCTGATCATCTTTAAAAGTGTCAGAGCTCTTTAATCCTCTTTCAGTGTATATGGCTTATTGTTGTTGTTGTTGTGTATATAGTTTTCTGTATAAATTGCCAGTTAAAACTGTAACAGTTGTATTATGTCCTTTTGCCTTAACAGGGCGATCCTATAGCTTGAGAAATAGGGATGGTTCAACATGTACTGTACTGTATGCCTACTGTAGCCCACTGTAGTGTAAATACATCCTCCAACCAAACAGCATGCCACTATTAGTTACTATGTGATTCGACACATAGAGGGCCCTATTAACCTCATAATGACTGCCAAGAAATCCCAGTCGTTGAAATCAGAGTTCTGTTTCTTAATAGAAATACAAAGAGCTTTTCATCCATATTAATTCAAATGCTTGCAGATTTGAATAGACTGCGCGTGACAGTGAGAATAAAGTTTAATTGCAGTTCTGACACTGACGTCGAGGAAAATCTAGTCGGGCCACCGGCATGCGGCACATGGAGAAATGATGAAAGGCAGATTTTTTGAAAGAGTGTTGACAGAGAAAGGGAGGGGAGGAGTAAAGACCAAAAAATCCCCAGTGTACCTTTAGAGAAGCAGCAGGAGAAGAAGTGTGAAGATAAAATGCAAGATGAATCTGTCTCAAAAGCCTGGAAGACAAGAGCTAGTTTGAGGCTACAGAGAGAGAGGAAGATAGGGGGGAATAGACAGAGAGAGAGAGAGAGAGAGAGGGGGAAGGAGAGGGGGGTAGGCGAGAGAGGGGGAGGGTGGGAAAGAGAGAGAGGGAGAGCAAGGGAGAGGGGGTAGTAGGAGGGGGGTGGGAAAGAGAAAGAGTGAGAGAGAGTGAGGGAGGGAGAGGGGGAGAGAGAAAAAGATTAAGAAATAAAGTGAGAGGGGGGGGAGGTGTGGTGGTTGAGAGAGGGAGAAAAATGAAAGAGAGGGCAGTTGCTTGTGTGAAAGTGAAATCAGTTGAGTGTTACAGGGGACCATTGTGCTAGTCATTCCTTATGCAGATTTCACATAGCGTGAGCTGAGCCTGACTCTGGGCTGCAGTCAAGATAAGACCCCTGTTCTGAACATAGTAGAAGGCAATATCCCTCACCTGCAGTTCATTGGTAAATAAACAACTACATGTTTTCTTAAACAGATGGAGATCAGAGGAACAGCCTATGAATCATACTCACTCATGGGTAAAAGGCTGAGTGTATCAAGTGGAGGGAAAATATATATATTTTTTTGTATCTTTACTAAATAGAACCCTAACATTTAATATATAATGCATGCATTTCACGTTAATATATAATACACATTTCACGTTAATATGCATTTCACATGTACTGTAAGTACAAAAAATGCACTTTCAAGTTCACTTTCCTTATGGTTTCCTCAGCTTCCTTATATCACTTGACCTTTTCCAATTAGCTAGAAAGCTAAGCTGATTTTCCCCTGTGTTGAGGGATTAGCTACAAGGAAATGAGAAATGGTGGAGCTAAAGGAACATGAGCTAATATCAAAGATCACCTCCATCAGACAGAAGGGAGGTGGGGTGGGGTGGGGTGTGTGTGTGTTTGTTGGTGGTGGTGGTGTGTGTGTGTGTGTGGGGGGGGACTGTTGTGAGCTAAGACAGATGGTATGGGATGTAGTCACCTCTGGCGCTACAGACAGGTGATGCACTTTTAAGCCCCATCTGTCAATCAAGTGTGAGGTATAGACACAGAGCTGATCTGCTGCAATTTGGGTGCGAGCTGCAGAGACTACCTGGAGCATAGGCCTGCATCATGCCTAGACATCCAGCTTTGTTTTGATGACAAAAAGATCTGATATCAAAATAACAATTCCTGCTTCAGGGACTCCTTTTAAGCAGAGAGGCTTTGATCTTTGCTGGATAGGTAATTATGTACTGACTGCCAGCAACTGCCATGGAGCAGGCAGTGGGGATTTTGAAATAGAGAAAAAGTATTTTCACTTAATATTTTTTCACAAATAGCTTCAAAATAAAATTCCTATTATGCCTAAACATTGTAATTTAATGTGTGAACTAAATCATTAAAATGAGGCAAACAAACATGCACTCTACTTTGGTTTTAAAAGTAGTAAGTAATTAAAAAAGTAATTGAGTTTTACAAATAAATTGCACATTTATACCCATTAAGAAGCATACTGTAAGACACTGTTACCACAATTACTGTTCTGTGCGATACAGTCAGGCAGAGGTGCTTAATGGGCCCGGGGACAGGCCTGCGTGAGGTTTTCTAAAGATAACTGATGAATCCGAGTGATCGGGGTGACAGAAGGATCAGCTCAGCATAAAACATCAAGGATCACAGTCTTTGTGGCCTCAGCACCATTTTATCGGACACAGCAAACTGGCTCCCATTATGCTAACCAGGCCCGGTTTTATGGGTTGAGGAAATTAAGGTTGACACCTGCAAAAGCTACGGTCATCACCACAAATGGGAATCAGCAACAGCAGCCAGTAAAAAGAGGCAGTTTATATTATGATATGCAACCACATCAGATTGACTGTATTTCAGTCATTTTGCAAAGCAATTTTCACTCCCCTTTTTGACTCCCTGATGAAGGCTTGATGCTAAAATGGATTGAGGTATTTCAAGTTTAAAAATGACCTACTCATGAAAATGAAGGCCTTTTAACTGTTTGAAAAAGAGTGCATTTGATTTTGTCTTGTTTTGGATACAGTAGGATGTTCATGTGTGTTTTATTACTTTTTATACCACTGCTTGGTTGAGGTCTGCTGGTGCGCCTGGGCTGTTTTACCACCTCGAATGGGCGTTTCTTTCTGTGAACCAAACCGTGTCGTCCATTATCCCTGACTTAGTACTTTAGTACTTTTTAGTACTTTCAGTATGAGTATGCCAACTTCAACACTCGATAGTGTTTTAAGCCCCCAACATCGTCTTCCAGGCAGCGCTGGCACCGTCGACTTAAAGGCACCTAATTCTAACACTATCCCTATCTGTGCATAATAGTTAAAACAACTACCCATCAAAATAAATTTTAATTCTAAATTTCCTAACCTTAACCCATGCCTAACCCTCGGTGTTGGAAACGTTACTTTAAAAAAGTAATTAGTTATACTGTAGTTACTCACTACTTAGATAGATAGATAGATAGATAGATACTTTATTGATCCCCGAATTCAAGATATTGCACATCGACAGACCTACGGTTGACTTCAGCCTGTGTCATAGGTTTTTGTTGTGAGGCAGAAAGATCTAGCTTTTGCTGCTTGGAGGACTTTGCTCCGAGTCCTTCTTTGCTAGTGGATGGCGAGCTTTCATCTGTGGTGGAGGTATTGGTGTTTTTGGTCACTAGCTTTAGATGCGTGTGTGAGATGCTTCATTAAATTAGAGTTGCTTACAACGGATGTCGACAAAGTCTTCGCTATAAGTAGTGCTTATATCTCCACCTCGAAAATGCCAACTTTTCATCGGATTGATTCTGACCTCTGCTGTTTCGTCGAATCTCTATTTTAGCTGTTGTGTGTGTGTGTGTGTGGCGCGTGTGCTGGCAAGTGTGTAAAAACCTATGGTAAAAACACTGGCTCTGATTGGCTACCATGAAACATGATTCTGCCTTAGCCAATCATAATCGCTTACGTCGTTATTAACCCACCTCCTCACTAGCTGTGAGCCAGGGGTGCGTTCGTATTAGCCTACAGTTTATTCAATCAATGCATAGTAATGCACCGCATTTAACATCCAGTAACGTTAACGGCATTGTAACAACGGGAAAAGTAATTTGTTAGATTACCCCGTTACTGAAAAAATAACGTTGTTACCTAACGTTGTTCTTTTAAACGGCGTTATTCCAAACACTGCTAACCCTAGCACCTTCCAGGCAGCGCTGCCTTGAAGACAACTTTGGGGGCTTAAGACACCAAGAAACAATTTCAACGTCTACCCCTCCACCCTACCTCCACCAATTGGTCCCTGTCTCAGGGCAATGCTGAGGCCTCCACCAGCAGGATTCAAGATGGTGGTTTGCAGACAGGGGCCTATGCCCAAGATTGATTCTATATTTAGTCTTTTATTCTTCAAGATTCAATTCTTTCATTATGCGAGTTTATTTTGATATTATATGTCATTAGTTTCATGTCTCTGGTGTCTTTCTGGTCGAAGAAAGGAAAATAGTCACTCCAAATATCAGCACATGTCTTTCCACACACAGGATGTACCGTAAGTGTGTGAGTGATGCATTCAAAGACACACCTTGAATTTTTGATCATATGCTGCTCTGAAATTGAACAGCTTTACTCTTTTACTGCTGAGTTACTGTAAACAGCGTGGCAAGTGTAAAGAAATAACTGGACAGGAAGCAGTCACAGGCTATCCACGGCCCTTATGCATAAAATAATCACAATTACCTGGAACAATCACTGGATTAAACCCTGCTGAGCTAATGCTTCACGGCACACAATGTGACGAACTTCTCAACTGTGCAGCGCCTCAATGGCTGGGCACTCAGTGACACGCTGGAAACTCATTGGGCTTGATTTCCTGTGGAATGACCGCCAAGTTTCAGCTCTCCGTTCCAGCTCACTGTTAATGTCGCTCATTTAGCTGCTGAATTATTCAGCTCATGAAATATTAACGCTTAAATTATCATTTGGATTTGGAAGGCAGAGGACCCAGTTCGAACAACTCTCTGCAACAGTATCAGAGGGAACAAATCCGCTTACTGTAGGGGTCGTCGGCAGAGAGTCACACACACACACACACACTCTCTGCCTGGGTGGGTGTGTTTGACATGCTAATTTGTTTGGCTCAGGTGGAATGATTTTTGCGATTTGGTAATTATAGGTTTGCATAGATAATTTTTTAACTATTTTGTGGTTGAAGTCAGGGTAGAGAGTGAGAAAAATCATGTGAGATCAAAAAATAGATAGAGATAGAAAGCAGGAAAGCCTCCACTGATATATACATTATATATATATATATATATATATATATATATATATATATATATATATATATATATAGGATTAAGGCTGTATCCTGTACTGTAAAAAAAATGATATAGTGATCTTGTGTTTTTCATAAACAAATCAGAGGGCAAAACATACAGTACTAACGTGTCCAGACCTTAACCCTTAGAACCCTAGACAGTTTTAAGGGAATTTTCACTACCTTACCTAGTTAGAAGCATTTATCCTGGTCATTGTAAGTGCCATGCAAACATGCTATATTGTTTTTTAGCAGAGTATACGCTACCCAGATCTTCATGTATTAATACTTGCATTGATTTGATTTTTAAATTATAAAAATACAAACAGCGTATTATACAAATTCTTATATTTTGACATGTGTCTCACCACTGCAAGCTGACAGCTCAATGTGCCTTTCATGTGTGTGTAGGGCAGACTGTCCTGAATCTGGCAATAGCATTGCCATGGTGGAGGGATTATCTGGGACTGTGCAAATGTGAAAAAATATGTGGTGTGTGCCTTACGGAAATAAATGCCATTTCTGTATTTAGCCCTATGAGCCCTACTCTATTTTTGGCCATTCTCACTAACTTTAGTTATAAGCGTTTATCCTGGTCATTCTAAGTGCCATTTACACATGCTATATTTTTTTCAGCACAGTCTAGGCTACCCAAATCTGCCACCATGTCAAAAATAATACTTGCATTGATTTGATTTTGATTTTTAAATAATACAAACAGGCTCGTCACTAGAAGGCAAGCAAACCAAGCAATTGCTTGGGGCCCCGAGCTGGCCAGGGGCCCCAAGACAACGACTGGTTAAAAATAAAATGCAACGACAAACTGTGAGTGTCCCTTTGATTGACAATAAAAGCCGACTTGACTTGACTTGACTTGATAGTCAATGCAGTAAAGTGCAACGACACTGTTACCGGCAATACCGGGATCCCCCTCAAGGGGGCCCCTCTCAGTAGTCGCTGACAGCAGCCAGCCAGCCAGGTTTGTGGTCTCTGCTGCTGCCTGCTGCCGCGAAAATATAAAACCTCGGCAGTCATAATGAAGCGGAGTTATGCGTCCAGAAGCCAGAAGAGAAAGGAAGAGGATGACAAGAAAAAACAAGATAGTGGTAAGTGATACATTACACTGGATAAAATAGCTCTATACTTGTCTTGTACAAATGGTGTAATGTCGCAGCAGGAAGGCTAGCTCAGCAAAAAATGTTTATGTTAAAGGAGAATTCCGGTGTGATATTGACCTAAAGTGTATTGAAACATGATACCGAGTGTGAACGTATGTCTCATAGCCCATCTCGGCTTGTCCCCTGCACTCCAAAATCTGGCGCTAGTTAGCCGATGCTACCAACAGCTTTTTCAATGGTGGTGCTTCGGCATCGGGCTAGCCATGCAAATAAATCACTGTTTTACACCATTTACGAGGTTCAATGTATCTCCACACTTCATTGGTAGACTTCCGAGGGCCCTGACATTTAAAACGAGACATTGAGAACTTTGAAAAAGCACTGGTAGTTTACTTACAAGAGGATTTATACAGACAGTATCTTCACGAAGTTTAGCGTTTGCAGCCATCTTGAATTTAGTCACGATAAGTCGAGCAACGAGTAAGAATGAAAAGGCATGATAAGGGATTAGATTCCAAAAATAATTTCTTCTAGTAGCAGCAACTGGAATCCATCCATTTCCACTGAATTATTTGCAGCATCTGCTAACTAGCGCCAGATTTTGGAGTGCAGGGGACAAGCCGATAATACACTTTAGGTCAATATCACACCGGAATTCTCCTTTAACTACCTGCCTGATGGCCCATGCTGCTTGTAACAAACTAGAACAGTTAGCGCAACTTTTTTTTTCAAACGGACGGAATATGGTTACGTACTGTAATATTTTATATTCTATAATATGTTTATTAACGGGATAAGGAAGACGCAGATCTGTTCCAGAATCACTGTTTATCGTATTTAATGACATAACATAGCTTTGTAATAGGTTTTGATGAAAGTGGCATAGCTTCTCTGCTATAGCCTCCTAACTATTCGACCGTGATAATCTATTTACCAAATGGGGGTTAGGAAAACCACACGATACATTCCGTGCATCAAAGCAGACTGGAACATTCATGTCTAGTAGTATTCATGCACGCCAGCTGTTTACTGTCTTTAAAGCATAGTCTGTCTAATTCTCAAACAGCAGAATGCTTAAATGCTATGTTAAGCTACAAGTAGGCCTAGGTCAATGTATAACATTAGCTTGGGATGTTTTTACAGTAAGCATTGGTAGTTGTGAAAGCAGCTGCATCCCTTCTAAATATCAAAATATGGAAATGCTAACATATCTTTTCTTTCTCCCTCAAGGTGCTTTGCTTAAATGTCTCAGCCCTCCACTGATGAAGATGGCCTGAAAGGTTAATCTTATGTGTGTGTGTATGTGTGTGTGTACTTGTATTTATGTTGGATTTTTAAATTGCTATAAAACCTGCACTCTTCATAGTTTGAACAATGCATCCTTTTTCTGCATAAGATGGCAGTGTTTTATTTTCTCACTTAGTGAGAACTGAAAAGTGTTAATGTGAGTGTGTGTGTGTGTGTGTGTGTTTAAGTATGTTGGATTTAGTTATTGTGCACTTTTTTGCATTTATATTGGATTTTATGGTACGGTGGTGTTTTTGCAAATGTTCAAAACTAATGCACAGTATATATATGCAACTGCAGTATTGCACTGGCAAAAATTTGGTATTTATATAAACTGTGGGTGAACTTAAACTGTATGGCTATGCGGTGGTTCCTGTAGGCTTTGCGTGAGGTGGGTGCGGAGGGGGGGTTGGGGCCCCCAAATTCCTTGAAACGGCCCTGAATACAAAGACAAAAAGTGTATTATAAAATTCTTACATTTTGAAATGTATCTCACCACAACAACTGATCTGACCTGACTTGAGTTTGCATGTTAGCCTGTGTGTGCGCTCATGATGATTCTCTACAACAACTTTTTAATGCCATGCTGGAATTTGCTAGGATCTCAAAACCGGATTATGAACATGCTTTGCCATAGAGAAACACATGATAGCGTTGGATTATGAACTTGCTTTTTCCACAAAAAATACACAAAAACGTGGGTTAAGTGGAGCTATATGAAGTTATTATTTTGCTGTCACTTCGTCTGTTTTATAACCCAGAATGATCTGTGTCTCCTCGTTCATCTGAAATGCGTGGCATATCTATCGGATCACGGGTTCGCGAGTGTGCACCGTTGGTTTTTCTACATTACATTATTATTTTGCAGTCACTTTGTCTGTTTTTTTAACCCAGAAGGATCAATTTACTTGGTACCAATGGATAGCCCCGTGTCTCCTCTTTCATCTGATATGCTTGCCATATCTGTGCGATCATGGTTTCGCGGGTAATTTAAACGAGAGTAATGGGTGCGCAGGTGAACGCAGAGAAGTAAAAATGATGCAATTTGGGGTTCTAAGGGTTAAAAGAGGTTTTTTTCCTTTTAAGATGCTTTATCAACTGTTGCATAAAACAGTTGCTTGATGTACGGTATTAACTACAGTCCAGATTTCTCTGTTCCTTTAAGAATGGATATGATAAGCTATTGTCTGACTTTTTTTTCCAGAACTTTTAATTTGTGAAGATAGAATTTTATCTTAATTAGATACAGATAGTCAAACACATAGTCAGACAAAGACAGATTGTCTTCACATATTTTGTGATCCTCTTTGCTTTCTACAGAAGACAACAAGTTCACGTTTGGAAAAATGTGTTATCCAGTCATCCAAATGGTTAGACCAGCTGTTTTTGTGAGTCAGAATAGATACATATTTTTGTCATACTGTTCAGGTATCACCCATTTACAAGCAGTCTTCTGGTTTACAGGTACCTGAACAAGTCATGATTTAGTCCCTTACTCTCCCCCTCAAGTTGGTGTGTGGTGAGCGTTCTGGTGCATAATGGCTGCTGTGCATCACTCAGGTGGGTGTTACACATTGGTGGTGATTAGTGAGGCTCCCCCTTCAGTGTGAAGCACTTTGGGTCTCTTGAAAAACGCTGTATAAATGCAAGTTGTTTTTGTTGTTGTTGTTGTTGTTGTTGAGCATCAGTGGCAGTTCCTGATCTTCCTGACCCTGCAAGCAAGTGTCCTCACCAAGGTCATGTATTTCGTTCTTCCCAATACACATAGAGATGGTACTGTAGCACTAACCATTGCATGTTGTGTTAGCTCTGAGTATTCATATTGTTTTTACATTTTGACTATGCCTCACATGACACTCTGGTGTTCTTGCATTAGAGAGTTACGACCTCACACAGACTGAATCAATAAACAGACTGGTCTACAAAAAACCCCCATAAAACTTAAGAGATAAATATATTAACAGGCCAAAAAAGATGTTCCGAGACTTCAAACCCTATGAAATCAAAACTGACCCTTTTGTTTATTGATCATCACTGCTCTCTTTGGTAACACTTTATAATAACTACACACAATTCATCATTTATTAAGCCTTTGTTACTTATTAATTAATGGTTTGTTCATCATTAGTAATTGCTTGTTCATACATAATGTATCAGATAGATAGATAGATAGATAGATAGATAGATACTTTATTGATCCCCAGGGGAAATTCAAGTCCCCGGGGGAAATCATCAGTAAAGCATTTGTTCACACAGTTGGATAACTTATGGATAAGAAGCCGGGTTAGCATGCAGTAACCCATAAAGTTGGGGGTTCAAACCCTGGCGTCCACCAATGTGGCCTTGCCCTTTAATTTAATTTAAATATGTATCCTTACCCTAACTAATCATTAGTGCATGTGTATGTAACAACTGTTAAATAATGGAAATATTACTTCATCCAAAACATAGTATTGCATCATGTATTATGTATTAACAATAATGTATAAACATATGTTAGATATAGGCTTATTTACTATGAACAAACCATTTATAACTGTGTGAACAAATGCTTTACTCATAATAAATTATGTATGAACAATAAATTACTAATGATGAACAAACCATTAACTAATAAGTAACAAATGCTTAATAAACAATTAATTGTGTGTAGTTATTATAAAGTGTTACCCTCTCTTTCTCTCATTCTCTCTCTTCGCTGTGAGCCACAGTGGAATCTGATGCGTACTTACTGCAAAGTACATCAGTTAGTTACCTTTGTTATTTGCCTGCAGAGAAGTAACCTAATAAGCGTGTGCCATTGTAGATGAATGCTGTTGAAGTGAACAGGCCTAACCACAGACTGATGATCTGGTGAAGCTTGTGGAAATGCAACACTCTGAGTGAAACTGCTCCACAGAGTGCTGTCTTAAACAACATACATTTCAATTATTCATAAGAGAGCTAATTTATGTAACAGAGCGTGGAGGGAAAAAAAAACAAAACAAACAAAAAAAAAAAATGGCAGTGAGAACAGGACCTGAGAGAGAGCTGTGGTTTTATAGCACTCCATGACATGGCAGTAATGATGATCCCTGTCCTCTCTCATTTGTTTCAGAGCGCAGCGTCAACACATTGCACTATTACTGGCTGATCAATGCAGAGATTACATTGCCTGTGCGCACACTTGGCTGCAGAGGGGAAGCCATTAGTAACTAAATAGATTTCGTTAAGCTGAAACCAAGGGGAGTGTTTCAGGTGTTTACAGCCCTTGAGGGTGTTAAAGGCTACCCCTATGCACTGCTATTGTCTAAAAGGTAAAATAATTACTCTGGGTCAAGGATAACTTCTGCAAAGTACATTTTAACAGCCTGTGTATCCTGAGCAGTGAAAATCCATTGTTTTTTTTTGTAACGAGCAGTTATTCTGCATTACTTACAGTGATTGAATGTGTTGTGATGCAACAACTGGCTTCTCATCTTAATCAAAAACAGAGACCACACAAAAAAAGTCACTAAGATGAAAGTAATCGTGTAAACAACAGACCAAAACACAGTGGCATTCTGTCACTCAGCACATTTTAACCCATTTCACCCACTGCTTATGTGACATAAACCACATTTAGATTTAATGCCTGTGAGTTGCCAAAGTAGGCCAGAGAATGTGTAATGCTTGTTTCAGAGAAAGCAATGCACTCCACCTTCTTCTCTATGTAAGTTAAGCCACGGGCATCTCATATGTTCCCATTCAGCTGCAGTGACACACACACACACACACACACACACACACACACACATACCACACACACACACACACTTCACTTTCTCCTCTATTTAAGCTAAGCCACGGGCATCTCAGATATTCCCATTTAGCTGCAGTGGGGAATTGAATGAGAACGACTTGAGTTTGAGATCCACCTTGACACATTGCACCCAATTAATTTGTATACACACACAAACACATGCACACCCACCCACTCACTCACTCACTCACTCACACACAAACACACACACACAAACACACTCACTCATTCAACCTTTTGCTCCAGAGTTTGTTCTTTTTTTCTGTATGTAGTTCTTTAACACAAAAAAAGAGTTGTGGTACTTTAAATGGACTGAATGTGATCAGAGTCATTGACCCTAAACCAATGGGCTGTTGACTCATCGCTGCCCCACCATATACACACACACACACAGATGCACATTCACACACACATACACACACACACACAGGGACAAACACAGATGCACATCCACACACACACACACACACACACACACACACAGACAGAGAAACACACACACACAGGAACAAACACAGATGCACATTCACACACACACACACACACACACACAGAGAGAGAAACACACACACACAGGGACAAACACATGCACATTCACACACACACACACAGCAAATGTCAGAGTGTTATTTTCCCAGAGTATGAGGTTAAAGAGTATACTTTTTTACACTGTGGAGTATATTGAGGATTTTGTACACTTCCCAGTGTGTTTTATATAGTTTTAGCTTTTGTCAGTGTTGGTCCAGAGTTTATTTTTACTGCACAAACTTCCAGGGTGTCTATAATCTGATTGAGTCCTTCGAGTTTGCATATTACGTCATTACGTCGTCGGACGTCTCTGTCTGGATAAGTGAAGTCGCCTGAGAACAATGGCTGCCTGACAACGGCTGTCTGACTTAGGCGAAAGGTAAGATGAAATGTAAGATGTAGTTTGTCTGAAGAGTTTTCTTTGCCCAGCATTTGTAACTTTCTTTTAACGTTCCTGTCATGCATGTTTAAACTTAACGTTTGTGCTAAGGATGTACTGGGTTCACGAGGTGTTGTGGAATTCCCGCGTTAACGTTACTAACGTTAGAACTAGCTTAATGGTAAGTTAACTTTAACGTTAACGCACTAGCAAATTTTAGCACGCTATATCAAATCTGACCAAACTCTATTTCTGATAAATGTTGGGATTCGCTCGCTTCGCTTTAACGTTCATATTGGTGAATCTAAGCGTTGGTCATGTTTTACTTTTCTGTAAGAGACTGGGTTAACAAAGCTAGCCTACTGTGATGTTTCCAGGTTATTTTAACTTAAAGGGACACCAGGCAAGCCTGATGCTTTTTCTCTATAAAACTCCCCCTCGCTCGGTCTGAAGCTCTTTTCCTTTTCTTTGTGTCTTCCGTCAAGGGTTTTCGCTGCTTCTTCGCCGGCTCTGCCATTATACACACGTTTGCAACAATCTCTAGCGTTTCGTTAGCCTGCCTCTGTGCTGTAAACTGATCCTGCTTCGGTCGGCGGGGTGGAAACACCGAACTTGCAAGTGGGATATTCTTCCTACAGGCAGTAGGGGCGGGCGAGAGAGCCTTCATTCGCCCCGTAATGAGTCATTTAACCGTATACCGACTTACGAAGATGATTCATTAACACGAAAACGTTGCCTGGTGTCCTTTTAAGGTAGCATGCTAGCATAACATTAGTTAGCTCACTGTCAATCTTATATCAAAGCCAAGGAACTTTTCAGTTAAAAGTTAGCATTCGCCCCACCATCACTGAGTTAATATGAAAGTTTGTGTTGTCAATACAGGTGAATATAACCGCTGGTCAAGTTTGAACTTGCGTTTGCACGAAGGTTTCTTTTTTTTAACGTGTTAACCTTTTTTTTTTTTTAAAGGATATCAAAAAATAAATGGTGGACAGGATGAAGCTGGATGGGACTCTTCTAATCAGGAATTCTGGAGCAAGGTAAGGTCCTAAATTAGCTATATGACTATCTACAAATACAATTTGATACATTTTTCTTTTTTCTAGTCAAGGAATCAGGAATTACAAGAGACAAAACAATGCATTTTTGACAACAGCCAGTAAATGTAGACGTGTATTAGAACATTTTAAACCTAATAGGTGATATAAAACATTTGATCACTGTATTATTATTTCAATGACCTTGTTTTGACTCAACTCTTGTTTTGTCTGTGTCATGGTCATGGTAGGTGCTGCAGGACTTCCAGCTACACTTTGGAGAAGATATTTCCTCTCAATTTATGGAAGTGGGGAATTTTTCTGAAGCCAGAAATCATCCAAGGATCCAAAAACCTCACCAAGACACCCATGTTGGACACTTCCAAAACACCACTTAATGATGCACCGAAGTCCTTTAAGAAAGTCCCTCCACTCCATATTGCAATGCATTTTGGGCCCTTATCGGGCATCTATTTCGGGCAGAACTGTGCGTGTGTAAGGCTTCAGAACACCGACCTCGCTCCAGCGGCGAGATCACAACACATGATTGGTACCGTGTATTCACAACACATCACATGATTGGCACAATGTATTCACATGTCGTCTTTTGGCCGCGGAAGGTGCTGAGATGTGGATACACTACCCCAGAGCCATTCAAAGTTGTCGGAAGTAGACAATCACATAATTACGCCAGTCCAGTACGTATACATGTTTTTATATTTTGCCAGAACTTCCTGATGTTTAGACATGATTGTTACAATTCATGAATGGAAATTATTTTAAATAATGAGGAACAAATGTAATGCCTTTAGTATATCAATTATCAAAAAAGTATATATTTTTATGAATATAAAAAAGTATATATTTTTATGAATGTCAGCTGTATTGTTTCAAACTGGATTGTGGATTTTATCCAAACATTGTAATGCTTTTTTGACACTGTCTTCACAGGTTTGAAATAAAACATGTTGAACCTTGAGTTGTTGTCTAAATCTATTGGTGTAAAATAACTTCTAAATGAGTTAATGTTTTGTAGTCATAGGTGTTATTATTTTGGTGAGCGTACAAACAGTGTTGCATAATTTCTACATAAGAGTAAGTTGTACTCTCAAAATGTATTTCTTTAAATTTTGGAGATAAATATTATCTTTAAAGTGGTACATTTTACCTTATCAGGAGCTGAAATGACACTGAATCTGAGTTTTCATTTTATTATTTCAGTGTTGCAGAAGTTACTATTACAGGTGTTGAAGTTACTCAAAGTAGTGTCAAATGATGCCTCTGAACGAGTGCATTTGAACACTTGTGGTGTTAAGAATTTAACTCTGTGATAGTGTTAATATTTTAACTCTGGTGTCCAGTGTTGGGAGAACACTGGACACTTGGACCCATATATACACCGAAAAGGGTGTAAAATGTACTCCTATAGAGTATCATTTACACTGTCCAATTTGTTGTGCACACACACACACACACACACACACACAGAGAAACACACACACACAGGGACAAACACACACACACAAACTCTCTCTCTTTCTCTCTCACACACGTGCGTACACACACACAGAGACAAACACACACACACACAGGGACAAACACACACACACACACACTCTCTCTCTTTCTCTCACATGTGCACGCACACACACGCACACACAAACCACCAAAACAATCTCACTCAAAGACTCATTCACACTCATCAAATGACCATGATTCCCTCAGTTATGTTCTGTATTGATTCCTCTGCTGCACACTATCCACAGGGAACAGATAGCAGAAGAGCATGTGGAACACAGAGGGGGCATAACACACTGAAGCTCATATGACAAATCATTCTCCACCACAGTATCATCTATCCGAGGCAAGCCTGTCAGAGCAGGCCTTTAGGGTAGCTGGGTCCTGTGGGTCTTCACATATCAATATATGCTTTTTAACGTGACATGTTTACGCTCAGTGATACACTGAAGTGAAGGATTAAGTGAGATTATTAGAACAGTATGGACCCGTTTTGCGCCAGCCAAAAAGAGCATTAGTCCTACACCGCTGTCACAACAATATCTTGATGTCCAAAAAAATAAATAAATGAAAGGATAGCTTTTTTAGAACAATCTTGGAGTCAACCCCAAGCAAGGGCACCTAATACCCATCTATTATACCCATGCCAGGAGGCACATCAATCATCGTTAATCATTGTGCCTTTGCTCTCGGTGATAGCCCTGCTTTTATCATCAGCATGCACATGTTCTGTGTGTCTATTATCGCTTGCTTTATGTGCGGTGTAGCATGCTAAAGAGAACTGCGCTGCACTTGACTAGCTGGAATATAGATTGTACTTTAAAAAAAAAAAATCCCACATTGCTAATCTCCTCACAGATTGATGGCTATGCTTTCATCTCTGCATATTTTTCTTTGGCATGAACTTTACAGACAGCTATCAGCAGTCCTGTTTTAAAGCCTCTGGCCACGTCAGGCATTGCTGTAAAACGCTGCAGTGAAACTGACAGGCTCTGATCTGGGCCCCAAACAGGAGCAAATTAGAGCTGTAGAATCAACTGCAGACTGGACTAGACTAGACCGGGGCCTGATAGAGCGGAGTAGATGTGTGGCTATGCATTTCATTGTCTTCCTGTGTAGATGTGTGTTTGTGCAAGCACACACACATGGATAAGATATAGTAGCAATGATCAACATCAAGGTGGAGTTTCTGTAATATATGCATGGTATGTATAATTACAGAATAAAGTGTTGAATGTATGGAGTGGTAGGTGATGACTGGGTGATGGCCTTTTTTAAAATCAAATCAGGACATAGTAACTGGACATATAACATAAGATTCAATATGCTCAACACAGAAATCCCTGGCATAATGTCTGTGTTACTATGACAACAGTGGACTTGGCCTTGAACCCCTTGATTGAAAACGTTCAAAACAGAAACTTCCAAGGCTTGTCACTGGAGCAACGGTGAGTTATTGACTAGTAAGCATACTTTATTGAGAATATACAATGTGGAATACTAATAAAAAAAAACAATAATGTATTAGCTTGAATATTATAAAAATACTGAGCTTGAATATGGTCCAGGCAGAATGTGGTTTGTCAAGACTATATCCTCTTGGTGAGGTGACAGCTACATATCTCTCAGACGATGATCACCACTATGTGGATACTGTTTTTATAATTGATTTAGATTAAGTGTTAGTTAGTATAATTTGTATTTTAGTATATTTTTATATATGGAGTGTCTATTCGTACCCCTGGTACGAATAGCCTTGGCCACACAACTGGGCTATTCACACCCTGTTACATAACAACAAAAACATGTTGCTCGCGTGCCCAAAAAACATGGCCGACATTTTCCGTCAGCAGAAAGTGAAGAATTCTGAACGGTTTCAGTACTAATATCTGTTCAAATTAAAATTGAGATGGAAAAGTTTCATAATTTCATAATTATTTTCATAATCTTTGTTCAGTGAACACATACAACTGTCAGTTTGTTAGCTAACAGAAATTTCGTGAATATGACATTCCGGCCTATAAACTATAAGTTTACCTGCAAACATCATCTTTGTGTGGAAGCAGATAGTGCAGTGGTAACAGGCAAGGGCTGGCATGTGGGAGACAGGGGTTCGATTCCTGTGTGATGCATTTTGGCAGAGTGAGTGTGCATGTGTACCAACGTTTCTGGAGAGAAGGCGCGCAATTTGAACAAGAAATCAGTTTTCAAACGGAAGTTTTGTTTGCAACAATTAGCTAGTTCATGCACCAGGGTGTAAATAGCGTGCAGTACTATAAACACCAGGGTAAGAATAGCATCCACTTCTAACTGTACATTGCATTGTATTACACAGCTGAGCTATTCACACTCTGTTATGTAACAACAAAAAAAACATGTTGCTTGTTTTAAAAAAAAAATATTACATTGTGTGATCAATATGCCAGATTAAATGCACAGGGGTGCAAATAGTATACACTGATATTTGTACCATACGAGGTACTAATAGAACACATTGCTGTGTGCACCGGGGTACGAATAGCATACATTGATATTTGTACCAGACGAGGTACTAATAGGACACATTGCTGTGTGCACCGGGGTACGACTAGAATTCACTTCTTATTGCACCAGGGTATGAATAGCATACACTGCTAATTGTACCAGGGGTGCAAATAGCCTTACCCTTTTATATATTGTATTAAGTGTTAGTTAGTATAATTTGTATTTTAGTATATTTAGCATATTCTTTATCTTCTACTGTCCTTATTGCTTAGTTGTGTTTTTATATTATATACTTTAATTACTCTTTCTGCTGTTAAAGAATGTGTTTGTGTTGTATGTATGCTGCTGAGACCTTGAATTTCCCCTGGGGATCAATAAAGTATCCATCTATCTATCTATCTATCTATCTGTCAGAGACGCCTCTCTCTCCAGAACACCACATTTCAGTATGTGCCAATCCAAACAGACTGTTTGCGCAGTAAAAACCTCCTTCAATATCTCTCATATTGGCCTCTGAGAATTGAAGAAAAAAGCACACCCATGAGGTTTTGAGTATGTATGTATGTGTGTTTGTGTGTGTATGTGTGCGTGTGAATGTGTGTGTGTGTGTTGGATGGTGGGTGGGTGAGCAGAACGGTAGTGATAGTATGGGACTGTGTGTGTTGATGTACTTGCTGTAGACTTGGATATGCATGTGTGTGTTTGTGTTTGTCTGCATGTGTGTGTGTTGTGTGTACTTGTGTGTGTGTGTGTGTGTGTGTGTGTGTGTGTGTGTGTATGTGTGTGTGTTGTGTCTACTGGTGAGTGTGTGTGTGTGCATGTGTATGTGTGTGTGTGTGTATATGTGTGTGTGTGTGTGTGTGTACTTGTGAGTGTGTGTGTGTGCATGTGTGCATGCTTGCCTGCGTTCATAGCTGTGTGTGTATGTGTGTGTGTGTTTGTGTGTTGGTGCCTGCATGCATGTGTGTGTGTTGTGTCTACTCAGGAGTGTGTGTGTGTATTGGTGCCTGCCTGCGTGCGTGTGTGGGTGGGTGGGTTTAGTTTCAGCCTCTCATGGTTATTTCACCTTTGAGTTTGCTGCTCAGGGCATCCATTGATTCATCATCCTCCCCCAAGGCTGGAGAGTCATCAGAGAGAGAAGAACGATAGATATTCAAGGTCACTGTCGCTCGGGAAAATAAAGAGGAAGACACAATAGCAGAGAATAGTAGAATGCAGGAAGGAGTGACAGAGAGAAGAGGGAGGGATTGGGAGAGCGACAGAGAGTCAGAAAGATTTCAGAAAGGGAACAGCAAGCGCCTTGGCAACACACTTCATCACTGTTGTGCTGCATAATTAAAACCACAGTTAACAAGGCCTAAAAGCAATGGTAGAATTAATTAATGCTAACATTCTGATGTTAATTAGCTGACTTGGTTTATAATAAGAGTTTATAATTATTGAAACTAAGATTAATGCCTGAACATAAATGAACTCTGTGTGGCCTCTAGGATTCATTCTCAAGAGTTAGAATAAACAACAGGCCAACTTTAACTCTGCCCTTTTATTTCATTTTTTTTGTAAAGGGAAGGAAATGGCTCATGATTTGAGTAGGTGTGGGTCTTTGGACACACATGTGAACTTGAACTCTTGTCAGGGAAGAATGGATATCAGAAGGTTTGTTGAAGACATCTCTGAAGATGTCTTCCCTGAAGACATCTCACGAGAATTGTGAAACATTACCTTGTTAGTAGATATAGCTTGTTGGACATGTCATAACCTTTGTCCATCTTTCTGTTATACTCTCTTTTATACAATTCCTTTTTCCCCTTCATAACATGCCTTGGATTCCATTCAATTTCCTACAGTAAATTTGTGTAAGATCCTGGTTTCCTGTTGGATGGAATTCAAAGCGACAGGTGCAAGAGGATCTTATCTGATGGAAAGACAGGACTTTGAACCAAAAATGCTGACATGATCATTAAAGTGGGGAACAGTGCGAAGAACATGGTCGAGGCCTGCTCCCTTTGTTCACCTATCGACAGCATAATAGATTCTATGAGCCCTTTGATTCAATATGCACCACTTGCAGTTTCTTGTATCTGACGAGGACAAAAAAAAAAGACTTGTGATCATGATATTCTGTCAATTTTATTGATTAAACCTTTTCTACTTGGTGGGGTGCTCTCTGAAGGCTTTCTTTCCCTCTAGACAATCTTCTGTTAATGGTCCTTTCTCAGAACAGACAGCACGCTTGTCCCTGTGTCATTTTAATGGGCTTTATGATGGCCCTGTATCACATGAAAGGAGTCAGATTGAAAGAGGACGTTCTCACACAAAGGTTGGAATTGGCATAGTTAACATGAATAGTCATGTGCCTTTTTCTCTCTCTCCTTAATCAGATTTGGCTCAGAAAACTGGGTTATATAAAAAAACGTAAATATAATAATTTAATAATTAAATGTATGCTCAGTTAAAGGGCATCAATAACTTGTCATTAAAAATATACTTTTAGAAATATATTTTCTTTTCTTTAATTATGCATTTATGTATTTTTTGTGGCACAGCTCACATCTCTCTCTGTCAGACTGTCAAGCTGAATGATGAGCATTCTTATTCTTCAGTCTCTATAGCCGTTTCCTCAACAGGGCGAGCGTGTATTGGTATGGCTCCCCTGCACACTTCGAACTTTTAACAGAAGAGAACAAAAAGCCTAAAGAGGTCGCCACTCCAGCTGATCTGAACTCCACACCGGCCGTCCACACCGTGTCTCTCTGTTTCCCCAGTGAATCAGTGGGAAGGTGAGGTCTGTATGGCCGTGTCAGTTTGCTCATCACCTCTGACTTCCTCACTCCTCTTAACTTTCACACACACACACACACACACAGAGACCACACAACACCACATACACACACACACACATACTCTCTCTCTCACACACACACACACACTCACGCACACGCACACAAACACACACACACGCCAACACACACATACGCACACAAACACACCCACACACACACACACACACACACACACACACACACACACACCGACCACACAACACAAACACACACCACACAACACCACACACACACACACAGACCACACCACACCACACACTCACAGACAGCCATGCCTGAACTGCAGAATACTGATAAGTCTTGTAGACATATTAAACACTTAGAAACCTGGAATAAAAGTGGATATTGGCTGTCTACCCTCTTGTGATGTTCAATCAGACATCAACTTCAGGGGTTACACTGATCAGGAGGTCTTTGGGGGTGCAGCCTTAGCCGTGGATGTCTGTAATCTCCAGCCAGAGGATGCTCACTTCAAAAGGGAGTGATCCAAAGTATGCTAAAGTTGACTAAAAATCACAGACACACTCCTTTGATGACAGGCTCTCTGAAGCTCTATTAAGATGACACTGGTGGTTGCACATGGCTTGCTTTGAGGTAGGGACTCAAGTAAAGGCCTTGCACTGCTTTTAACTAGTGGTTTCAACACATAAGGCCATTTTGAAATATATGTATATGTATAAATGATTATTATATATTGTTTAAGATTGGGTAGCAATAACTTACTGTTAGAGCCTGCATTATTTAGCCACAATGGAAATAACTCAATTATATTGTCTGAACATAAATGTGTCAATAAATGTGCACTGAGTGCTTCTGTAACAAGCATTGTGTTGACCACAAGCTCAGCCCTGCACTCGGCTGGACTTGAACCTGAAACAGCAGCACCTCAGATCGGAAGTTGAGCATGCTAGCAATCGAGCTAAAAGCACAGGCTGCTAGCTCTCTTCCTAGCACGACTCTTAAGGCATTGGAAGAGAGGTTTACACAACATACATACTGCACAGCTACGGACCAGCTGGCTACCATTACACTCCAACTGACTGACCACTATCCCCCTCTCCCTCCCTGTCCTTCCTCCATCTCCTCTCCCTCCTTGCTCCTGAGATAGGAAAGCAGGACCTGGGCTCTTGTTCAGTCAGCCTGGCAGGTAGAGAGGTGTAGAGAGGAGAGGAGAGTTGGCTGCCTCGTCTGTCAGGACATTCTGAGCAAAATCGCTTCTTTCTCTCGCCCTACTTACAGTAATTTGAAATACATCTCTGCTTTGTAGAACAGGGCTGAGACTTCCCTTTCAAAATGTCCACATAAATTACCTTGGACACAATTTTCTCCCTCCCATGTGGTCTTACCACCATGTGCTGAGACTCACCAAGACCACGGTCATCTATTTGAAATGTCTATGATCTTTTTTTTTTCTTCTTTTCCTTTTTTTAATATCAGTGAGTTAGTTTTGAAAATTTCTTAGAGATTCAGCCCTTCTCTCTCACTAGTTCATACTTGCCAGCCCAAATGATGTAAAAAAAAACAGTCTCCACACAGTGGCCAGTGCATGGCTAACTCACTATATAGCATAGTTACAGTAAATGTCTAATATGTTACAGAAATAGACACCATTATGCATTCTGTTTACGTAATTTCCAATATGAAGCCATATGGTATATGTCTGACTAGGCTATTGTTTCTCTAGACCGCAGATATCCTCTCCAGTTACGTCCTCCATTTGAAGCAATCAATATGTCATCATCAGAAAAGGCCTGCGGGGGGCTTTGTGTGTGTGTGTGGTGTGTGTGTGTGTGTGTGTGTGTGTGTGTGTGTGTGTTGTTGTCTAAGTATGTACAGTTTGTGTGTGTGTGTGTGTGTGGGGGGGGGGGGGGGGGGGGGGGGTATTAAAGTGTCCAAGTCACGTTAATGAAATAAACAATCAGCAATGACAAACTCTCCTACACATGAGTCATCCTGGTAATTCTCGCAGTCAGATTATAGGGCATTCAATTTTGTTGTGGTAGGAAACAGTGTGTGTGTGTGTGTGTGCGTGTGTGTGCGTGCGCGCGAGTGTGTGTGTCTGTGTGTGAGAGAGAGAGAGAGAGAGTTTGTGTGTGTGTATGTCTGTGTGTGTGCACGCATGTGTGTGCGTGTGTGTGTGTGAGAGAGAGTGAAAGAGAGGGAGAGAGTGTGTATGTGTATGTGTGTGTGTGTGAGAGAAAGAGAGGGTTTGTATGTGAGTGTGCATGTGTGTGTTGTGTGTATGTATGTGTGTGTTGTGTGTATGTATAAGCACAAACATTTACTTTCCTTCACCTCTGCTGTCCTTCTTTGACAGCTGCCAGGACAGGGAGAGAGAGAACAAGGACAGCATACGAATGCTCTGCTGTTACAGAAATAAATAGCTTGCTAGTCAGACATTTTTCTCTTTATTGTTTTCTACTTATTACTGAGCTCTCTGCCAGTTAAAGAAAGTTGAAATTGTAAGTAATGGGGAAGTAGGGAGGACTGTGTGTGGAAGGAATGTCAGAACGCTAAGGATGTGTTCCTATGATACAGTACATAGCATTCCATTTACACACATACCCTGTTGCTATGATACAGTACATAGCATTCCATCTACACACATACCCTGTTGCTATGATACAGTACATAGCATTCCATCTACACACATACTCTGCTGACTCCTACTCGGGTACACCCAAACAAATATCACACAGCTTTATGGCTTTCTGTTTTCTGTGCTATTTGTAGAAAAGATGACATTTAGATGTCTTAGTAGCCAAGAGGAAAATACCCCGAGGACACACAGTGCTCATAGTATCAGAGCTCTTTATGTAAGCGTTGTTCCATTAAAGCAAGTCATGCTTGAAGCTGCACCGTATGACCTTTTCAAAGGTTATTTTGTTACACCATCTAAGATGGCTTTGTTTTGTCAAACAAGTCGACATTCACAGCTTAAATGATATAGTTAGCTGTTGCAAAGGCCATGTTGATGCATAGACCCAAGCCAAGTGTACAGTACTTGTAGCTGAGTGTCTTAGTTGTGTGTCCTGTGTTAGATTTGTCATGACTCAAAAGCATGTCTTTCATGTTGGCATTCGGAGCTTGTCTGTGGGACAATCGTGTGATCAACCTAACAACCTAGCCTTAACAACAAACGAATTCTGCATAAATCTGTGGTTGGAAGAGGCTAAGGAACGTGGCTAGCATGTAGTAGTCAGACACATTGTGGGTTCAAGTTCCCTCTGTTGTGCTCCTGAGCAAGGCACTTAACCCTGGGTTGATCTGAGGAGACTGGCCCTTGTAATAATGGAGTGATTGAATTGATTGAATAATTGATGTAAATTGATTAGGATAAAAGCGGTAGCCAAATAAATAAGTAGGCCTATATGTACAGTATAAATCATGGAAATCAACTACTCAAGTTGATATGTAGTATGGTCCTCCAGCGGTCTGTCCAGTCTGTCAGTCCTGGCTCTTCAAATGGGAAACTAAACACATGGCTCTGGCCAAGCTCCTGCATTATTCCATGCAATCAATAAGGTTGTTTCAGGTATGCTGAAGGGAGGGGACTGTCCCTGGTACCAGGGAGTTTGCATAGCATATGCAGACTAACATAACAGCTTGGCCTCCATAGAAATCTAGTCAGTACTCTGCACAACACCACAAGAAACTTATTCAGCCCTATGACTGATGCCTTTCATTTCATGCGCTGTTGGGGCATATTGAATATGTATGAGCTAATATAATATTCTACTAGGCAATCATGATTGGACATGTTAATTAAAGTATTGTATTGGCAGAGGTGCTTAGTGCATGGACCACAGGCTTGAATAATTCTTTATGTCTGTTAATATGGATATACTTCTTTATCATTTCAATCACCAGACTCAGGATAAGAAAAAGCACTGCAGAGTCTAATATCCACATGAATTTTCAAATGAACTTTCCTGCCGACGTTCTGTTTCTCCAAAGTAAATGGATACTAAGCAATCTTCAAGTTTAGGAGATCAGAAGGAAAACAATGTAATTCCCTTTTTTAAATTACACATCTTATATAACTCGGTGCTGACTCTGCTCTTTGAAAAGGTGACTAAGTTAAACGAGTGAAAACAAAAACATTGTGTTAGAATGAAAATCAAATAAAACTTGCCCACTCCTCCCTCTCTGTTCAGTTGAGAGTGACCCAGAGGCTGTGTCCAGCGAGAGCAGTGCACTTTTAGAGCAATATATCTCTCTGGCCATCTGACAGAGGCCGTTTTGGCCCTTCATGGGGGATTAAGAGCAGAGGGCCAACTCACCCTCACAGCATCGAACTGGGACAGAGAGGTGACAGCACAACGGAGGGTGTGGGGGTGGGGGGGGTAAATCAAATAAAGGGAAGGTGAGTTCATTGTCTGTTATATCACTGTGTGAACAATGAACCCAAGTAATTTCATATCTCTTGGTGACCTGGGCAAGCAAGCGCTAGCATTCAGATAAACCAGTCTTTTCAGCTATCCGTTCCTCTGCCTATGGTGGACACTTCTACCCCTTTGGTCGACAGACCAAAGGGGCATGTTCAAACGATTATTCATTCAGTTTGACTTGCTATTGTGGAGGACACTGACACTGCCTAATTGCAATAAAGCACACACACACACACACACACACACACACACATACATAGCAAGCTCTCACATTACACACAGAGGTTAATCATGGATGTTCACTGAGTGCACACTCTATGCACAGGCATGTTCACTGAAGCGTGTATTATGAGCCAAATGGTTTGAGCTGGTGCCGCACGGGGATGGGAATAGTTCCCAGATGTTGAAACTGTGCTCTGCGCCACATCGATGTACCTATCCATCAGCTCCGCGCGCACGCACACACCCCTCAATTTGTCAAGATTACCACAAAAGCCAAACTGTCTGGCGAGTTGGCAAATGAGGTAATTGAGGGCCATTAGTGATACGGTGTCCTTCAGCGAGGGTGTGAAATCTATTCATATTGGTGGCGGATGGCGGAAGCTACGCTCCTACGGAGATGGCGGCCTCTGTTTTGGGGAGGGGGTGGTGGGGGAGGGGGGGGTTGGGCAGCGGGCGGCCTGGTCAAGGTTGCTGTCTAATAAATGAGATCCTGTCATGTTTGCAGATGCTCAAGGTCCTCGGTGACACTTGGCTCAGCCCCTTTATCAAGAGGTGGGAACACACACACACTCATACACACACACACATATGCACAAACACACACAGACACACACTCATATGCACACGTATGCGCACATACACACAGACACACACTCATATGCACACGTATGCGCACATACACACAAGCACACACTCACGTACGTGCACACACACACACACACACACACACACACTTACTCACTCACACACTCTCTCTCTCTCTCTCTCTCTCACACACACACACACACACACACACACACACACACACACACACACACACACACACACTCACTCACAAATTCTCTCTCTCACACTCTCACCCCCCCCCCCCTCCCACACACACACACACACATGCCATAAAGAGGCAGGACCCCACTCATCTCTCATATCTCCATCCCAGTCTGTCCCTATCCATTGTTGTGTATTTCTCACATACATGACAATTTCTCTCCATCTCCCCATTTCTCACATTCGTATTGTTGTTTACTTGTGTGCACATCCATCTCAGTCTTGTCTTTAGCTTCACACACTCCTCCTCCTTGTCCTCCTCAGCCTGATCATCTCACGTACCCGTTACACATATGGACATAGTCATAAAGGAGAGCTAATGAACAAACACAACAGTTAATGGTACTGGCTGCCAGGGTGCCAATCACACTTGACTTGGATAGTCTGCCCACAGACTATGTACAGGTGCTCAGATTATCAGCAAACCGTCGATAAAGTCTGTTGCACTCTGTTAACTGCAATTTATGGTTCGGTTAAGGTTAGGAGTTTGATGTAATAGTGGTGTGCATATTGGAGGGAAAAAAGGACCACTCCTCTGAAACTATTTTTATGTTCTGCGAATGAAACACTTCAGTGATAAGCCCGGTGTAGCCCAGCCGTCAGACTTTGTTTGTCCTATTTTGCCTCCTGTCTCTGGCTTCGGTTAGAAATGGGGTATTAGGCCATAAATAATCCCAATCAGCATGCACCTGCAGATGAATGGTTTAAAGTTTAATGTGTATATATACAGAATATATATATAAAAAGAAAAAAAAAGAAAATTTTATATATTTTTTCTTTCTTTTTTCTCTTGCTTTCTTTCTGCCCTTAACCATCTTGGGTCACACCGCCATGAACATGTGTGATCAGCTATTGCAGCTATTGCTGCCTTCAATCACACACTCACACACACACACACACACACACACACACACGCATGCATGCATGCACGCACACACGTACGCACACAATGCCTGCACACACGGCAAGCATGCATACACAACATACAAAAAGATGAGAAATGTGTATGGTCAAGGCACTGTGGTGCAGACACAAAGGAAACCTTGGATGTGAAACAGGCTAACAGGACACGTCTTCCATATTCTGTGTGAAGTCAGATCAGAGAGACCAAATGCATAAATCAATAAATAAACAAGCATACATGGGATGACAAAAAAACCTCTGATTTGCCCTGATGCAACAAGAAAGCAACCCCATGTGTATGCAAAAACTATGTTGGGGAATCATCTATGTGCTGATTAACACACTTTCCCCAGTGTGTTGTTGTGCATTTACACTTGTAAATAAACCCACCATAGATTTCAGCTTGAATTTTTCATCTCATGAAAAAAGCCTCTTTCTGAGAGAGAGAGAGAGAGATCTCATGTGGTATGTGAATTGGGATTCAGTTTAGGATGAAACACATGAAAGTCAACTGTCTCTTCAACTGTTTTCACTCCAAAAGCTAATTCAGTAATTCATAGCTGGTAAAAATGCCAATAATGTTGCAGTGCAGGGATGTCTGGACATGGCAGCCCAATAGACGTTTTTCAGCCTTTCCACCTGGACTTCCTGAATAATGAATGTATTAAGGGGCCATTAACCAATGGACGTTCTTTACGTATTAGGGCCACACATGAAGAAAAAAATATATTTTTGCCATGACGAGATTAAAATCGACATGCAATTCCATTACACCATGGACAACATAAACCCACACATTGCCATTCTGGTCCATGTATGTTCACATGTACGCAAGCACACGCACACACACACACACACACACACACACACACACACACACCCTGACTGGAATAGGGCAATATTTTTGTGTCATGATGCCTTTTGATTTTGGTTAATTTGCTTCATTTAGATGTTGCTTTGTGTTGATTGTTTTTCCCTCATTCATGTTAAGAGTCTTGAGCTGTTCATTGGTCATGATCAGAATGACAGAGTGGGGAGTGATGGAAATCTCAAAAGAGTACTTTTAGTACACACACACACACACGCACACGCACACACACACACACACACACACACACACACACACACACAGAGGCAGTCCTATCTCTGCTAGCGTCACTTTCAATCGTTCAATCGCAAACTTCATTTCTGCGGTCAGCCTTGAGACAAGGCCAGGTGGAGTTCACGTGCGGGTGAGGGGGTCAAGTGAAGCCCAAGGCTGGGTAAGTGTAATGGTTTGACCCGTCATCCACAAAGGCCTCATCTCTTATTCATGAGCCGCTGGGTAATGTGACTAGGAGTGCTGCTCCGTTGACCCACCTACTCACTGACACTGCTCTCAACCAATCAACAACAGGGCCATCCATCTCCTTCATCACCCTCACACACACACACACACAAACACTCACACACCTACAAACACACACATACACACACACACACACACACACACACACACACACACACACACACACACACACCCCTTCCACCTGTCTGAAGGCCATACCAGTCATACTTGTGAATGATATATTTAAACCTTGCAATTACTAACTTAATTTCTAAGGTTCTTACAACCTCGCAAGGTGATCTGATTGGATGGGTATTTTCAAAATAAATTTCATAAATGATTATGATTACAGAAATTCACATAGATACAATGGGGATTGACTGTGTATTTAAAAATAGATACCCTAAATATGTTTAATTGTGCTGTATAAATTGTGCTTTGCATTGTGGGTACATTAGCAACATTAACTTTTTTAATATTAGTCCCCTTTCAAAATGTGTTAATTATTCATTGTTTAAGCCAAACTTATGGATCTTTTTTTACTATTATGTTTAATATTTCTTTTGTCTACACTTCTGTGTCCTTCTCGCTGAATTTTCCTTTGGTTTCATCACATATTTGAACATCTGTTTGTAAAGCCAAGGACAGATGCTAATGAATGTATGGTCTCAGCCACCAGCCCGTGAGAATAACACAGTAATTATTTTGAATAATATTCAAGTCTCTCTCTTTCTCTCTCTCTCTATGTGTGTGTGTGTGTGAGTATGTGTGTGTGTGCTTGCTTGCCTGTTTGTGTGAGTGTGTGTGTGTGTGTGTGTCTCTCTCTCTCTGTGTGTGTGTGTGTGTGTGTGTGTGTGTGTGTGTGTGTGTGTGTGTGCTTGTGTGTCTGTGGGTCCATATCCTGGTATGTGTGTGTTTGTCTGCAATGTTGGTTCCTCGGAGCGGTCTTGGCATAATGAGTTCCTCCGAGGAGAGAGGCTCAGTTATCACTTGTTACATCAGCATGGACTGAACAAAACCTTTTTGTCTATTAGTGTGTGTGCATCTGCACTTAGTTGTATCTACCTCTGTACAATGACTGGCTCATAAGTGCTATACGGATAGTGACTGAATATTGACATTCTTACAGTAAGTGCTTACTTTGTGTCTGTGCAATTAATTTTCCCCCTTTGTTAATTATTAAGACATATGGAAGAATGGGTTGTATTACCAAATCAATACAGTGCTCAGTGAGTATTTAATCATTAAAGGGTATGCATGCTGTATGTCACAGACTAATATATTCACCTCATATCCCTTGTAGTTGTATGCACACATATGTACACACACACACACACACACACACACAGGCATACACAGACACTAGATGCTATCAGATACTAGTTACACCCAAAGTTGATTTCCATTCTATATTGACAACAAATACAAATGCATTTCAATATTTATGAGCATCTCTTTTGTGGCTGTTATGAGTGCTTGTAGTTCCTAATGTGAAATATTCATCCCGTTTATGGATCTCGGTCCTGCAGGTCACCTGTGAGGGTTGATGGGCATCAGTGGGCAGATCACTAATGTTTTGACTAATGTTTCAGTATTAATGGTATCTCTTACAGTATATCTATTTGGATCTGCTATCAAGTTAGTTCTCCTCCTTAATCAGTTAAGCATTTGATTTGTTTTGGCAATGTCATATCCTAAAAAAAATGTATTATCTTTCCATGCTTTTCTTCTAGAATAGGCAGCATTGCTCTCTGTACAAACATTGCTGGCTTGTTTGGGTTGGTGTTGGGTAAAGTTAATTTGTCTTTACCCTTTTAAATAATGCCACAGGAGAGAACATCTCAGTGAGAGATACATACTTGATCATTTAAATATGGATTTTCCCAGATAATGATAACCAGACTACACTTACTTATTTTGCCTCATGGTAAGTGCCTTCTTACAGTTGCAACCATCCAAGACTCTCTATTGACGGCATCTTTTCAAGGATCCAGAAAATCCCTCTTTTGTGCATCTGAATACACTTAGCAGCTTATCTTGCAATCTTTCACACCAACGGACAGACACAAAGGGCTTACTCCGGCATTATATTTTAAGATAAATAACTTATAAACAACTCAAAGTGTGTGGCCCAATCCTCTGAATCCTCTTCAGCGATACTCCATCGCCGGTGGAGAGGAGAACAGGTTGGGTGGGGAGTAAGAAGGAGGCTCCAGCCTTCTGGGGGGGGGGGGGGGGGTGATGCAGATCACACTCCGCTGTCTGATGAGAGCCACTGCTCTGGAGACAAAAGCGCCCCCCACCCCACCGTCACCACACCACCTTCAGAGCCCGCGGACGATAATGAGTCCTGCAGCCCTGTAAGCACAGAAAGTCCGAGCCTTTGGCAGTCTTTAAAGGAGGCGCTTCGTGTTTGTACAGCAATACAAAGAATGAGGTGTGTGTGTGTGTGTGTGTGTGTGTATGTTTGTTTGTTTGTTGCAGCCCAGATGGAGAACACAGACTCCAAAAGAATGTATCAATCATTTGAGAATAGAAGGTGAAGCTGAAAAAGTGAAGACAAAAAAGCACAAACAGGGAATAGAGGAGCAAGAGGACTTTGTAGCGAGGCAAATCAGACGCTAACCTTCACTAGCAGTCCTTGGGGTGGGGATGAAAAGTCACAAGGAAAATTAAAGGTTTTTTTCTTCTTTCTTCTGTGCTGAGGCAGAGCATGATTACTCCAGATCTAATGCTCATTAAGATCAGGCACATTTCTGAACCTAGACTCTTCTCAGTTCTAGTTCTATCTTAGTTCTTAATCTTAGTTCTAACATAACAGATAGCAGCTATTTAAACACTTAACTGTTGACATGTAAAACTTATCAAGCCTATAAACTGAAGTTATGGGAGATTCGTATTTAAATAGAAGCATAAAGTTAATGTTTCCACAAATATGAAGTGCCTCTGCTGCCAGAAATGCCATTTGGCTGAAATACCTATGAGCACTAATGATGTCTATGTTTACAGTTTTCATGAAAAAGTCTCTGACAGGGAACCAAATCATCCAGCATTGATATTTTAACATCGAGACAGATAATCCATATTCAAGGGCATCAGCTTTCCTGACTCGACACACTATGCTTCCACTGGATAACGTGGGCAGAAAAAAACAAGCCTGATTTATGCCTGTCTGTAATTGGAAATGATAGGAATGATTGGATAGGATTTGACTAAAAAAATGTTAACCAGCTGCTTCTTTTTATGTTTAAAATGAGTTGGTAGTGTTTCCGAAAGTACACTGGATACAGTATACGGCCATAAGAGCAGAGAGGTAAGCTGGCACAGGCAGGCCAATAGACCCTTTCAACAATAAAAACAAAAACAATGCTTGAACGTTCTATTTGGGCCCCAATCTACTTCCTCTGCATTAAGATAACATATGGAATGTTAAAAAGGAAGTCTTGTGGGGCCAACTATGATGCTGATAATGGAACTTAAGGTTTTGCACCTACGTCATAATGTCATGTGACCGTTTGTTTACAATTAGAGTGCTAGGCAAGAATGGTAGGCAAGGCACTGCAGAGTGGTAGGCAAGCCTACAACAGTCGGGTTGCATAGGCTACACATGGTTACAAAAAGCTTCAACATTTGAATATCAAATATTGACCGGGATGCCGACCACTTGTGTAGGCCCTAACAGTTGGTTTTACAATAAGAAGCAAAAAGGCAACGAACGACCGTTTAGCCTACCTATCCTCGTGGTTGGGGAGGATGATCGTTAGCAGCTGGGAAGTATTTTATTCTCAAGATGGCCTAATGGTGTAGCCTACTGTCTACGAAGACGTAGGCTAAAATACAACTATCTACAGTCATCCAAAAATGAATTGCCAGAGATAGGCTATGAAGGGAAAAAGTGCAGCATTTTAAACATGGCAAGATTATTTTTACCGGAACAGTTTGTTCTAATTTGTCTCGTGAAATTCGTGCTTGTGGACATCAATCACCTATCTTCTGTCCTTCTATTTCAAGTTATCATGAGTGTCATTTGATTATCACAAAATAAATCAATCTTATGTGATAGCCTACAGCTCAGTTAGGCTAACTCCCGTATATCAAAATAAACTGATTTTTGAGCTGAACTTAACACAGCAACCTCAAACAACACTGTTGAACCTAGGCTACGGCTAGGCTCAGTCATGTAAGAAATAAGCAGTTTATGAATTATCTTTACCCGTTTAATCATGTCCACATTACTAAAATAACAACATATTTAAAGGCTGAGCTAGCATAACAGCCTAATATAGCCGATACTGCAATGAACTAGTAAAAAAAGTTTCATACAATTAATGAACTTTATCACTTACATTCTGAGTTTTTCTGGGTGGCTATATATCCATGCAGATCGTCTTCAAATGAGTCATTGCTGTTATATGTTATAATATGTTACAGGATTCATGACTTTAACGACATTAATGTTACATGATGCTGACTGACGCTGGCTATGTAGGCTACTGTTTTAACGTCTGCTGAGTCTACATGCCTACCAAAAGCTGTCGCTGTTCAGTTCAAGTTAAATGATTAAATATTGTTTGATTTTGTGTCAACTTTCAGAGGGAAGACATGTTCCTTTATGGCCAAATTTCACAGCTTCTAAGAAAGTTTATCGTCTTCGTGTAAACCGAGTTTTGAACAGAGCAAAAAAGTTAGGCTACCATAGGCTACATGCAGGTTCTCCCATAACGTTATCGATACAGATTAATGCACCAAATCAGGGCGATTTTAGCGAAATAACGTTCCTGTGACAGGCTATCAAATATTGAACAATGGGATAACGTTTCATCATCACCTTTACTGATGCCTGAAATGTTGACATTGCTGAAATACAGAGATGTAGCCTACTGAGAGGCAGCTGCAGACAACGATGTTCAATGGGTTCAACTTGTCCCTTGCCTACCAGGTGGATGTAAACAAAGCTATAGAACCTAGAATACGTCACATGAAAAACGTTAATAGAGTGGGCTCCCCAGATACAGCTGTGTGGTGGTCGTGTGTGCCTCGCTAAAGGAAAAGGGCAGCCTGCTTGTGCCACTCAGTTGAGTTAAGATGACAATTGTAGTCCACATGCAGGATTAGTCAAGGGCCTCCATATGTGTAGTGTTAGGCCACATCTACTGCGGTGTGCTCATATATAATAGAAAACAAACACACATTACACACTCTGGGCCAGATGTACTAACGCTTTTGCGCCCACTTCAGGCGTATTTGTATTCGCAATGTGCGTGTAAAATCATTGCGAGGTATGTACAAACAGGCCGCAATGATGTAAAAGGGGAGGGGTGTGATTCATTTTAACATAATAGTATCGTTAAAGTGTACACTACGGAGCCCAGGAGGTGTCACAATATCAAGATATGTTTTGTGTATCGCTTATTGTAGTAAATTGTGTGCTCATTGTAGTTAATTGTGGTCTCATTTTACTAGATTGTGTGCACAATTTAGTATAGTGTGTGCTCTTTTTACTACATAGTGCTCTCGTTTTACTAAATTGTGGTCTCATTTTAGTAGATTGTGTGCTCAATTTAGTCAATTGAAGGTGAGGCCAGTCCAGGTGAAATGACCAGCCCTGCTACAGAGAGATTGGTTCATATGAAATACAAGAACCAGAATATTAGAAACATCATCTCATTTTTCTTACTAGGTGTGGACTAAATATGATATGGTGTCATATGCATTTGTGTTGGCCTTTATCTTTTACGTACATTGTGAAAGACATGTAAACAATTGAGACATACCAGAGCTGAGTAAATGCCAATGAAAGCCACATGATAACTCCATTATGTGTGTATGTCTTCTGGGCCCATGCCATAGCTCACTCTGTAAACAAACCCCAAGATAAGATTGGAATCCGGTTAACAAAGCGTGACTGCCTCACATTGAAATAAAGATAAACATGTTTCTGGATCAGACCTCTTTCTACAAGTTTATTACAACAGATGAGGCCTTTGATTGTGATGTGTAGGTACAGTTTCATTATTCAAAGATGGCACCTCTCAGATTTACACTCATAAATCAGAGCAATTCTGGCAGTGGCTTCTACAAAATGAGCATTAACACGTACCATATGTCTGCCTTTTAATTAGCACGTTGTTTAGGGCCGCGGTGAGATGACGACAAGAAGGATATTTTTACCTCTTTCCTTCCTCAGCAAAAAGGGCTTAGTACAATCATTTTTAACATGCTACTTCAATTAGAATTCATTAAGTTACACTCACTTTAACTTGCACTTGGCTTGCTTCTTTCCACATTGCACATCCACATCGAACAAGACGATTAAGCTAACTGCTGCTCACGTTAATCAATAAAGATTGATGAAATGACTTCTGTGCATTGCCCAGCAACTAATTTAGGAGCCAATTAAAATCTATTTTCTGCCATTGATTTGCTAAGAACTGCAGCTGAAAACACTTACAGAGATAGCAGTCTTGAGGAGGGACCCTGTGCAGGTGATGTCTGTATCCTATTCCTGTGGATTGCTGGCATGCAGAAATGTTTAACAATGGTCGTCCATTTTTTTTTTTTAAATGTAGGACTTGAACAGAATGGTAACCTAAGGACAATGCTTTATTTGCATACTCTCCATGACAAGAAAATAATGTGATTTTAAGTGGCAATGGTCTTTACAAGTAATTTTTTTGTAAATGAAACTGGCTTTTCATACTTAAACACACACTTTTAAATCCTTACTCAACTACTCTAGTGGTTTGAGAATTCAAGAGTGAATTCCTGTTTCTCTTACAACTGTCAGCAGTCGTCCTTGATTTTGTATTCAGCTATGGCTAACACAAGAAGGCTTATTGACAGACATACTGGATGAAGAATTTCACTCTTTATACATCAACCTCTATTCATTTATTCATTGCATTTTTCTGGAGTACACATGCAAAGCCACCTCTTTCTCTCTCTCTCTCTCTCTATTTCTCTCTCTCACTATTGTCTTCCACACAGCTGAGTGCGGCCCAACAAGGGATAAAAGATTATATAAATTATACTGGTGTGCACGCCACAAATTGCTGTCTGTTCTGTTGCTAATAATCCTTGGCTACATTCCTCTGTGAACCAAACTGATGCACCCTAATCAAATTCAAGGTAATTATATGTATTTAAAGCCTGAGGAATTCATGAATGGGAAAAATGGTCACCAAAAGTCCAAGCCAACTCTGAAGCAAGCACGCTATTAGCTCTGTGGAGAAACAAGACTATTAAACCACTGTTGGAGAGAGAGAGAGAGACAGAGAGAGAGAGAGAGAGAGAGAGAGAGAGAGGGGGGGGAAGGAGAGAGGAAGAGATATATACGGGGGGCATTTAAACAGGGAACATATGCATAAGGAGAACTGGTCATTAAAAAGATAGATAATTACTAAAATGTTAACTAGAAGGTAGTCACTATAACATGGTTAGCAGTAAGAATTAGGCCATTTAATGCTATTATCATTATCACAGAGATAAGGCAAATGCCAGCATTCTCTATATTTGACTATGGATATAAGCATTTAACAAAATAATATGAAACTCATGAGGTCTGTTATCAAAATATGTATGCAAATGTATGCTACAACACTCTGAAAAAGGATGAGGTAAGCACTTTAAAGACGCACTCGAGGGCTTTGTTTTGCTAGGTGACAGACACACTGTTTATAAGGTCAAACGCTCATTAATGGATAGCATTATTCAGACCTTATTTCATAGTGGCAGAAAGTTATTCCACTTTTCTGTATTGGCAGAGCTGTGATTACACATAACTCTCTCTCTCTCTCTCTCTCTCTCTTTCTCTCTCTCTCTCTCTCTCTCTCTTTCTCTCTGGAGATGTTTTCTCCTCCCCAGTTCCACTCTCTGCCTGCTCTAGTGTGTCTGCCATGCTGCATATTTCTTTACGTTTTTTAAGCATATGCCCTTTTGTCTGCGGACCCTTGGGATTTGCGGCCTGCCTTGAGACCACCAGAGTGTCCACAGGAACTCTCCCTTTCATTTGCAGCGTTTGCCGCTCTTACACACACTCTCCTAGACCTTAACGCTACACTGTCAGAGTCACACACACTCTCCTAGACCTCAATGCTATGCTGTCAGAGTCACACACACTCTCCTAGACCTCAGTGCTATGCTGTCAGAGAGTCACGCATGATAGCAGTGCGCAAAACAGTGCAATCCTATACACCTGTATTTTTACACAGTGTACACTCCCAACCAACCCAAACACACTCACACACACGCATTCTGAAATTAAACAAGCCTCGCTGGGCTATGGATGATGTATATACCTTTCAGTTGGAAATACCAAAAGTAGCACTTTCATATTGCACAAAAAAACTGTATAGAAACTGAGACTTCTTTCTACTGAGGCCTGTTAGCGTGGCCTTGCTGTGTTGATCAGATGATCAGAGAAGCTCTCTAACACATGGCCAAGATATGTAGGGAATTATTCACCGTCATTTTGCAATGGCAGATCTCAATATGTGTATATTATATGATTGTGCATATCACATGGGTAATATGAAATGCTTGTTACAGTTGTACTATTTTGGTAAACAATGTTAACCACAAGGCAGGAGTAAAACACAGGCAGGAGTAAAAAAGGGTGACATCTTTAATGACGATCAGAGATGAAAATCAAGACCGAGGACATGTTACCATCAACAAAGTTCCAGCAGCAAATCCAGAGTTCTCTGGGGCGAGGCCCAATCTTGTTACTTTAATTACTCTTTCTGCTGTTAAAGAATGTGTTTGTGTTGTCTGTATGCTGCTGAGACCTTGAATTTCCCCTGGGGATCAATAAAGTATCTATCTATCTAATCTTATACAGGTTTGATTACATTGTTTACAGACAAAACCCATGACTGTCATGCTGTAATTTCAGCAGAGACAATAGGCTACTCAAGCAAAATACCACATATGCATCTTCCCTGATGTTGGAGGCCACATCACATGATATTAATTATATGTCAGCACTATTCTCTGCAGAAGTCTAGGCAATGCATATCACATAGTCACTTGTCTGTCTCAGGGGATTCCCTCACTATTCTAATGGCTGTCGCGTGATCTTTATTAGAGAGTCATTCATGGAGAGAGCAAGTTGAATGTTAGAAATGTATCTTGTAATAGTGAGAGACTCAATACTAAAGAAGAACATAAATTCTTCCCAAACGTAATACACTGCACTGTATGTAAACCATATGCATAATAATTCAAAATGTAATGTTCAACACATTCAATTTAGGGATAGTCTAAAAATGTCTACCACACTATAACAAATATTTCCTATTACACGTGGATTAAGAATCTGTAAGTACACACAACTCCATTATGCATGTGCAATATAATCACACTTAGTTACACAGTTAGTTACACTGTCCTTCAGGGTCAGAAGAGAGGACACATGCCTGTTCTCTCTGCTGGACTGTCCTTTCTCCATGAGTTGCAGTGCCTCTGAGCTTTTGGCTTGGTTTTAAAATGACATGTTTTCCTGCATCAACTTCATCTGAAGTTCTAGGATTTCTTAAACCATCAAAAAGAGTGTTATGTTTGAAATTGGTTGTACTAGAGCAAACAGCACAACAATGTGAAAGTTGAAGAAGTGTTATTAAATATAATGCACTATGGCTCTTCAATAGAGACCACAAGTACTGTAGGAGAGGGATTTCTTTAGCGGCTCAGAGTTAGTCTTTCTTATATCTTTCTTTCCAATCTGAGTAAATGTGCACAGACACAATAAGACCTTCCTCTTAGGCCTCCGCCTAAAGAACTAAAGATTACATTCTTTCAAGATAGCATAACATGTTCTGTCAACATTGAGTGTTTCACAAATTGCATTATCCTCCAGGATACTACTCATACATTTAACCTTGCATCTCTCTTCCCATCTCACTCTCTTTCTGGGTAGCTGGATTTCAGTTTAACATACATGTAGCATATTTTAAACATAATCATGATGTTGAACGTCATGATGCATGAACGTTGGCTTAAGAAATTGTGAGTCTGTGCACATTCATTCCTGCTGTGTTATGGAAATTAAAAATAGGCAGCCTCATAATCAGGGAAGGAGCTATGAGACCAAAACGTAAGGTTTTCAGGGGAACATTTACAGAAAAAGGAAATAAAACTGCAATACAAATGTGAGTTTGTGCCACATTATACCTCATACAAATCGAGAGTTAATCCACCCCTAACAAATCGATTTGTATTTATATTAGAATATTAAACATTCAAGTGTTTCCAGTCAGCTTTATTTGAATGGTTAAAATGTGACCATAACAGTGGATGGAAATTCAGCTTGAGTATGTGCATGCCCAAAATCCTTGCACATTCTGAGCGTGTAACTGATCAATAGATCAATAACATTTCTGTAGAGCCTGTTCACATTTTCACCATATCATACAATTTCATGTTGACAACTGAGAGAGATGTTATTTCCTATAGTATAATCCACTGCATGCCTTCAGATTTATAAATGTGTTTTTATCAATATACTGTATATGAGTGCTTATTTCACCATGGACAATTTCATTTCAAGCCAAAATGATGTATTGACTTCTCAGCATGGCCCTATCCCAAATATCTTTAAACTTTCATCAGGACTAATATGTTTTGCTCCACTGAGAAGAGGTAGGATAGAGAGCGTCTTTTCTAGTTGGTGGGCCAGAGCACCTTGCTACAGCAGTCCTGATGAATATGGAATCTTTATGGATCCTGTGTCAAAGATGCTGTGTGGTGTAGTATTCTCTCTATTTGATAAAGTATGCATTTAATTGTCAAATAGGTTTAATTGTCATATAGGTGAATTATCATATAGATTTAACTAGGTTTAACTGTCATATAGGGTTAACTGTCATAGGTTTAATTGCCATATAGGTTTAATTGCCATATAGGTTAATTGTCATATAGGTTAATTGCCATATTGGTTAATTGTCATATAGGTTTAATTGTCATATAGGTACTATTCCTCAGGGCGTCAAACTTTGTAGCTGTATTGATCTGTGCATATTAATTGACATTCCCTTCTGTGTTCTTTATAATGGGCTATTTTCACTGTCTAGCTGTAGTCATTCAACTATTTTTTTATTTAAATTATATCTACTGTAGCTATTCAACCAAGCAAGTTTTTTGGACACTGCATTTCATTTGAAATCACCAAGTTTGTTTGACATTAGTCAGAAAGTAACAACTGCCATCACCACTGTGGTTTATTAATTAAACCTCAGCATGAATATCTCCCACACACAGGCTGAATCTGATGAATGGGTGTGTTTTGTCTGGCTTGTGTCGTGAGACACTTCAGACACCCTTCATTAATAAGTTTGATCAGAGTGAAGACGTGCCCACCACAATTTTCTACTAAATTAAAACAGGGTTATATTTCCAGCCACATCTTTCAGTTGCAAACTGGGGATTGTGAGCAACGCATGATCATTTATGAGCCAAGTGCTAAAGATGGCAGTTTCAGTGTTCAGTGTGAAATACAGTAACAAAGACAAAGGCTGCACAATTATAATGTGATTTGCTTCATTACGTTTTTGGCTTTACTCATTATTTTAAGGCTTCCACAGAGACATGAGTTCTATATAGCGGTTTATTGGCAGCATGTACAAAACAGTCTAATTTTGGAGATATTATAAGTGACTTTTATGTCCCTCTAGACCACTGTCCTGCATACTAAGTGGAGGCATTGAAGACATTTTCTTGTTTCATTTGCCATGGCTCATTGAAATGACCACTTCACTGCTTGTAGCATGAAATTAAACCAGACACTATTTCACAGCACTGCTTTGTTTTGAGGGATTCCCCTGACAAAGGTGTCATAATGTCTACAAAGATGATAACATTATTTTTTACATAATTAATTATGTGTCTATCTATCTATCTATCTATCTATCTATCTATCTATCTATCTATCTATCTCTTTCTCTCACTCTCATACAGTATGTATATATATATGTTTTGGCACAAGGGCATTGAATGATATACAATATTATTATGGATCTGCCTTTGGGTGAGTAAGAGAGGCTAAGTGAACACTTTGACATATAGTTGGTTATACATGTACATAATGGAATACACTGTACATTTAATGCCATGCAAATAATGGTCTCATGGGTGAAAATGACAGACTCGGAAGAGAAGACATTGCCTGGACTCAGGCTATGTTTCAAAGTCAGAATCAACATCAGTGAAGTCATGAGGAGTTGGGGAGAGAGGAGGCTGTGAAAATACCAGGCTGTGAATAGACCCTCAAATTGAGAGCATTAGCACCAATGATAATAAAGACATAACTGCAGGAACTCCCCAGCTCTGCACGAGAACTTATAATGAATCACATAATAGACCTTGTCCCAATTGTTTTTCCCCAAAGTGTTTGGAAGTTTAGCCCACACACTTTCAAGAAGTGTTTCTTTCTTGTGTGCCCAATTATGTCTCGGTATTCTGGGCAGGCCGGGACGGACAATGGACAGCCTTGAGTAGAGGAACACATGCTGTGAGAAGCTACAAAGCTCTGGTGGAAAAACGGGGTCAAGAGCAGGCCAGGGCGAAACAAAGATGGAGGGGGAAATGACTCGTGATGAGGTTCTTGGGGTGCGGCGGGCGCATTGGAGGAGGAGAGAGAGCACATCTCTGAAGATAAACAAAAGGTGTAGAAGGGACAAAAGACACTGGGTTGGGGGAAGAAAGCTGCGGGAGGGAGACGGTACAATCATATAGTTTGCTATTGTGCCTCCTCCTTTAAGCATCTCCATCTCATTATGACCCAAAATTGGAGTGAGGATAGGACTACAAATGAACAACATCAGGTGGTGGATGGATGAAGAGTGAACAGGTAGATGTGAATTAATATTTTGGGAGGCTACAGTACCTCAACATAACCTGCAGGGCTGTAGGATTTAGACACACATGCATAACACTCATTTCTCACGTATGCAAAGCCAATGCAACTGCTAACTGTATTAAATGACATTAAATGAAAGAATGGACAGAATTATGATAACCGAGTCACCGGTATGCTGTCAGTGGGATGTGTTGAAAATATGAAGGGTGTACCCACAGTTAGGAATGCATGATGAAATAAGAAGGTAAATGTTTGCTAATAACCAACATATTGTTCATATGTGGGCTATGCACAATTCATATTAGCAAATCATATCCATTGCTCACCTCTGAAATAGACCTACAACTGCCATGTTGTCCAGTGAGCTAGAAAACATATTGCAGAATTACACATTCAACACTGAAGTGGCACTGCCACCCCATGGTTTTCCAAGGCTCACACTATGGCCTAGGTTTCAGGATTAGGGCTGTTGTTAGTAATATTGGTCTTCAGCACCACACCAGACAGAATGCTGGTGCTCTATAGAGAAAGTGAGCTGAGTGGTCACATGCATGTGGCCAAACGCAGAGTGAGTGAGAGTGTGTTAGCGTGTGTTTTGCATAACTGAGAGGAACTCTGTTTGAATAAACTTGTTTTTTTCCTTTTCCATTCCTCTGTTTATGCATGTGAGCCTCGGTCTCATGGATTCTTTCCATTAAATGCATGTCAGAATCTTGTCTGGCCCACTAACACATACAGGTTACAAATGGGAGTATATTGGGGGAAAAAAAGGGGTACTTTAGGAGTCTGGTCTGAATAGAGAACAGTGACGACTGCAATTCCAGAAATTGGAGTTGGAAAATAGCCCAGATCTCTGAGTAGATGGAACTTCTATCATTCAGGCTTTCATGATTAGCTCAGAGAAATCTCTAATGGAAAAAAATTCTGAATTAATGGATATTTTATTTTCATCATAATTTTCTGGAAATAAGTAACCTACAATTACCTCTTTTTGGAGAAGTGATATAAAATGACCTCACTTTTTGCAATACTTTACAAATTATGAATTTCATGGTTGGCTTTTGCATAAATGCACTGCACTGTTATGCTAGTGAGTTGAAGCAACACATCATTTCACCACTGAGGCCATGGGATCCTGGCAAATGGAGCTAAACTGCAGTAATTTGGATCGTGAGGGTCCTGTCTGAGTTAAATTTGTCAAATATGGATGGCCTGTCTTCTGTATATCTACAAATGTGCAGATGGACAAAGCAGTACTTTCGACATGTTAAGAGAGTTTCAACTTTGCCTGTTTTCCCTTTCAATGAACTGAGGTGAATTCCTAACTCAGTTATAACTTTTTAATAAGCTTTCATAAGATCGCTCAGGACCATTAAATCAACTGTAAGATTGAAAAGCTCCCAATGGTTTGGGTTTCTAACCTTTCTAACTTTCAGTGTCTTCATATGAGTGGAGTGCAGTGTTTTGTCTGTATTGACTTAGTTTCATATGATCAGAAGACTGGTTAAGTATGTTCAATGGTGTACATATAATACATATTTTACATACAGTACTGTGCAAAAGTGTTAGGCTCATTAGACCCATTCGATTTGTTGTTTTAGCCATGTTATGACGATCATATATGTTTATTTGTTGTTCTGTTAACACCTGACGACATTGGTCGAAACATTGTGTATTAAATTACTTCTGGAACAGCAGCAACAGTTTGCGGGTATCTTTCTTTTCCATATATGTTTATTTCTCATTGTTGTTTTTGCAGTGTTATAATGACCAATCTCGCAAGGGGGAAGCTGAAGCCTGTTGGTACTGGTATTGGTTCTCATTGAAGATCTCATTGAAAAGCAACAGCTGGAAGAGTTCATTGCTCACATTAAGTGTAAAATGTGTGGCCAAAGGTTTCTATTCAAAGGACCTTGATGAGTCAAGCTGATACTGGGAATAGAGTGAAGAGGGTCACCGGAGATGTGCAGTACTTTTCAGATGGCTCCTCCACTTTGCGCCCTGCCAAAATGCTCTTGAGCAAAAGTCAAGTCAGCAGCTGATCTCGAGACCCCATCGTAGCTATATCTAGCAGCAGCTTCTGGCAGGCCAGACATACCCATCAGTGGCCTGATTGGGTAACAATAGCTCCATCAAGAGCATCCCCCTTGGGTGATTGGTCATTATAACACTGCTAAAACAACACATCTAATGGTAGCTTGAGACTGAAATTGGACTAGTATCAGAACAAAAACTACATTTTATATGTATTTAAATGGCCTACTGTGTACATATTTCCGGTGTTCTCTGGTCAAATTATAATTAAGAAAGGGAGAAATAAACAATATGGTCCTTATAGCATTGCTGAAACAAAACATGTAAGGTGCCTGAGACTGTACGTACTGTAGAAAAACTCAGACCATCAACAGAACATTCACTTATTATTTAACATGCTGTCAAAACATGCATGATATTAGTATTCAAAAAACATGTATAGTATAACATTCTCCATGCAAAAAGCCTTTGTTTGGCAAACAAAGGCCGTTTAATTAGCTCCATAAACTAATATAATTTTCTGCAAGTTTTCTGCAAGTGTGGTGGAAGGAATGCCATGGACACAGGGCTGTTCTGTAAAGAATCATCAATAACAAAGAATAAGAACAGTCAGACCTTGCAGTAATCCCACGCGAAACAGGCATAATTGCTGATATAAATGATGTGAAGTGACAAAAAAAACAAGACAGGCCTTTCAAATTACCAACAGCCAGTATGGAGCAGGCTGAGATCCGTCAGCCGTTAATGAGGCTTGAATTCATGGTAGACTAATGTCCCTATTCTCCAGGCAGAGCGAAAGGCGTGTTTGTGACACAGGAAGGAAGAGGAGGACAGAGAAAGAGACAGAGAGATGTAGAGATAATTATCTAATGCCCTACAGCACAGAATATGGCATATATAGAGATTTTGAGATAGCTTTCGATCTGTACAGACCTGTTGGGTTTTCTCTGTAAGTAATTAGTAATTTGGCTCAAGGTAAGGGTGTACAGCACAGGACAGCACAGCACTGATTGAACCTACTCTAGACCCAGACAGCCTCTCAGTGGTAGCCAAACTCGACCCTCATCTGAAACATCACAATTAATTCCCATCATAATACGGATTTTCAGCCTGCTAGCACTGGCAAAGAAATTGCAGGCTGCAGTTTGTAAGTATAGTATTGATGTGTTGTGTTTCTTAGCATTTGCAAGTGTATCACCTCGAGGAAGGGTCATGCACAGTTCACTTACTGCAACCCAATGTTAGTTGGTAAGGTCGCAGGCAAACAACTACCAGCTGTTCTCCAGACTGAGCAGACCAGACAATTGTTTCAATTGTTTACCAAACATTGTTTAATTTCCTCAACGGTAATGCTGCCTTTGCTCATCTGTTGCGGAAACTCTGGCAGCAAAGGTTGTATCTACAAAACATTTTCTTTCTGCTGTTTAACACTCTATGCATGTGCAAGCAGAGACTAAATTAGGTCTTGTCTGTATTCACATGACCAAACCTTACCACATGGACAACCTTGGAGAAGTGAAAAGAAAAACACATAACACCGAGTTGATGCTATTTGGAGCCCACCTTGAAAGCGTATGCATCCATTATGTTGCATTAAAAATAATAGCGGCCCAGAGCCATTACTTTGTCCGGCTCTTAAGTGTCTGGAACTGTAGCTGGGCATTCATCAGGCGTGACACTTTTTTTTTTCCTTCACCAAGCTGCAAAATGAATTTCCTTTAATGGTATCCTCCTCCATGTGTCCTCCTACAGGCTTGGCCTCCTCAGTGGCACATTCACATCCATGTTAAATATATAGCTCTTGCTTTTCGCTATTCATTGTTATTTATTATTATTTCCAAGGAGATGAAAAGCAAGGTTATAGTTGCTATATAAGGGGAAGTAATTTTTCATGTTGAATTTTAAAGGAGAACATTTAGTCAATGGGTTCCAGCAGTTATCAAGTGCCATCATTTCTGTCTCATATGGATATATGTTTTTTTAATCAGTAAGGGCATGTTTGCAAAGAGCTGCTACAACAGGAAGCTGTGCTGGACTTTAAACCTCCCTCCCAACACCTGAAGAGACATGTTAGCAGCAAGTGGTATTGGGCTGGGGTGGGGCCATCAGGTATGTCTCACCTAGTACTTTTCTGGCTTTGTTTGATAGGTTATATTATTTAGACACTGTTAGGCCACTTTGAAGTACACAGAACCCAGCCCAAAGGGTATTGGTAAAACAACATACAGACATTTTTCTAGTTAAGGAGAGCTTGAGTGAGCTTTCTGGGAGGCCTGTACTTATCCATGATAGGAAAGCAAGACATCTGGCCTTGAGCGCGGATATTTGGATTCAGATCTGGATGTTTCAGGTATTGATTTGTTGTTGTGTTCTGCTTTATGGATTGCTGGGCCCGTGCGGTTCCCAGATCATTTTTCTTTAGTTGTATACTCTTCTGAAAAGTACATTTCTGCGGAACACAGCTTTCATATAAGCTGTGAATGAATCATCTGAAGCTTGTTCTGTCACTGCCTTTTATAAGAAATTGTTTACTTTTCAGCAACTAAGTGGTGGATTGAAACATACTGGAAATCTGAGCAACCAAAAAGTCTTCAAATAAAAATCTTAACATATATAATATACATGAGATTTATTAAGGATATTAATTTAATCAAATAAAACAACTGTGTGTAAAATAATTGTGTGTAACTGTGTGTTCAAGTATATTTTAGCCTTAGCTTCCCATAACCTGGTATCACTACACCCATTCACTTAATTTCCTTATGAAGAGGGTCTGTCATTCTTCCATTGGAAATTGTTTCCTTTGGTTTTCTTTGACATTCTCTCCTTCATATACAGTTCAGGCTTGGGGCATAGAGATATGTTGTGCCGAACCTACCCTGTACAGTGGGAAGAAATGGATCTTTACTTGGCTATGACGGCTAATTTTGATCATGTTGGTGGTCAAAGACCTCTCTAGCTTGTGCTGTCTGCAATACCCATAGCCATTTTGTAGCCTTCTGTCTCGCAAGCTATGCTAGCACCTCTAGAGCACCGTTGCATCTGCTGTCCATGGTGCTGAAGGCGTAAAATTAAATGCAAGGCTGCCACATTATAAAATTTAACGGGGTTATAATGTGTAATAATGTCAATGAATCTGTTTGGTCATACCATAATTGCAAATTCACATACCTTAATTCACACGTTTGTCGTATATGCAAGGATCAACGCACAGGGTGTGGGAGCTCTGAGATGCAGATCAACTCAAAAAGACAAGTCTTTATCACTTTCCTTAAGTTTCCAACCGTAACAAAGTAACAAACCGTAGGCCTACATGGGAGATCTTTGAACCATCAGGGGTATATTCTTACCCTTATCACCCGGAGAGAAAACATGTTTTCTGATTGGCTGGTGGGTTGGCTATTAATTCTGAATATATGGGGACACCTGCCTGGAAGCAGGCTTCACAACATTGGAATCAACTGTAAACAAGCTAACTGTCCATGCTATCACTGCTAGGGCCGCTGCCCATCGTCCATTAATTCCGTATAACAGAACACCTCGGCCGTTATCCCTTACTTAGTACTCTACAGTTCTACAACTGAGACCCATGTTCTCAGTAAAATGATACTAAACATTAACACGTTGTCACCTCTCATTTAATAAATACATTTCATGACCTGGCTCCAAGTCGCCACAAAACAGAGGAGGACACACGTTTTAACTTAAGAATTTATTAGCTAATATAACAAAAAGTATTGCATAAGGTTTAACGAAAACCGAACAGCGTGAGTAATCAGTAGTCAGTATGTCAGTGAGTGAATGAATGCATGGGGAGTAAGGTGTTGATGTGCAATAGTAGGCGGACCAAAGAAACAAAGTAAAAAGGGTGCACGCCTGCCACCCGTCTGTCCCTTCTGCCGGCATGGGCCTAAAATGTGTGTGTGTGTGTGAGTGTGTGTGTGTGTGTGTTGGTCCATCCCTTCTACCGGCATGGGCCTAAAATGTGTGTGTGTGTGTGTGTGTGTGTGTGTGTGTGTGTGTGTGTTGGTCCATCCCTTCTGCTGGCATGGGCCTAAAATGTGTGTGTGTGTGTGTGTGTGTGTGTGTGTGTGTGTGTGTGTGTGTGTGTGTGTGTGTGTTGGTCCATCCCTTCTGCCGGCATGGGCCTAAAATGTGTGTGTGTGTGTGTGTTTGTGTGTGTGTGTGTGTGTTGGTCCATTCCTTCTGCCGGCATGGGCCTAAAATGTGTGTGTGTGTGTGTGTGTGTGTGTGTGTGTGTTGGTCCATCCCTTCTGCCGGCATGGGCCTAAAATGTGTGTGTGTGTGTGTGTGTGTGTGTTGGTCCATTCCTTCTGCCGGCATGGGCCTAAAATGTGTGTGTGTGTGTGTGTGTGTGTGTGTGTGTGTGTGTGTGTGTGTGTGTGTGTGTGTGTTGGTCCATCCCTTCTACCGGCATGGGCCTAAAATGTGTGTGTGTGTGTGCGTGTGTGTGTGTGTGTGTGTTGGTCCATCCCTTCTGCCGGCATGGGCCTAAAATGGGAAATATAAAGGAACAGGGACAGGTGAAAGCAGGACTAGCAATTAGGCACTTAAAGGGCCAGCAGGAGCTGACAAGGTCATAGATTGTCACACCCTAGAAGTGAGGTTTTACGTGTGTTTTTTTGAACCCAGAAAAGGAGTGGTGAGGCTGCACAGCAGGGTGAGAGGAGGCCAGGGAACCAGACCCGGCGGCAGACACAAATTCACGGACGGGCATTACACCTTTTCAGGGGGGGCACGGGAACCTAAATTGATCACGGTAACTGGTGCAGCTCCTTTAAGAGGAGATCTGACTTTCTCCAACTTTTGCACATCTCCATAGAACTTTTTATTTATTATTTTTGATTTCTCCTCCATCTACCCATGTCCTTGAATGCCAAGCCTTTCTGCCCCCCCCAATCCCAATCCTCCCCCACCTTTCTTATGCAGCCCTTGCCACTTAATCTACTAAACCCCTCTTCTACTGCACTTTTTAGCCCCCCCCCCCCCCCCCCCCATAAATGCACAAATAGGCTGACACCAGACATAATTTCACTGCATTTCTTACTTCCAGTAACTATATGCATGTGATAATAAACTTCCTTGTATCTTGTATCTTGTGTGTTAGAACTGAGATGCGTGTGGAAAAAGTAGACGTGCTGTTGAGACTGGAGCTAGTCATATTCAAAATAATGCAAAAATAAATCCGCAGATGAAACCAAAATCCTCGTTCATTTGCTAACCACTTTCAGATAGAGTGTTAGGGAGTTAGCCCCGAAGTTACAGATAACTTCGGCCCTGGAAACAAGCTCCCTGAAACTGGAGTGGTAACAAACCCAGAAACTACTAGGCCTTCTTTTACTAACTACGATATAAGATATAGCCTACCTGCGAGCCGATAAGCCATATTTGTCATCGGATGACAGGGGTTAGTGCAGAAGTGAAGTAGACTGCGCCACGTTACCTCCTCTCCATTTAGGTGATGGGTTTACCTAATGTTCCTGATTGATTAGCTACGGAATAATACAGATTTTACAAGTTTTATTTGCTACTTGCTAGATTGACAAACGTACTGTATAATATAGGCCTACATTTAATAAGTGTTCAAAATCAATCTATGGGGTTGGTTGGTGCAGCCAAGCTCGTCCAGGGCGGGCACAGATGACTTCCAGGACGGGCCTGGCCCCCCAAAGCCCCCCCATGACGCCGGGACTGCAAGGAACAAATGACAAATCAAAGGAAGGCTTCTCAATCAAGTGATTGCTTTAGCTACAGGGCTCAAACTGACCAGTACAACAGCAAAGAAAATACAATAAAGATGGAGCACTGGCCCCAGCAGTGGCGCGACTGGCTTGGGCACCTGCACCGTACGCCAGCGACCCGGGTTCGATTCCCGCCCCGTGGTCCTTTCCGGATCCCACCCCGACTCTCTCTCCCACTCACTTCCTGTCAATCTCCACTATCCTATATAATTAAAGGCATAAAAAGCCCAAAACATATACTTAAAAAAAATAAAAATAAAGATGGAGCACCATCACTACACAACCTCATACCAGTGGCTGTAATGGTCAACTAGTTAACTTGTTGATGAAACCCCTTATTCAACAGGGGTTTCATCAACCCCGTATTAACAGTTGAAGCTCAATGTGGAGAATCAGTATGGAGTCAGTAGGACCTCAAAAGCTTCAGAGGAAGAGAACACTCCTCCTGAGAGGGGTTTGGATGAGTCTCCACAAACGAGGCCTCTGCTAGACACAGGGGGCTTCACAGAGGGCCACAGGGGGCCTCATCCCTCCATGCATGTTTTAGTTGCAAAGCTCTGTGCAATGGACCATCACCTCTGAAGATTTTTGAATACTTGAATTGAAGGCAAAGAGTGCAATGTCAGAAGAATTCACTAGCAGTTTGATTTAAATAGCGGATAATATATGTCAATACATCCATTATACTTATACTATATTGATTTCAGGTAAACAAGGATCTGACCATTTATTTGTATCAAAATGCACCAGCTCCCTCTCACAATTAGTCTTTTCCTTAACTCTTCATTTCCGTATTAGTGTCAAGCCTATATGGACAGCCAGTGTAGTTTTTAAATCAATGGCAAGTGTCACTGAATACGGATAAGCTATGGAATTCATAGATACAAAGGAGCAGGTCTTAATCAAAAGGACCCAAAAAAACATTTCACCATGCAGTACATCAAGGCAAGATTCATTATGTACACTGGTGTTTTTATTAAAAAAATAACAAATAACACAATATAATAATGAATAATATAGATTAGTATGCTTGTTATGTCAGATGGTGCAACCTTACAAGCAGTTTTGGCGTTTACTGTTAATTGGTCAATTTGACTGTAAGCACAAGGCAAACCTCACCAAACCTCACCAAACAAGGGAAAACCTCACCAAGCTGGAAGCCATTATCAAGTGCCCACCCTGCCGGGCACCCCTAATACATTCTGCTTGATGAGCCCCCCCCTCCACCCCATCTCAGTGACTCCGACACTAGTAATTCCTTGATTGTCCCCATACACTGATAAGGGCATTTGGAGGCTCATGTATGTCTTGCTGGGATAATACAGCAAGCTACAGCAATAGCAGCAAGAGAGACAATATGTATGACAGGCAGCTCCTCCCATGCTGTGGCTGTAGAGTGGAGTGTGTGTGTGTGTGTGTGTGTGTGTGTGTGTGTGTGTGTGTGTGTGTGTACAGGCCTGAAGTCAGATGTGGCCAGTTAGTAGTTGTGAGGTTTGTTGTAATGTGAGGTTTGGGCATCATAGAAATCAGTATAAAGTAATGAAATGTAGGGCTCAAACCTCTTTTTTTCTTCAAATGATCCGCTGGTCCCAATTCCCACATGCATATCATACCCTTAGAATTATACGGTTCTATCTGACATTTTTGTCAAAATTGAGTTATTGACTATTCTTATTCTTTGACAACTTTAGAAGGTGACATGAGGTGGTTCTTGTAGTTGTGTGCATTTCGTTGTTCACAGGGATTATAAAGAGACCACAAGAATGACTCCCTTTTAACCCTTAAAGGTGTAGGTTTTTGAACATTCTAAGTTCCGCAACAATTGAAGGTTCTAAAATTCTATGTTGAATTCAATGAACCCAGATATTCTTTAGAACGTTCATTTCTCAACATTCCCATCACACCGGTGTGACAGTACTCCTTTAAGGGTTAAAGTCTCATTCAGAGTGGCAGCCATCTTCTCTGCACCGCCACAGACACATGTAAAACCAGGTGTAAGGCCCGTCTTTTGCCCAAACCTTATGCATTTCTAAAGAATGCCCTTTTGCATTCAATTTACATGTGTGGATGCCTGTGTTTGATCTGTATTGTCTTAGCTGGCCATGGCCAAAGATCCCCAACACCCGCTCATGACCATTTGCTCCTTGTTCTGGCCCCTCTACCGAGAGATAACTCAGTCCTGGGCCTACTGTACTTGATGTCTTGTGGTGAGATAGGCCAACCTCATTATCATACAGTATTGCTCTGTAAATATGTGTTGTGAATAATACATTTATGTTTGGTCTTGAATTAATACTTAGTAATGTGGGCAACAGTCTGATTATGGTTTTGGTACAATTGAATGTATCTGTGCATAGTTGTAGATTAAGAATTAAACTGTAGCATAAAGTTATGATATCCACCTGGGCCACACCCATCCACCTCAGACAACAAAGGCTCTGATGAGTCAGGGGGGTGGCCCAAGTGGATGATAAAAGTGGAGGCTCTGATGAGTCAGGGGGGTGGCCCAAGTGAATGATAAAAGTGGAGGCTCTGGTCCTCCAGGGCTCTTCTGTCTTCTTTCCCATCTTGGGGCTTCTTTTCCCTTCTTCTCTTCCCTCTTCCTCTCCCTCTCTCTCTCCCCCTCTTCCTCTCTCTCTCTCTTTCTCTCTCCCCCTTTCTCTATCTCTGGGTTTGTATTGTTTTATCTGGTGTATCTGTTATCTTTAACTTGTCAAGTTTACCTCTGTGAATTGGTTAAGTTTCCTTTGTTACCATTTGCTACTTTGTTACAGTAGACCCTGTGAGTTTACTTGTACATTCAACTGAAGTGATATTGGTTACATTTACCTTTAAGACTTAATGCCTATTAAAATGTTCATTTGCCTACCAATAGTATATCTTCAATTCTCGTAGTGTGCCATGCCATTCTCCTTCATAGCTGATAAACTAGTTACTTGGTAATTGATTGGTGATACAAATTATTAATCAAATGGAGTCAGATTAACGAGTATATAATAATATCATTGCCATTTAACTCTTCACCCTATTTGTACACAAAAGCTCCAAGTGAGGATATAGCTCGACGTCTCTATGTTTCCGAGGCTATATACAGTATATATATATATCATTTCGGAAGGCTTCTTACACAGGGCTCTGCTTGACCATACGTTTTAATAGGCAAAACAATTTTATTAAGCTTCACTAAGCACAAGAAATGGATTTAATTAAAGCTGACCTCAGGTCATAAACTGATTTTATTATGAGAAAGATCGAAATCCATTTCTGGTTTTCATCTAAGGTTAAGTGTTTTGGTTTCATTAAATCCATTCATTATACGGTATGAGATAATTGAATTAGAGTTTTGTTAATAAAGGCAGAATCATATTATGTTATGGAGCATTGCTGTAATTGAAGGAACAATTGCATGACATCCTAGAATAACTTTTATTAACCAAATGAAAGGCATGGCAGGAAGTACTGCAAGTTAATTGTTTGCAACCATGGAAACATAGACGCCCTCAAATCCACTTCAGACATTTTCCTGCAAATGTACCAGCAGGAAAAAGTAAAGTCCCACAGGAGAGCACTCAGACACTGCAAATGGTTAAGAAGGCTGATGTGTCTAATGTTTCTCCCATACTGTTTATCAAAATTAGATTGTTTCTCCCATACTGTTTATCAAAATGTACTTAATGTAGAAATCCTTCAACATACAACTGGTATGCAAATCTTTGTGATGGTGTTAAAAGCCCAAAATTGTCAATATTTTGTCAAAATCCTGAAGTGTGGCCCAAATTCCTGTTTTCAAAGGGAGATAGAATAGAATCAGCCACATGTCGTGAACACCAGAACTATTGTTGTTTTTACTGTACTATACAGGGGCTCCATTCTATCATCACTCGGATTTCCACAGATTACCCCAGACAATAGCAACAGGGAAGACCAACAGAAAAAAGACGCAAGTGTATAAATCTTGTGTGGGTAGAGAAACTAATATAAGATTCCTGGTGGACAAAACATAACAAAAACAAAAGAAACACAACAAGAAAAAAAGACCTAAATAAAGGTGTGTGGAGGTGGAGAATCTGTATGGAGATGACGGAGAGTGTGGTAGAAACAGATATAGTAAGACTTGGGTGGATAAAATAAAGCTCTTTTCAATGAAACAATGTGTGTGCACAGTGGCCTGTAGGAATTCTCTCACTGCGGAGTACTTTTTGCCATTCAATTTATCAGCAGCCCCATGCATCTCCTGCCTGTGGTATGGGGGCGGCACTGGGTCCTCTGGCTTGGTGGTCTTTGATCGGTTCAGAGGAATTTCCTCTGCTTCCTTTGTCTATTATGGTTATTGAAAATGCTAATTCAAAAGAAGTTGACATCAAAAGGATCCTCAGAAAAGAAGGCCTGTGTAATTTGCTGGGGACAGTAGGGGATGCTTGTCTGACTTAAACAAGGAAAGACCATCTCGGCTCAGTAAGATAGGTATGCCAGGTGTCCAGATCATCAGATCACAGTAGAAAAATTGAGACAGTCCACAGTCTAGTTTGGAACAGGTTAAAGTGGCTTTACAGAAGAGAAAAGAAACCGCATAGTAGATGTTTATTGCAAATTACAGTTTATGTGAACTTGAATTTGGCATCCATTTGTTCTTGGGGGAGAAAAAAAACACCAACAACAACTGTTTGTTCACCATGCACAGTGTGCTGTGTTAATGAGATACAGATCCAAGCACAGTGTGCTGTGTTAATGAGATACAGATCCAAGCACAGTGTGCTGTGTTAATGAGATACAGATCCAAGCACAGTGTGCTGTGTTAATGAGATACGGATCCAAGCACAGTGTGCTGTGTTAATGAGATACAGATCCAAGGTTATGTGCCCTCTCTGTGTCTGAGCTACAAACACTGCTTAGTCCTTCCAGGTTAGATTCCCAGCAGCATTATTCATCATCCTACAGTATATCCAAAACACGTGTGAAGAAAATGCTCTACAGGTGAAAACACTACAATATGAGCCGCATGCCCCATTTCAGTTAAGGTGACATTTACACTCAGGTTTCTTACCCAGATGCTCGACGCTGATCTTCAAAGTTGACCTCCCACTCAGCTGATGGATGGCCCGGGTCCAGTAGTGATGGCTGCATATCCATCAGACCAAGTCGGCCATAATGAATGGATCTGTCTTCTATCAGTCATGCTTTACTTTATGAGGTATTGTTCTCTCATGAGAAAAGTATAAATCCTTCATCGTCCTCCGACCTATCATCTGTAATAATGTGTTGAAGTCTGCGACTGTGATCCTATTGTTAATCAATCCTTGTAGAGCCAGATGAGTTGTCTACAGTGGTCATACTCGCTTCTTAGACAATCTGGGCCTGTGACTTGCACCTAATGCAGATATTGAGATGTGAAGGTCCTGACATAAGAGATTGAGCTCTGACATAAATCAATCTGATTCATACTGTCTGTCTAGACATTATTCATCACTTCTGCTTCAATTATGCTACTATACAAAAGGTATTTCGTTTTAATTTGGAATTCTTACAACTGGACCTTAGAGTAATCACATGGTGTTGGTCAAGGTTAGGAAAAATGGGAAAAAATGCAAACTTATACTTGTGTCATTTTCCAACTGTATTGTCTTAACAATAAAGCCGTTTAGAGTAGTATAACTCTACAGCCCAATACTCTTCACAAAAAACAACATTTATTCGCTTTTCAGTAAAGTAGTGGCACTGGATGCACTCTATACTGTATTATTTAACATTTCAAAAGAAACATGTTTGGATATTTATGAGCTGCAAGGGTAGCAGAGACAGAGAACACCCCTTCAGATTTTCCACTGGTACCTAGTTACCTGTAGTGACCTGTAGTGCTGCTCAAAAAAAACAAGGCGGGGATCACACTGGCCAGCGGCAAGCGGAAGCAGCAAGCGTAATGCAACGCTCAGACCATAATAAGTTCCATCTCGTTCCTAAGTAACAAACGGTTTGCATTAACTGACAATTGAATACTCTCGCGTTGCGCTTCGAAAGTTGAACCAAGTTCAACGTTCAGCTTGTTAGCGCTGCCACCGTTCCGCAGCCGAACCATAGAACATTAGGAAACCTGCCACTTGCCAGTATGATCCCCGCCTCACTAGTGATGAAGACAATACATAGCAAAGAAGTTCCAAAGAGAGCCCACTGGTGTTTATGCATAGTGTGGGTGAATGTAGCTAAAGTCACATATAAAGCACACATTCTTTGCCAGTTCTACTAACACTGATTGCCTGAGAGGAAGTGTAATTCTTGCAAAGTAACTGCAGTGTTGTAACAGCACTTTCTTTGTCAGGGTTATCAGGATAGGACCCAAGCGCAAGACTCCTCCAGGCAGAATTACAGACAACACACTTTACTGTTAACTTATTAACTACAAACTTACAGACTTCCAAACATACAGGACTTCACCAGGACAAGACAGAGAGACGAACCGACAAAGGACAGAGGAACAGGGGGGTAGAAATTCACCAACTAACAGAAAGACAGAAGACTGGACGAAACCAACAAGACAATAATGGAGAACAGGTGGGAGCAGAAATGGAGCGAAAACTTACAAGACAGGAAGTACAAACCAAATAAGGAAATGGGTGGAGACAAAGACACATGACCAAAAAAGGTAAACACAGAGCACATGACACAGATCAATATAAAGAATGGCCACCAAGGTGGCACAAAGTCACTAGTCCAGGCAGGACCCTGACAGTCTGACTTGGCACATTTACACTGAGTTTCCCTTTGTTATGTTTAAGCTGAGATGATGATGGTGGTGTAAAGGAAAAGGACTTTGAAAGAAAGATTCCAAAGAAAGGATCACTGAGTGTCTCTGATATTCATATCTGCGAGTCCCTGTACAATAATTTGCACCTCATCATTTGCATACACACATCTTGACCGTGTGAGTGAGGATGTATAATTGGTTTGAAACCAATGCTTTCTCTGAAAATGACAAGCCTTGTTATATCACAGAGTTGGCTCAGCTTGTTACATCTTGAGATGAATTGGTCTGCTAGTGTCTGCCAAGGCTGATCGATGGCATTGGGCCTAATGTATCCAATGGTAACATGAATGCAGAGGAAGCATGCTATTTATCTCCTTCTGCTTCGACTGTTGAGGTTTTGTTATCACATAGAGGTACTCACTAGCTTGACCTTTGAATGGAGTAGGTTCATGGGTTGCAATGAGCAACAATGAGCTTTTCTAAAAATGGTTATATGAGGAGACAACATTCGTGTGAGGTCCTCAACAGCACCAGTATAATATTATTTCTCAGAGACAGATCAGTAGGATCAAGTAGGATTATTGAACAACACCCTGGCTGCAGGATGAGTTGACATCAAAATTATGTCATTCGGATGTGTTTTGAGAAAGTTCGATTTTACTGTTTTTGTGACCAGGGCATGTCATTTCGCCGCTACAAAACGCTATTTTTATACCTCTTCTACAGTTCCAAACAACATTACACTTACGTGGCCTAAAGCCAAACGGACTTTCCCCTAAAGATGCCAGCTGCAGCAGCAACATTTCCGGAAAGGTACTGGCTTGATGAAATTCATTCTGGACTCTCTATCTGACCACATAAAGACCTCGGGATACTTCGGTTTGGCTTTAGGGACCCTCTACTCACTACCACGTAAGTGTAATGTTGTTACACTTGTTGTTAATGGAACTGTAGAAGAGGTATAAAAATAGCGTTTTGCATGCAAAATGACATGCCCTGGTCACTTCCAGGCTAACGAGTTTTGACTAAAAACGGTAAAATCGAACGTTCTCAAAACACATCCGAATGACATGATTTTGATGTCAACTCAATGTATGTACTCCCACATTTTAACTTTAATATCAATATGCAACACTACCAACATTTTTGTTCAGTTTGTTCATTTCAAAGTTTGCATGGGGAATCTAATCTATTTTTTTTTTTTACAAATTCGGTTTTAAGCCTTCAAGCAGGCCGTCAAAAAACGTGTCTCTGTAGGCAGCCTAGACTCCAAGATCTGTACACAAAAACAATTGGTGCTACCAACCACTCAAAACCAAAATAAATAGTGTTCCAACCAGTCACTGACAGGGGATGGACACCGGAAGTTAGATAGCGCCCAGACTTCAGTAGTACACTATATGGTCCAAGACGGCCGTATTTGCAAATAAAAGTCATTTGTTTGGTATTTAAATGCTTTCTGAAATTATTTTCTGAAAGTTAGATAGAAACAGACACTGTACATTCTAAAAAAGCCTTTATTGTAATCCCAAAACATGTCTGAAATGTTGTGTGAGACAACTATCTGACGTTAGCAAGCAAGCAAGTTAGCAAGCTAGCAAAAACTACACTGTTTTGAATGGACACTAGCAGGGGATTCCAAATAAAACTGTTTTAGCAATCAAGTTCCCTGTGAAGTTCCCTGTGAATTTTATACCCTGTGCAGTAGGTGGGGAGTAGGGAATTCAGCGTAATCGGAACGAAACCTTAGCTTTCCAGACAATTGGCAGACATTGGAAAAGTTACTAATGTGATGGCTTGTGAAATAACATCTGGGCATTTATTGGACTGACTTAAGTTGCATACCGTCTGTGTTAACTTCACTCAGCAAGGAAAATACTCTGTTCATCCATTACTGTATATTACCCCTTTAAAAAAGACATAAGTCCACCAGTGTGATGTAACTTTGTTAATACATAGCCTACATGCTGGCATAATATTGATATAACTGGACTTTTTGTATAGACCAGTGATCCTCACTATTTTTTTCACAAGAGCCACATTGGCAGTGCAAAATCAAAAAGAGAGCCACTTTTACGACAACATACTAACTCACCTTTGCAAATGTGCATTTCTACATATAAATATCCCACAAAAAAATAAATAACACAGCCAATACAGCTAAATATATACAGCTAATGCTTACTGTAATAACTTCCTTTCACCTTCATTATTTGGGTGAAGGAAGAAGTATAATTCAGATGTTTGCGTTTTTGTAGTGCAGTATTGTATGTTTATGAAGCACATTTGAAAAAATATATTGGCTGTGTTACCGCATAGCCTACAGTGGGTCCCATTTAGAAATGGCCACATAGCACATTCACGCTTTCCGTGATACACGCAGCTGCATGAAATGTATTACAACTTATCGCCACAAGGTGGCAGTTTAAGTCCACTGTAGCATTGCCGGTAAACAGGGCAGCGGATTGCATTCAAAGGCGTTGCAAGTGGCAGTGAGATACTGTTAGCAGAACGAATTTAAAGATCACCTCGTTGAAGTCATACACTAGACTAGGCTAAAGCAGAGCCTACTTTTGTTTTTATCAAGCTGGGGCCAGAGATGATGGCCTTTGGCGAACAGTTCAGGCCTACTCAAAATGAGTAAAACCAAATTTGGGGAAATCTCACCAAAGCAGCATGCGAGCCACCAATTATAGCTTGACGAGCCGCATGTGGCTCGCGAGCCGTGCAATGAGTAACACTGGTATAGACTGTGACTTATGATCAGTAGAATCACAGTCTATATTACACCCTTTGCACAGTTTATCAGCTACTTACTGAACCTCCAGAGTGTGGAGTAACCTTTTCAACACATCTCTATTGTACTGTCCAAAACATGATGCATGATGGAAAGAGTCAGGACAAAAGCTTCCAAGGAGCCAGGAAAGTATATGTACTGGACTTTTATTGACTTTATTCATAGTTGCAGAACACAGGTGCACAGAGCAAGAACAGGAATTTTAGCCACAATATGCAGCAAGGACATCATTTCAAGAGAGAAAATAAAAGTAAAAGTTTTCAAATATGTTATATCTCTTTTTGAGCCATAGCAAAATTACAATGATGAAGGACTTCAATGATAAAGGTTCAATTCAAGAGTTCCTTTTCAGAGTGGGAGCAACAACAAATGCTTCAACTTGAACTTTGAATAGCACATCAAATTCAAGTACCACTTTGTGTGTGTGTGTGTGTCTGTGTGTGTGTGTGTGTGTAAAAACTAACAGATGTTTCAAATGACAGCACCACTCTGCGTCTTCTGACAAAGTGCATGAAATAGACACTGTCGATACTCAGGTCAAGGCAGACATATGCTAATATGTGACCTTCTACCAGGATTAGCTCTGTGCTCTTAGAGATCTCTCTGTGGCATTGAGTCTCCATGACACCCCTCCTTTTATAACAAATCCCCTTGATACTTTAAAATGGTGTGTTCTTAAAGTACTGCATGAACGCAGAGACGTTGCTTTGAAGTGGCAATTCAAATAACAACCTATACTGTACCTGCTGAAGGTGACTTCTATTCAGTCATTCTATACAATGTACAAACCATTATGAATAGTGACACACAGTATGCTTTAAAATAATAACTAAATAGGTCTCTAAACTGAGCTAAACACTTGACAATCTCACTTAGTCAGCATGTGGCAAAACGTAGGAGGCTATTATCTTAGCGCAAGGGCATGTACTACTCACAAAAAGTTAGGGATATCTGGCTTTCAGGTGAAATGCACAGAAAGTACTGAAACATTAAACTGTTGGACATGCACATTCAAAAGTTCAGAGAAGGTCACATTAAGTTCACCTATAAAGGTTATAGTGGATTTTAGATTCATTCTAGCCTGGCTAATGTCAGACCTCATCTCATTGTGATTGGGTCTGGGAACTACAAGTTCATTTTCTCGTATTTGAAACGTGGTTTACGAACGCCCAATACAAATGTCTATCAAATGCGTCAGTACGTAGTTCATAACCGCTTCGGGATGTTGTCATCGTCTTGATGTCCCCCCTCCGTTCTGTGATTGGTTCTTTCGTTGAGGTGAAAACTAAGTCCATGGAATCCAGGCTGCCTAGCAGCGTAAATAAAATCATGCGCAAGGCAGCATGAGAAAACCCAGGCTAGATTAATTCTGAAATTTCACCCGAAAACCAAATATCCCTGACTTTTTGTGAGTAGTGGAACTGGACTTTATTTCAAAGACAACTGAGAGAGCATCTCATGAAATCATGTAGGTGTAGGAGTCTGATGCAAAGACTTTGGGCAGGAACATTTAGTCTGAAACAATAACTGGATCTATGTTATATTAATAGTATATTACAGTCTGGACAATGTGTGAGGGCCTTTCTAATAGGAGCTAGCAAGAAGTGAAATGAGTACCTGCAGTTGAAGTAGAGTAGGCCTTCATGTCAACCATTTAAAAACGGGGTTCGAGTCGACTCTTTCCTCTCAGCTGTGGCATCTCGAGGAAGGAGGGGTTATTTGAACAGTCAGAGAGAGATTGTCATTCTATAAAAATACTCTAAAGTAAAAAAGACACATTACACGATTACACGGCTATGTGTGTTTGTTCGTAAAGGGATGCAGGAATGAATTGTAGTGCATAAGAGCAGAAATGGATTGTAGTTTTGTAGGATTGTAGATTGTAGTTTTGTAGGATTGTAGATTTTAGTTTTGTAGGATTGTAGATTGTAGTTTGAATTTGATGTGCTATCCTCTGGACCTTCACCTTATGGCATGGTGGTAAGTTCTTATGATTCCAACGCAACCACAGGGATGTAGTGGAGGCTACACAAGTAAACGCAAGTAAACACAATTTATCCACCTCTGAAATTTCAGAAACAGAGTTTAATCACCTCTTATTAGAGTGTATCCACCTCTCAAAAGAGTTCATTCACCAATTGCAACTTTTAACATTAAAAAATCACACTGTATTATCCACCTTCACTATATATGTATATATGTATATATATATATATATATATATATATATATATATATATATATATATATATATATATATATATACACTCATCAACACTCTAGGAACCATTTGATACCACTAGTATTGTTATAAACATTGGACAATAACCTCCATCAAACATGTTCTGAATGCCTTTTTTAAAAACCCGCTACCGCATGGCACAGTCCACCTTACCGTGATCACAGAATTGATAGTTTACCCACCTCTTGTTCTACCACTAAACCACTGAACGCAACATGTCAACATGAATGTTTAATCTCTCACACTATGACAGTTTCCATACTGAGAGTGGGGAAGTGAAACAAGAAAATGAAGGATTGTGGGAGTTTGCTTTGTCTTTTGGAGGAAAGAATTTGATTAAAATCAACAGAAAACTAATCACGCTTGGAACACAGTCGAAATTAGGTGATTGAATTTGCCTGCAAACACCAGGTGAAGTTAGAAAGTCAGAAAGTTGAAAACATTATGAAATCCGGCGATTTTTTGCATAGATCTCCATTTGAGGTCACCGAGTGCTACACTCTGGGGGCATGAACATGGACCCTGATGGTAATTGATAGAATTGCATATGGGAAGTTTCAATGTTCCTTAACATGTAATGTAAAAGGACATGCTATTAAATAGGACCCAATTCCCTTATTGTCCTTCTTTTTCCACTTTCTCTTTCATGCTCCTGACTCTATGATGACTTTCTCATTGTTGTCTTTCTTGTCTTTGTTCAAAAGAAGAACATTATGCAAAATGAAATTCATTCCTTTGAAGGTCTCAAAAAAGATCTTTCTCCATTTTGTGCCCATTGGGATTGTCCCTCCATAGTGAATAGGGTGCTATTTTTGTCTTGCTTGCAACTCTGTACATTGAAATTATGTCATTGTTGTCCATCATAACATACAGTACATTCTTGACAACTGCTTGGCTCCAGTGATTCCATGCAAAAACTTACTCAGTTGGCAAATTTCACCAGATGTATTCTTCGGTTTGCTTTATTGTTGTATTGATATTGCAGGAAAGTGTATTCCCATCAATTTTACATGGACAAAATGAATCCTTTTGAAAAATGAATATTTGACAATGTCAGTCTTTCCCTTTTCCCAAAACACCAACTTTGGGGTGTAAATGACATGTCATGGTAATTATCTGCATTTTACATTCTATCGAATGATTTCACATCCAGGCCCTTAATTTAAACATTGGGCAAAGTACAAATTCTTAAGTCTAACCAAAACTAATTCAATTGATATGCAAAATCTATTAGCTAATTTGCTTACATCGGTGGGTCAGTCCAAATCTCTCACACTCCACATGGTGGCTCTCACTCATGCATGAGAACTTTGCTCATTGACTGACTTTGCACTTGATTTGTCCAGCATTCAAATTAGGGCCTCCAGTGTCATACTTCTAACTGTATGGTTGCTGGTATGGATTATACATGGTTATATATATTATCACTCTCAGAACAGACCAGTGTTCTATTGTCCACTGCAGCTCATTTAAATCCTGTGTCTCCCTCTCAGAGCCACTCTGATACTACACACACACACACACACACACACACACACACACACACACACACACACACACAGATATCTGGATATCTCCTGCGCTCTCCACTACACTAGGGTCACAGGTATGACTTACAAATAATGCAGAGGAGACTCACCTGAGGGGACAGATTACCACAGAGATGCTGACTACTCTGCCTGCACACACACACACTGTCTCTCTCTCCCATACACACACCGACACACACATACGCTCTCTCTCTCTCTCTCTCTTACACACACACAGAGACACACACTGACACACACACACCTCTCTCTCACACACACACACACACACACCTCTCTCTCTCTTTCTCTCTCTCTCTCTCTCACACACACACACACACACACTCTAACAGGCCTGAGGAGGGAGGAGGGACCTTAATGCGGGAACTGTCCCTGCAGGAGCTTCACACTCACCAGGTGCAGAGTGTGTGTGAGAGAAAAAACACCTCACCTCAGATCAGCACTCCATGCTGGGAGGATCACTCCCTGTCTTCTTTCTTTCTCTCTCTCTCTCTCTCTCTCTCTCTCTCTCTCTCACACACACACACACACACACACACACACACACACACACAATGGAAAATGGAACCTTAAAAATGGACACTTGCAGGTTTCCAAAGTCTGACCAGAGGGTCAAAAGTGCAAGAGCACAGATGCCTTTTCTCCAAAGGCACCAACTGATAAGCCTGCTCTGTCCGTGTGTGATGGCGACACCTGAGCACAGCAGCAGCACAGCCTTTCTCTTACGTGTAAATGCATATGAATAAACACTTATCAGTACAATATGGGCAGCAGCCTGATCACAATGTCAGGGCAATCTAAGATGCCTGCATATACCAGAGTTGTGCAAGTTGACTTGTCAGACGTGTTGACATCTTTGTCTCAGCAGATCCAGATGACCAGTCCTCTGGGTAGTTGGACCGAAAGGTAGTGGCTCGTCTAAGGAACCATGAAATTCCATTGAATCCAAGCAAATGCACAGCAATTGAGCAATCAGCCATTTTAAGACATGAACAAAGACACACACAATAACAAAGCACACTCAGATTACCACAGAGAGATTCATGCTTTTAGGGCCTGTGTCCACCAATCATGTTTTTTGCGCTGATAGCGCCCTTAACTTCAATTTTAGAGTGCTTCGGTCAAGTGTTTATTGTTGCTAGGTTACAGTCGTCGTGAGAGAACTGACATTCTAGTGGAATCCATGCATTTCCACAGAATTATTTTTGGAATCTGATCCCTTATCATACCTGTTCATTCTTACTCGTCGCTCGACTTATCGTGACTAAATTCAAGATGGCTGCAAACGCTAAACTTCGTGAAGATACTGTCTGTATAAATCGTCTTGTAAGTAAACTACCAGTGCTTTTTCAAAGTTCTCAATGTCTCGTTTTAAATGTCAGGGCCCTCGGAAATCTACCAATGAAGTGTGGAGATACATTGAGCCTCGCAAATGGTGTAAAACAGTGATTTATTTGCATGGCTAATCCGATGCCGAAGCACCACCATTGAAAAAGCTGTTGGTAGCATCGGCTAACTAGCGCCAGATTTTGGAGTGCAGGGGACAAGCCGAGATGGGCTATTAGACATACGTTCACACTCGGTATCATGTTTCAACACACTTTAAGTCAATATCACACCGGAATTCTCCTTTAATGCCAAGAGGGCCCACATGGCCACCAAAACCAGTCTTGAAACTCCAAAATAATTCCCATCAAAACGTAGTTCAAAACGAATGCTAAGTTTCAGCCAGTGACTGGTTTGCCATAGAAGGCCATTTCCCTCG
>NC_055973.1:25481743-25581743 GCF_018492685.1 Alosa sapidissima
CTAGGTGTTTGTTATTAAAGCTGTGTGCTGGCTGGTGCAAATGTTGTGTTTTGAAGGTTACAGCTTGATCTGGTTCTGCCTCCCTCAGATGTATATGCATGAGGGATGAAGTGGCAACCAGCTTTGGCCCTGCAGCGCTTGCTTTTCATTAATGACATGCATTTATTCTGTGGCATGTTCCAGACTTGCTGCTCATTCTCACTTCAAACCCACCTCTTAAGCATCAGACTCATCTGCCTAATCGGCACAAATACATCACTTGTTTATCTCCCCTCACGGACGGGCTTGACACTTTGAAATTGATTGACACTACATTGACACAAATGACCATCTGAGATGTAAACATTTCAAAGCAAGGATTTACCTTATTTTAGGATAATTAGGCAAATAGCACTTTGTCAGAGATATGTTCAATAGTGTTAGCTCATAGGCCATTCCAGTTCTGTGGAAATCACAAGTGAATGAGATGTATAAAGACATGCACACAAATGAAGAAGCCGCATACAGCAATGCTCACACACAGACACAAATGAACACATTGATAGACACATACATTATTAGCATGACAGCTTCATCATTTTTACAATAGTCCTTTAAAGGTGCAGTCAGCAATGGCACAGGAGGTCATGTTTATTTATGAGAGACCAGAGAGCTACTGTAGCTCACCCCTCCCTTCAGTATTCCCAGAGAAATTCCATGAGGGCAGGGGCGTAGGTTTGGTCTGAGCTTTGGTGGGGTTTCGGTATTTCTTCCATTTTGATCGTTTTTAATGATTTTGTTTCATGGCTTCTACTGAGAAGAAAAAGTTTTTCACGCTAATATAATGTTAAAGTTGCCTTTGTCGTTAAAATTGCCTTTATTGATTACTTGTAGTTGAAGTCACAATGTATCTTAGTCACAGTCGGCTTGTGAGTACTTGAAAAATGATACCTAACCCCTAGTTGCCAAAATCGGTCAGAGGGAGAGGGTCAGAGAAGGGGTAGCCCTACCGTGTAAAAAGACGTTTTCGAACGGCCAATATACTTGAGAGGGCAATAAATATCAAAAGTTTGAAAACATATATTGTGTTATTTGTATCGATCCACCACTACTGTATATAGGGCCTAAACATAACATGTACATACATGGCATTTGATTGGAGGCTAGTCTCACTTTCTCCCACATCAACGTTAAAATAGTTTAGATTTGTGTATATTGTTTCTGTTAATAATGTCTTATAAGTGTACATTTCATTATAATATTCAGATTTATCATAAATAATTGAACATGCACATGTCTTTTAAATTCTGCTCAATAGGGGTGGAGGTCCATAGGGTCACATTTGAGCATTTAATAATGTACTTGAAAGTATTTTCTGAAGTAACTAGTTACTTTTATAATTTGTAACTGAGTATCTAATTTAGTTACTTTTTGAAAGAAGTAACTAGTAACTGTAACTAATTACTTTTTAAAAGTAACTTTTTGGCCTGGCCCTCCTTTGCACCTAGACTCACTCTCAGTTAGCTGACAGCTAAAAGTTGTTTAATCCTCACAAGTCAACCATCCAACCATAGAGCTGCAGAAGGAGAGCACCTCATGTCATCCGCTGGCTTAAAATGGGCTGACTGGAACATGAAGTTGGCATCCATTACAAAAGGTGCAGCAGGGCTTCCTTTTACTCTAAATGGGGCTTGAGCTATTATTGATTAGTATAGCACTCCAGACTTTTCATTAAGGCTGTCAGATCCCTAGTCAGGTATTACACCTGAACTCCACCACCTTTACTTCTATTTTCTGGAGAATCAGTGTGTATTTTCAGTGTTATACTGTATTTTGAAGCACCACTCTGTAACTACCACAGCTAGGCACCACACATTTAAGGACTGACTGTGAAACAAAAAGAACAGAATCAGAGGGGCATTGTGATTTAGACCAGATCAAAAAGACATGGGGATTTCTGCCATCAAAAAGACATGGGGATTTCTGTAGCTCTACTGAACATTTTTGGAGGTTATTAAAAACTGTGTTTTCTAAGACCATCTGCTTCCCAGGATAAGGATCCTCTCTTTAGGCCAAGGCCGAGTCTCACAAATCAAATGCAGAGTGCATTGTGTACTGACAAATGCTGGTAGACTTAAAAACCATGTTCAGACAACTTCAGGGAATATAAAAAAAAAGTATCTAGACAGGGAGAAAGACCAAAAAAATAAACTTTCACTTTTTTTTTATTTAGTCATTTGTTGAACTTGCGAAGTGTTGCCATGTACTGAATGTGTCTCTCGTTAAAAATGTGTCCGTGTATAATGCTGAGCGATCCTACTATAACAAGACTTTTAAAAGCACTTTGAACACCCAAACAAACACTACATACCTGTAGTTATTCTCTCTGTATTCTAAAGAACATGGCATGTAAGTGTTGTTTATTTCACTGCAATTATTTATGTTATACAAAGTGCTTCATTGCATATTCATTAAGGAAATTAAAGTATAATTGTGTCATATTGCTGCACTTAAAGTGCAGTGAATGAATTCAATAGGACCAAACCACTTAACCCAGTCACAGATGAAAAACATGTGGATATATTTCTACTATACTGATGTAATGAAATCCCTTTACAGCCTCTAAGCAGAGGGAATTAAAGTGATGCTTCTCTGCTTATCGAGTTTTAGCTAAAGTTAATGGACACTTTCCTTCAATGGTCCACAACCATGTACAGCAAGAGCCCTGCTTTGGCATGTAAGAGGTGTTTGTTGATGAGTAACAGAGTAGATAGTACTTTATTGACAAATAGATTGATAGTACTTTATTGTCAGAATTATTATTTTTTTCTTGCTTACATTTTTTCATAGCAGAGAGATTGGATGAGGAAGAAGGTACGTTACGAGGAAGAGGGAGTAGTTAGATTAAAGCCACTTTAAAGGAATGAGGGGGGTCTAGGAGTGTGATATGCCACTGGAGTCCGTCTTTAAACACATCTGCTACAGTTAATCACAACATAGACTAGATGGACTCACCCATTACTCAAGGTCATAGGTCAAGATCACATGAGGTCATGCATGTTATCCTCTATTTGCACAATGTTGCCCAGTCATCTTGAAGGCTTCACATAATTTATCACAATAAAGGCAACATACACTCATTGGGTACTTTAGGGCATGGAGTTTGTCATTCATTTAAAATCAATGCACATATCATTAGTATTAGACATGCCAATAGACTGGAGAAGCTCTCCTTAAACTCACAAATGACGACCACATAGGTCAAGGTTCAGGCACTGGAGATTAAATGTGGGCGGGGACATACTCAAGCACTTTGTGTCAAGTGTGTTCAGATCTCAACTTGACTCGTGTCAGGATAGCCACACTCATTACATACCTCTACCAGAGTACCTTTAAGCACTATGGGGCTATAGACGGGTCAATCTCAGTCACCTGAACTTCTGGAACACCACCTTGGATGTTCTAATTTGCACCGCCCATTTTCTTTTCCCAACTATGCACATACAACTATCTCGCTATCATTGTAATTTTTAGACATGTAAAAATCAAACCTTTCCCACCTCAACATTATCTTGTCTTATTCATCCCCCCCGCACCATGGTAAAAATCCCACATAACCTACCACTACCTGACTGCATATTCAGGTTAGATATAATTGATTGTATCATTGAGATGGGGTCTGGGAACTACATGTACATTTTCTCGTATTTGAAACATTATTTATGAATGTCCAGAGACGTTTATTGGGCGCTACGAATGTCTATCAAATGCGTCTGTACGTAGCTCAAAGCCACTTCGGTGTGTCGTCATCCTCTTGCTGTCCCCCCTCCGTTCTGTGATTGGTTCCTTCGTTGAGGTGAAAACGAAGTCCATGGAATCCAGGTATACCTGTCAACATTTCAACATTTAGCTTTCCAAAAATGGGAGATTTTTTTTTTTGGGGAGGGGGGGGGGTTCAGTGTTTATACCGGATCTGTGTTTGCATATTTAATACGTTTCATACACGTGTTTCAACACTGCATTTCGGTTCGGTCGTTGCTTTTACCTTACCATTACCTTACGCATGCCAGTTATGTATCCACCAGCTGCTGCCTGCAGCCTACTTCCAAAACTCCAAAGCTGCAGCTGTCACATTTGGTTCCGAGGGCACTCAATACCAGTTTATGTGATGTGTTAATCAATTAAATTCCCAACAATTTCACAACAGCTAGTTCTGGAGTAGCCCGCAACTAGCCCGCTTGCACGACGAGACTCAGGCTGCGCAGTCGGCACCCACTTCCTTATTTGGGTTTTGGGTTGCCTGGTTTTAGCCTGACAAAACGGTTGAAATTGAAACTAAGTGATCGTGTATGTGTAACCTGGCAACCTGGGAGATGTCAGACTAATAGAAAAAATGAATGGATCAATGATTTTAAAATGAAGTTTGATGGCCATGCAAATTACGGGAGTTTTCCGGGAGAAATAACAAAAAACGGGAGGGTGCTGGGAGATGACCTTGAAATACGGGAGAAACCCGGGAAAAACGGGAGTGTTGACAGGTATGAATCCAGGCTGCCTAGCAGCGTGAATAAAATCATGTGCGTAAGGCAGAATGGGAAACCCCAGGCTACAGAATCCCCTCTTTTGGGGCCAGAACCTTTGAATCTCTCTAAGCTCCTCAACATTGACTCACAATCTCAATCATCCCCCTCAAATACAGAAAGACAAATGAAACAGTATCAGAACAGACAGAATACTGACAAACACAGATAAAACCCAGACCAACAGACCCACCACATTGAGAGAATAACAACAGAAAGTGTTCAAGGCTTAAACATTTCAGAATGTATGAATTGCATGCAAAAGGCTATTCAGGTTCTGGGGCCATTCAGGTTATAACTAGGTCAGGGCATGTTTATATACAATATTAGTCCAATAGTTGTTGAACCTTTGGGCTCCCAGTTCTTTCACTGTGCCTGACTTCTGCATATGTGTACTTCATAACGAAATTATATGTCAAATAATATACTGACTTTCCTCTGCAATGGTGTCGGTTGTGGTAGAGTGTAACCAGCTTAACGTTCGTTTTCGAAACTGTGCAACTCACCGAGTGGTTAGTGGTGTTTGTTAATTTTTCAAAACAAGTAGCATGGCGAAATACAGTTTCTGTCGTGTTTAATTTGGCATTTTGTAAAATCCCATTGATTTCCTTTGGAAGACTCATTGCATGTTGATATTACTGCGCCACCGTCTATGCTTCAGGCTCAAATATTGAGCGGAAGTTTATACGTGGTTGTGAGGTGTCTGAAAAAATAGTTTCACAATAGCAAATAAGACGGCTGGAAATCATACATTGCGCCGATATATTTGATTTTAATAATCAACGAACACCACTAACCACTCGGTGAGTTGCACAGTTTTGAAAAAGAATGTTAAGGGTTGTTTTAGGACATGTTTGTGCATGCCTGTTGCAGCCACTCTGAAGCAGTAAAGGCGATTCAAAATGAGCCAGAAAAGTCGAGACAGGACCAATTGTCAAAATTTCGGTGTCCACCACTCTAGTTCATCCAAAACAAACCAGAAAAGGGACTCAAAGTCCCTATTATTTGTAATGTAAGGTAATGGATGCATATGCCTCCTTTGGAGTGGTCTCTGATTATCCCCCCAGCTGCGATGGATGGTAAAAACAGAGCGCTGCAGTGGCTATTGCAAGTAAGCAATAGAACCCCTGTGCAGGACGTTTGACAAACGTGGACGCAAAACCAGCAGGGGCCATGACTCTGTCAAGCCCAAGGCTTTCTGACAGAACACAGTGAGTATTGCGAGCTTATTTACATTAAATATTATTGCCATAACAGTGGGCTGGTGTGAAAAAATGCTGTACGTTTTAAAGGATACAACTGTATTTGTCTCATGATGCTTCACTGCTCTGGGAGCAGGGAAAAGGATGATCCACAATGCACAGTACATCATTACTAAACCCTCAAATACATATCCGCTAGCGCTATCATTCAACTAACCCTAATACCCTGGGAATCCCCAAGGAAGCAATAACCTACTTGGGAAATACTTACTAAATCATGGATATTAGACCGTTGTGCTTAAGGTTAATTGATTAATATATTCATAAAAAGTTATTTTTGTGAGGATTTTAACAAATATGGGCTTTGTTTCCTCTGAAATAACATTGCTGTGAATATCTCTTAGTTTGCCTTTTTTCTCTCTCTCTATAGGAGAAACTTTCCGGATCATAACTTAGCATGTGTCAGTTTTGTCTTTACACTTGAGGTATAAATCATGGCAGACATTTCTAAAGAATTTTATATCAGGACTGATTCTGTCAAGGCGGGATAAATGTACTGCTCAGCAATGCTACTGAGAGCTCAATACATTTCCTGTTTCCTGTTTCAAAAGATGTTTTTATGTTTATTTATATTTTCTCTTTCTGTTTCTCCTTTATTTGTCACTGTATATTTTTGCATTACAGTATGTCATTGAAATACCCTAAAGAGGTTTTTGTGCTTAATATTCCTTATCTACATTTTAGGAGGCACTTCCCTGTTGCAGGTGTCATTTTCACGCTTTGGCTTTCAAAAGTTCCCATTTTCCACTAGTGACTTACGATGACAATGAATGAATAACGATGACAGCCTCACCCATCACTCTGTTTTTAGTATGCGTTTCACCTCTATTGTCCTTTATGGGCTTCTCTCATAGAAACAAATCCTTACCTTTTAAGGCACCAGGACCATCAACCCATCCGGCACAGTTTTCACGTTTCTAAGCGCTCAATACGTCATCAGTTTCTATAACATCTTTATTGTTAATACCAGCCCACTCATATGTGTAGAATGCCACAGTATTTCTTCTACCCGGCCTGTCAGTAGTATCAGTCAGAGACAGCACCATTCCAAGGGCACTAAATCAGAGATGAGGTCCATGCATACTAATGGCAGATAAGCTGTCTGAAGATTCACTTGCCATATTCAGCTGGATTTGATCTGATCAGAGTTTCTAAAGGGAATCATTATGGGCCAGAGAGTTTGTATTCAGAGCAAGATATGTATTTGTATTTATAAGAATAGAATATAATGTAAGCTTAACTTGTCTGAATTGATAATATTTTCACACATGTCCCTAGTGTGTATTTCCACACAGAGTGTTTCTATCAGTATACCATTAATTAGTTTTGTGTATCGACTGTGGATGGAATGGCCCTTAAAATGGACTGGTAATATCATCAGAAAAGGGTTGTGATGACAAGAATAATTCAAGAGGTGGAGAGCTCTATTGTGTGAAAGTTGTTTTGGCTCACATTATTGATTCCCATGTGGCATGGCATGCATCAAAAGCATTTGATGAACATCTTAGAGAGTTAATTAATTAATACTGTGTGCTCTGTTTTTATCTTAATCTCCTCCACAGCTTTCAAAAATATGCCTTCCTAGTTTATAGAAAAATGTGTGTGCTTTGTTGAAAAGTTTCCAGTTCCTCAGAAAAAGTCTCTTGGTGTGAAAGAGCCCTTTGTTGGAGTGTGGAGGGGCCTTGCTTTGTTACACACCACCCTGCAGCAGGGAACCATACACAGTGAATGTGTTTGTCAGAGATGTGCTTGTGCTGCTGGGGACAGCTCCACTTGCTTGGTTCCTCCTACCTCACTCTCTTTTTTACCTTTGCTGCAATATACTGATGAGTGTGTGTGTGTGCACATTTGTTTTTTTTTATCTAACATAGCCTTGGAGTTAAAGTGAGAAAGGTGTCATGTCTGAGTACTTTCTAGGTTGTTACAGTGTGAACTCCTCCTGCAGCAAGAGATGTCATTGTTTTCATATCCAGGGCTTGTGCCACTGTGCCGTTTCCCTTCTGCTGCGATGTGGTCACACTGCGACAGTGTTGACTGCTGTCGACAGAGAGAGCATTGCTCCAGAAGGCAGCAAGGGGGACAGGATGTAAAGACTTAATTTACAGTGTCCTTCAGTGACCCTTTTAATGGCTTTTGTAAATATTTAATGCTAGCATTTACTGGAACATTTCATTTCAAAATATTTGAGATGCATTTCCTGAAGGAGATACCAATGGACTAGAACATGAAATCACTGAGTCAGAGGTTTTGATTACTTGTTGCAGTTCTTCCATAAAGACTCAGAGGGAAAATTATTTTCAAGGTTTAATTCACAAAGAATTTTACAAGGTAAGAAAATCTAACACTTAAATAAATAAAAGTCTTTGGCATAGGGCCCCGCATCGGTCCAGCCAACATCTAGACACCACAGTTCCTGCCTGATAATAGCTCCCCCTGGACAGATGGGCAAAGACCAAACTGGTGGTGGTGGGGAGGGAAAAGGGGACATCAAGATGAGGTCACCTGAAGCAGCGATGCAGGCGTGTTTGGTGAGTCATTATAAAGGCAGGTGGAGGCCTGTGATTGGTCAGGGGTAACGATGAGTGACATGACATTGGAGCCTTCCTGGAAGACCTGCGCGATATGCACCCATTTCAGTACTCCTAAAGCAATACTGAGATGTGTGCAATGTGTGCTCAGCTTTTTCAACACAGGTAGACCACATACAAACACAGATTCATGGAAGCAGGTCCAACTAGACCTATGGTAAAATATGTTTTAACATGTCAATAAACTAGTAGTTTTTCTGTAGTTTGAACATGGTAATAACATTAAAAAACACATGTATGTGCATAAAGTAGCTTACCTTATTGCCCTCTACATGCACAGATTCCTCAACATAAATCTTACTCAAAGCTGAACCTAAAAGTTGACAGTCCTTTGTCCTTATCACCGACTTCATTGTAAACGTATTTGCAAATTCACCCACAATTTCCAACCACTAGAGGCTGTTTATCTGAGTGCATTATCATTATCAGGGATTTGATTGGCGAAAAAGCAGGGAAATATACAGATCACAGCACAGCTCAGTAGTTATAATGAAATGGTTATCTGTGTGTATACTGGTACTCACCAGTACTAAAGTACCACCCTTCTCCCATACCAGGCTGTAAGCCATTCCTAATGATCCTACATTAAAATGCATTACCCAGGAGCACACTGTGACATCCACCTCTTCTCTCGACAAGTAGTACAATGTTTACATTCACAATAACACCAATAATAGCCATGTTCCAAAAGTACACAGTCTTTCCTCACTCACTCATAGTGGACATCAATTGAAAATGTCTGCCAAACGAACACCATAAGACAGTGGTTAATCTTGGCAACATCAAAAATTAGACACCTCAATGCCGTTGGGGCACATGGCCTTTGTCCTGCTGGTCTAAAATAAAACTGAGGCATGTATGTTAGGGATCAGCCCTCCCTGCCCTTAACCCACACCCAACCTGCTCCGTCTTTCTCACATTCATACCTAGGCTCCTCCCCTGAACATTATTATTATTATTATTATTATTATTATTATTATTATTATTATTATTACACATGGACAATTACAGCAAACTCTCAAAGCAGCCTTTTTACATCCTGGACATGTATGTACCTGTGAGTTGTGAATGCTAAAAAGACAAAATCCATATTTTACCAATATCTCTCAGCAGGCGTGTTGTTAGACCTGGGCATTCGGGGCTACAGCCCCGGATTCTCTGGGGATAGCCCCGGATCTATGGGCCGTCAACAACAACAACAAAAACTCTAATCGTGAATGAAATAAATAGCCCCGTAGAAGAGACTTTTGTGTTTTGTGTCCATTGTGTGCATTAACAGCAGCGCAAGAAAATCTGACGTGATCTGGGCAGGTTTAGAATCATTTGTTGCAAAATGTTGCAATTTCAAGTACCTTCTCCTCTACGCTATTACGCATTGCTGTTTTGTGCTTCTACTAGCTAGCCTTAGCGAAATAAGTGTACAGAAGGACAAATAGATATTAGTAGTTTCTTTAGAAAAAAAAGGGCAGAGCAGGGACAAGAAGTGAAAACTCACAGTGCGTCATCATCTTCCGCAACCCAGGAGGACATTTCAATCAGCTCAGGTTCGTGAAACGCAGCCCTCAAAGACAACATTGATCAATGCTGGTCTGATGTTACTAGTTAGCAGGCTACCACTGCACTTCACTTACTTGAAGGACACTTTGTTTAAATAACTAGAAAGAGACACTAACTTACGTTTGGTTCTGTAGAATGGAATCACATTCTTCACCACCAACAAAAAATTGTTTTCCATGACAGTATAGTAGTTGCAAGTTAGCAGTGCAGACTTAGGCTACGTTTATACAGTGACGATGAAAAGAGAAGACGCAAAAGTGGCGTCTCGTCTTAATTTTTTTATTCGCGTTTAGACGAGCATTTTCAGGGGGAAATCTTTGTTTATATGAAGACGCAAGAGTATGTGATATTCAATTGGATATGCATTCCAGACCGCTGGGTGGTGGGGTGATAGAACCCCGGTACGTCACGCGCAGACATTCTAATTTGACAGTTTAGCCAGAGAGGTAATCAAGGATCTTTGGTTTAGCCGTTTAGACGGAGACGCAACCCGGGTCGTCTTCAAAACTCTACACTCTGGAAGGAGTCTTCAGATTTTTGCGTCTTCAAGCCCCGATGGCGGGGTCGCCGTGTAAACGAAAGGCACTTATGATAAAATATTTTGTCGTCTTCCTTCGCAATCGTTCTCGTATAAACGGCCCCTTATTCACTGACGTTGGTATGATTCCAAGAAACGGTCGAATGTGACCTTCGGCAGCGAGTTGAGCGGAGCAAGTGGCAAAAGTTGAGCAGAGTTGAATGAATGAGGAGCGAGCGGTTTTCACAGACGGACTTTGCCTATAATACCTAACATCAAGCTATTCCCCTTCACCAACCCAGTAATTGTGTCCAATATTATACTTTCAGTGATCGTTTGAAATACATAGCGGTAATAAACAAGACTGCAGTTTCAATATATTGTGATTTACTATTGAATCATGGTCACATGCGCAGTAAATATGGTAAACCTGACCTCGTTTGAGCGGGCTTCCAAGCATGCTCAGCTTGATTTTGACAGAATGGAACTTTTTCTTTGGGTAAAAGTTTGTGATACACAACCCAAATGCATTGCTTTCAAGGCACCCATAGCCCATTAATTGAAGGTGATGACGTCCAAATGTTTATCCCAAGACGAACGCTCACACCTGTGCACTTGACAGAGGTGCATGACAATGTTTATTCTACAGGCTATTTTAATGTCATATTTTGGGTGTTGTATGTGGTGCACTTTGGCAGAAGAGACGTTCTCCTTACACGGTCTTTAAACATTAAAATATTCGGAATGCCGTGACGTGAGTTATTACGATTGGCCTTCCTTTTCATTCTCAAAGTAGGTTAAAATTGCATGTTCATCAGCCCGATTTTCAAAATCTCTTGGGGGAGAAACCCCCGAACCCCTGGACAAAAAGGTCTCCAACTTCTGGGCTCCAGCCCTGAATAACTTAAATAGATAGCGACGCCCCTGTCTCTCAGACAGGTCACACACCATCGTTAGCCTTTTCTTCTGTTGTGGTTTAGGGCTCATTACCATCCCACGGCCTCGGCAGATGAAAACGCTGGAGTTATGTGGTGCCTTAACTCACCAGCATTAGATTCAAGCAAAGACCATACCTGACCAAGCATGAAATTGAGCACTTAGGCCGTTGCACTCACTGGTGACAGTGCTAGAAAAAGTACAGTAAAAATCCATGCGACTGCCTCCTGGATTCAAAGCCTCTTGTGTTCTTGTGGACTCTGAGAGGGGAATGCAATTTTCACCAGACCACTGACAGACACTGCCATCTTGCCACATTTCCCACGAGTGACCATCAGAAGCCAGGGATTCTGGGAACTTTTCTCTCTCTCCAGACCTCCCTCCTGTGCGATTGCACACATCAGAAGAGGCCTGGTCCCCTTTCTGAATAATGACGAGACCACACTATCTAAAGAGTTGGTGGGGGAAGCGAAGTGTGTGTGTGTGTGTGTGTGTGGGGGGGGGGGGGTTGAGGTGCTGTAATCTGACCGCATACCATTCATGCCCAGATCATTTCACCAATATAAGACTGAGATCAAACTGCTCTCACCAGTAACCAACTGAGTTGAGGACCAGGTTTCCTTCACATAAAGTTCCCCTAGTTCCATTTCTTACCCTCTTCCTGAGCAGAACGGGACCAAGAATGGAAAGTATAGAGAGAAACACATAAAACAATTGAAGAGAGTTGAAGCAGCAGAGAGAGAGTGGGGATTCAGTGAGGAAAGGCAGTGAAAAATGAACCTCAGTCCGGGGAGTCCCTTCTGGCTGCTTTAAACACAATAAGCTGTAACTCACTCCTGCTGTAAGGGCATTTCATGCAAGATTCTGTCTGAATCAACATGGCTTTCATAGCCACACAGGCATCGCCATCATTCTGGTCGCTCTCCATGGTGCTGAACTTATAGTAGCAGAGCTGGTACTGAATGCACACACAGATGAGACGAAGGAAACAGCAATGCCATCACCACATAAACTCATATGTTGTTAAGACGCAAGCCTCTTTAATTATTATTGTCATTTTTTACTGTATTTTTAATATTTGCCATAAGTGTCATGTTTATTTATTTATTTATTTTTATTATTATGATTATTATTATTGTTTGCATTTATGTAAGTGGCAGTGTGTAATAATCTACACTGCTCTCCAGGTATGTCAATATATGTACAGATGAGCAGTAGTGCTAATTAATATAGTCATGGTCATTTGCATTCATTTTTCCCCGCTCATTATTCAAGCATAATAGACTATTATCTAAAGACAACTTTCTCCTTTGTAGTAATTGATTCTCCCACCTGAGGGCACTGCATTCTAATCTAATATCACACTCTCAGAGAGTTGGATGTGGTTTAATTTAGAACAGTAGGAAGTCAAACACTGTGTTAATCAAATCAGGACTCAGCCTATAAAGTTGGTGGTGATCGCATGTTTCTTCTGGTAAGGGTGGACCACATTAGACCTTAGGCTGTACAATCTGCGTTCTTGTTAAAACTGAATCATGGCACGGTAAGTAACATTGTTTGTGATGTGATTTAAAACTGAATCCTGACACAGTAAGTAACACTGCTTTTGATGTGATTTAAAACTGAATCCTGACATGGTAAGTAACACTGTTTGTGATGTGATTTAAAACTAAATCATGACATGGTAAGTATTAGGTTTGTGATGTGACGAGAGACTTGGCTGAGGACTTTGATTCTCCACATAGCACACAATTTCAGTGATTTTAGAAGCAATGTTATATAAACTGCATAAAAGTGTGCATAGGAAAAGAGAAGAAATAAGTAACTTGGGTGTGTGTGATGTAACTACCAGGATTTAAAACAGATCTGTAGCTCTCCTTACCTCTTAACCAATGATTCACCAGCAAAGTCTCCAACTCTATCTGTGTATCTCAGTGTGTTTGTACAATTGAGGCAGGACAGTGGGGACCTCAGGGTAGAAGAGCAGCCTTTGTGAAGAGTCACACAGCTCCTGCAGCCAACTGGGTTATTTGGAGGATAACATAAGACAAAGGCTTAGGAGTTGAGGAAAGATTTATCATGGCTGCTTGGGGGAGAGAGATAGAGAGAGAGAAAGGAGGTAAAATGTAGTGTATGAGAGACACATATAGGGGCAGCGTGCAGATTAAAGACAATGTGGCCATAAACAAGACAAAAAGGACAGAGCAATGTGACCATTCTATTTGCATATTGCATAATTAGTGCATATCTAACCTTTTGAAAACATTTGTGTCTTTCTAACCAATATAACAAACATACAAAATGGAGGATAAGCTAGAATCATGTGCTAAAGACGTTCCTAAAACAGACAGGTGCAGAATACCCCAACATTCTGTAAATACAGCTCCATTGTTGGGTGATAGTGATTTCTCCAAATGTGGAATAGAAGATGGATCAGTGTGGCCTGGGAGCTATGCACACCCCACTTTGACAACAGTGCCACTCCAGCAACACACCTCCTTTTGTGTCTTCCTTCACACACATGCAGAAATGCATACTGGCTTCTAAGAGGAGTGGGTTCAAGGCAGCAAGGGTGTGTCAGAATGTATCCTAATCTGTACCCCTGAAGCATGAATAACACCGGGTAAAAATGCTAAATTTGGGTTTCTTGACAGCTTAAGGTCAGTGGGACCATCTTGCTCTTAGAAAAGATAGCCAGATCCATGTTTCTCAAAAGACAGCTTATTGAAAATCTTTGAAATCCAACATGACAGGCCAGGTACAGTAGGTTGGCATATCTCAAAAGATGTTCAAAGGCCTAATGCATTCGGGTGAACTGCTGCGTGTTACTTGGGTTTAAGGAATTTTAAATGCTTGCTAGAGCGCTCATTTTGAGAGGGAGTTTTTTTTTTCTTTTCCCCTCACACACGCAGCTGTGATCATATGACAAGGTTGAAGGTTGATGTGTAAGGGGAGGCGTTCCGGTCTCATCTCTGATCAAACACAATAAAAGATAGAAGATGTAGCTGACTGGACATGCACATCAAATTTGAACATCAGTGGATATAACTGAGTCGCTTTCCGCTTGGAAGATATATATTCATGCTTAGGTTAGATTATTAACTGGCAATGCCTTCTGGCACATATGGTTGAGTTTTTTTTTTTTTTTGAGCTCAAAGTGTGATATGGAGAAGGTTTGAGTTTTAGTAAGAACTGTCATTCAATGACGGAAACTAGTTATGGCCATTATTTCAGAGTTAACTGTTGTGTTAAGTGAGATATTTCCTGTGTCTCTCAAAGCAGTCATCTCTTTGTCTCAGGACATATTTAGAAACATGTGCTCTAAAAATGTGTTAAACAAATAAAGCAATCACAGTTTGACTCGTTGTCTGCCAGAGGTTGTAGTAGGGTCAGTTTTATAAGGAAACCTAGAAACATCCAGAAAGAGAAAGACTGGCAGGAAGAGTTAAGTGCCGGCGCGAAGCTGAAAGCACAGAGTAGATGTACTTCTGAATGATGTCCAAGCTATAGTAGTGGCCGAAGGTATTGCCCGAAGCCCAGCTTGCACTTACACATATCCTGCTTCGGTCTGCCACTCTGAGTCACACACACACACACACACACACACACACACACACACACACACACACACACACACACACACACAGGAATTTCAAATAGCCTTTTCCTTTATCTTCATTCATATCAATGGCAACTGGCTAGCCAGAGCCTGCCAAGTTGTGCATATAGTTGAGTGCAACAGTTTGCATGGCAGACTTGAATATAATAGGAATTCTGTGCAGACATCTGAAGAAGGTCACACAACCGAGCAAATTGGTAGATTTGGAACAAGTACCTCAGAAAGAATATCCTCCATGTACACCTGAGAAGAGCCAAAAGCTGATCAGAGGGTACACAGAGATATTGGAGAAGGCTTTAAAAGCAGAAGGGAAGACACAGAACATTCTGTAAAAGGGTGATGCAAACTTTTGCCCTGGCATTTTTTTGAAAATGCACCGGCAACTTTTAAAACTGTCAAGTTTCAATCACTTTCTTTTCGCACACCCTTAAGCCAGGTTATGATGGAGCAGCATGTGCAAGAAAAACCTGACAATTGTAGAGTATAGGGGATGCAAACCTTTGAACTCAACTGCATTTGAAGTAATGTGGGCTACTGTAACCAACTGAGTTGAGAACAGCCTGGCAGCTAATCCTCTGTAAGGTCTCACATAGTACCTGTATATATGGCATAGAGTATGGATTCACCCAGGTGTGGATGGAGACACATTCCTTCATTTGACTGTATGTGCACTGCGGCAGGCTTTATTCCCACCCAAGTAAGTGAATATTCTGCCACAGGGGAGTTCCAGTCCATAAGCTGTCTACTGACATGATGGCCGAGACTTCAGATGAGGGCAGGGGAGAGCTGCACACTGCCCAGTTCTTCAGAGGCAGACTGATGGAGGAACGGCTCCGTCGCACGCACGCCTGAGTGTGCTCAGTGTGAGCCTCGGCTCCGGGAAGCAAGGAAGGAGGAGGAGGTGGATAACTAGACAGCTTCACAAAGAGCAAACAGCCTGTGGAGAGAGATAGAGAGAGAGAGAGTCAGGGAAAGAGATGGTGATGACAGGGGACGCGTCACATCATCTGCAGAGGTCAATATGACAGGACTGCACAGCTTCAGTGGGTTGAGATATGTACACATAATAGGCAGGGCTAACGGAGATAAAATATAGCACTCCTAGCGTGGTGAAATTCATCTGAAGATGGGAATTGTCTCGTCGGCTCGCCTAATTGATGGTTAGGATGGCAGTCATTGGCTCCTGGAAGAGGAAAATGAGCAACGAAGGAAAGAGAACTTCAAGGCATCGTTCTCATTATACAAAAAAAAATGAATGTCATTAGTAACAGACTCACTGCAGCCCCTCTCTCTCTCTCTCACACACACACACACACACTCGCTCTCTCTCTCCCACACACACATACACACTCTCTCCCTTGCAGTCGTGATAAGCCACATCTCTGGCACAGTGGAACAAAAGCATATTACCTCAGATGAAGCTTCAAAGATATTTGGAGGTGACTGTGCGGTGGGAAAATGTGATACTTTGTTAAAAGCCACCTGGTAAGAAATTGAATTTGGCAACATGAACTGATGAACCCAGACCATGGGTATAAGGAGGGAAAAGTCTTAAGTTCTGATGTCATTACTCTAGTTTGATGGAATTAACAACCTCAGCCAATTAAATTAGGGTGATGAATTGGCAGTCGATCCTCTTTGAATAGTCTTTCTAGTAGTAGCACTGTGTAAAGTGTACTGTATAAGACCCTTTCAACAATAAAAACAAAAACAATGCTTGAACGTTCTATTTGGGCCCCAATCTACTTCCTCTGCATTAAGATAACATATGGAATGTTAAAAAGGAAGTCTTGTGGGGCCAACTATGATGCTGATAATGGAACTCTCTTGAAAGGGTCTATAGCTGCACTGACAAGGATACAAGGATACAAGGAAGTTTATTGTCACATGCATATAGTTACTGGAAGTAAGAAATGCAGTGAAATTATGTCTGGTGTCAGCCTATTTGTGCATTAATGGGGGGGGGGGGGGGGAGATTAAGTGGCAAGGGCTGCATAAAAAAGGTGGGGGAGGATTGGGATTGGGTGGGGGGCACCAACACGGAGCACCCAAGAGCAACAAGGAGCACCCAAGAGCAACAGGGGTAAGGAAAAACTCCCTTACCAAGGAAGAAACCTTGGGCAGATCCACGGCTCAAGGGGCTAACCCAACTGCCAGGGGTCTTGGTGTGTGTGTTGGGGGGATGACAGGGGAGATGGGATAGTGTGCTGTGTATGTGGGGAGAGGGCAGTGTGCAATATGTGTGTTGGGGAAGCTTCCTCATGAGACAATGTGCTGTGTATTGGGGGGGGGGGGGGGGGGGGGGGGGGTAGGCCGTGTGCTGTAAGTATGTTGGGGATGTGTGTTGGAGAAGCTTCCTGATGAAATAATGTGCTGTGTATGTGGGGGGGGGGGGGGCAGGGACTATTGCAAGCAGAGTACTGTATGTATGATGTATGTGAGTGATGACAGTGAAGATGTGTGTGTGGGCGGGAGGGGAGTGGAGCAGTGACTGTGTGTGTGTGTGTAGTGTGTAGGTGGGGGCAGTGTGCTGTAAGTATGTAGAGGATGTGTGTTGGAGAAGATCCTGAAGACAATGTGCTGTGTATGTAGGGGGGGGGGGGGGCAGTGTGTAGAGGAGGCTTACTGTAGCAAGCAGTGTGTTGTATGTATGTGAAGTGAAGACAGTGATGATGTAAGTGTGTGTGTTGGGGTTGGGGGGGGGGCAGAAAGGCTAGGCAATCAAGGACATGGGTAGATGGAGGAGAAATCAAAAATAATAAATAAAAAGTTCTATGGAGATGTGCAAAAGTTGGAGAAAGTCAGATATGTGTGTGTGTGTGTGTGTTTTGACGTGTGATGAAATAAGAAAATAAATAAAAGGTCTGGGATGGAGGGATGTAAAAGTGCTAAAAGTCTTGTAGGTGTGTGTGTGTGTGTGTGTGTGTGTGGGGGGGGGGGGGGGGGCTTATCATTTTGCTTATCATCTGGCTTATCATTTTTATTCCTTTAGGAAAAGTTCAAACAAAACAGGCCTTCAGACACTGGCATACATAAAACAGCATCTGCACAAGCAAAATAAAAAGAAGTAGTTGAATGGGCTACAGTATATTACATGCATGATTCCTATAGCATCACTGTCAGCCCTACTAGCAAGGGAGACGTGCCACATGGAATGTTCAGGTGCACAGAACGAGTTTATTAATATTCTGAGACTCACTAAACACTCACAGACGTAGACCATATGGAGGTAATGCATAAACACAATGCTAAACTAAATGTACATTCATTTCCTGCTAGACTGAATTGCACTTTCCATGAGCACTAAGCTAAACTACACTGAATGCATGGAAAGTTGCTAGCGGAGTTTACAGCTAGTCTCGTGTGTATGAACTCGTGGTCATAATGAAAACATTAATAAACGTTCTCTAAGTTGCTAGAATTGCTACCAAATCCTAACAATACATGTAAAGTAATATAATACAGGTGGTATATCGAAGTTTTTAACGTAAACAACATTTTACAGTTACAAAATTAAAACAAAGTGGAGAGTGCTTTATACAGTCAACCTACCCAATGCAAAGCATACCGCTTTTGATCAGCTATGGCAACAAGTATAAGTATATATACTTTTTATACTTTTATACTTTTAACAATTCAAGGACAAAACACAGCAGAGCTGCAGTATACCTTTCTCCAAAAGGGCTCCAAAACACCAATCTCAAAAAAGCTGCTTACGGCGAAAATCACATACAAACACTAAACTATATTTCTAACTCTGTTACACCTGAATTTCACCAAATTCAATCAGGAACCAAATAGTACTTCCAAAGGCAAAGAGTACACTACTTTCAAACACTAGACAGGGTCACCAATTACAGGACAGCCAACCACAAAGGTATCCAATAAGGATGAAGTGGAAGAAGAGGTGTGCCTTATACACCCCACAAGACCATAAAGCCATAAACCATAAATTCCATAAATTCTCCACAAAGCTAATCAGAAAAGCTAGATAAATAATAATATGTCATTAACTTTTATATTAGTATATAGTTTGTAAATAAACAGTTAACATTTAAATGATGTAAGAAATAACTGTTAATTAGTGCCAAAAAGACATTTAGTTAACTATTAACAAATATTAATACAATATTAGTTAATAGATTTGTTAAAATATTAACATACAGATTTTATGCAAACAACTAATATTGAATTAATGATGAAAAAACTATCAACTTGTGCCAAATAGATATTTTAGTAACAATTAACAAATATTAACAAAGGGTTAGGTAATTACTAGTTTGCTATTTATTATGAAACCTTATTATGCAGTGTTACCCTTTTTTTCTTTCAAGCAAAAGAACATTGTGATGTGTTTCATCCAAAAACCTGTTTGCATTAGGGACTCTTCACATATCTTACGAATGCCAACTTGTAGTGCCATTTGATAAATGTATCCAATCTGGTAAATTGGCAATGGACAAAATGGGTAATAACTGTTGTTTTGTTTATTTGTAAAGACAGAACTCTCGGCACTCCCTGTTTGACAATCACCTTGGGATATATCAAGGGAAGTTGTGATATCAAGTTTGGATTCCCACCACACCCCCCAGACGCAGTCCTACAGGGTTTTAGATGGTATTTGGCAGAAGTCGAATGTTGGCATCAGCATTTTCCATATTAGTCCCTCACAGAGAAAAAGCCTGGGAAGAGAAAAAACTGGACACCACAATGTGCTTGAGGAGTGAAATTTGGCCACCACAACACGCAACATTTTATGCCTGGCAAACATTTTGTGTTTGGCACGCTGCAACTGACTGCACTTGTGAACTGTGAATGTGAGACCATGTTGGGAATAGGCCTCAGGAGAACAGACTTTTAAGCAAGCTCTCACCCTCACATTGCTCTGACATACACACACACACAGACACACACACACATATACACAGAGATACACACACACAGCTTTCTCATGCAAAAATAATAATAAAAAAAACTGCCTATGTATTTCAAATAGAATATAGATCATAAGATGAAATGTGGCTCAGACTGGAGTGAAAGAACGCACAACTAAAGATTCCCCAAAGGGTGTTTTACTTTGTCTTATTGCCCCGTGCCACAAATTATTAATGTGAATAAGAGGTGTCTCAGACTCATTTAAGCAACAGGCAGAGGATGTAAGATCACAGCGAGCAATCTCTCAGTGTTCCAAATGCTGGCAGCATTGCATGTTAAAACCTCTTAATTAATGAGTCCCACAATTAAGTGAGCCCCAGGCTTTTTTATGAATGAATAAATGAGTGAATGAATGAATCAATCTATAAAACTTGAAGTAAATGAATTAAAGCCTCTTATGGAGGCATTTGAGTGGTAAGATTAAATCACTTTGACATGATAGGGGAAATAAAAAAAATAAAAAACTTTATGAATAATTTTACTTTACTTCACTAATAATTCTCTACTTCAACAGTATGTAGAGAATTAGTAGTCTAAGAAACAATTATTCTAAACAAAATCCAACACAACCGAGCTGTTCAGACAGCAGACCCATTGGAAATGATGTGAAAGAGGTAATAAGAGGGAGAGCACAAAGAGACGGTCAAAGTGCAAAGCAGCTGGTGAACACATGGACAGCAGGGCGGCCATCACAGGGAGGAGCAGATGGAGATCGCTATTGCATCCTGGTAGTTTACTGAGTAAAGTGAACACACACACACACACACACACACACACACACACACAGAGACACAGACACATATACAGATACAGATACACACACCACACACACAGAAATACACACACCACACACATAGACAGAGACACCCATACGCACACACACAGACACACATACGCACACACAAACACACACACAGCACAGCAGGACCACACAGGCGTGTATCCCACACAAATATGTGCATGTGCACACCCAGAGAGCTGTAAGTGGTGGTGGTGAGCAGATGAGGGTGATTCTTCTGACCCTACTTCAAGTCAAAGTCAGCTTTATTGTCAATTTCTTCACATGTTCCAGACATACAAAGAGATCGAAATTACGTTTCTCACTATCCCACGGTGAAGACAAGACAGTCTTGTCTTGTCTACCCCACTGTCCTAAATACAGCCCTTAAAGGTGCTCTAAGCGATGTCACACGCTTTCTAAGCTAAAACTTTTTTTGACATATACTGTACTGTAAACATCACCTTACCATCCGCTAGCTGCCTGTGCCTTGAATACACTGTAAAAAAACACTGTCTCTGTGGACAGCCAAGGCAAACAAAAACAACTTGGTCCAGCCTGGACCATAAAAACACTGTTCCAGCCAATCACTGCATTTAGGAGAGTTTCAATTGCACGGGAGGGAGTAGTGAGCTAGCTCTCTGCTTTGTTTGAACGTCAACAGAAGTGATGTTACCCAACATCGCTTAGAGCACCTTTAAGCCTCTCTCATGGACTGTAACAAGTGGTGTGGTGCTTGTCTATTTAGATAAAGTAAAGGTGTCGATTCTATATGCTACAGTTGTACATATATAGTGTTGCATGGAATTTCACATACAACAGCAATACAACAGCACAACAGCAATGTGGGTGAAATTTTGATGGAATCTCGGGTCACTGTTACAGTCCTAGCATCACCTCAAAATGCCTTCCCTTGTTAAAGTGTGTGGCTGTCTTTTCAGCTGCTCAGTGGGTTCCTCGTTTGCTGCTCAGAACAGGTACTGACTCCCGCTGGCATTCTACTCCACCTCTGATTGGGTAGTGGCTCGCTCAGTGCCTTTGCACCTCGTTGGTCAGGACTTAGAAGGGAGGGGGGTGGGTCCTTTTGCCTTTCTACTTTTTTTTTTAATATTCAACCAATGGCTTCTGCCAATTCTATCATTATCAGAGATAAAACTATTAAAGTTCATAATATTGGTTGTGAATCAATAAAGAGAACAGGTTACATTGATTCCCTATCATAAAGCTAGTGAGAGAGAGGTATGTGTGTGTGACTCAGGGTTTCCTTTTTTCCGGAAAAAAAATTAAATGAAATGAAAAATTAAATCTCTCCGGTCAAATTGTCCGATTGAAATTGGCTAATAATCCCGTCCTCTAATGCAATCTGGATTTGAGAATAAGCATTAATATGTAAGCCTGTATTATACGTCCTCTGGCTATGTTTTTAAATGAACGGGCTCTACCGTTTGAAAAGTAAGATATTAAACAACACGCATAGCCTATGCTGCATTTCAAATAGGAAGAGCACGCTTAAAACGTCCATGTTAAACAACGAACAAATGAGTGAGGCGGTTCAAACATGGCCAGGCCCAGGCAGACTAGCCTTAAAAGTTTTTTCAGAGGCCAGACGCGATGGATGATGATAAATTGGTAACGTCTGAAGCGTCAGATGTCCGGTCAACTCCACCACCAGATAAAAAGCAGAAGTGTCGGGCGTATCTGTCGGAATCAGTGACATTGAAAGTGGAGTTGTGGGGGGTGCGGCCGCTCCAAGACACTGTCAGTAGGCCTATGCGTTCTCTGTCTATGATCTGCAGGGTTAGGGCCTCCTCGATGAGGCGATTACTGGTCCGCGGATAATTTCTGGCACAATTAAACGGTATCATTGAACCGAAAGAAAAACATTTCTTAATTTATTGTTATCAAATAAAGAGGCATAGCATTAGGGGGTAGTGGTGTGAGCACTCATTCTTGTGTGTGCGCATCTGTGTAAGTTAAACAGTCACCACTGGAGCAGCAACAAACAATGTAGCCTTTTTAAAACAACGAACGAAGCGAACTCTTGCTGTCCATGAAAAGATACTGGCTAGATCTTGTTAGGCATGTTTAAGTTAGGCTAATGAACATGTTGCATTCTATACAGCCTGATTATGTTATTCTTTAAGCTACATAGCCTGTCTCTAGTTTTCCTCAATTTGACTAATTAAGAAGGGATAATAGGATATATGACCGGCATATCATCAAAATGTCGGGAAAACGAAACCTCTGCCGGTCACTTTGACCAGAACCATTTTTTTCTAGCGGAAACTCTGGCGTGTGTGTGGGTATTTCTGGAAGTCATCAAATGACATCTGGCATAAGTCCCTGTCCTGCCACTGTGGTCAGGTTGGGCCTGCTGTGAGCAGCTGAGAGCGTCTGATTTGGCCCAGAGGAGACCGGGGGAGCCACAGGAGCAGGGTCAAGCCCAGCACAGAGAGGAGTGATTATGGGCTGCAGATTAAGCACGCGGGGGTTAAAGAGAGCCTCTCCACAGGGGGCAGGGGACCAGACCTGCAAACACATCACGCACATATGCCACTTCAGGACCACAGCTGATAATCCGATAGGAAATTGTGTGTGTCAGTGTGTGTGTGAGTTCATGTGGGTGAGAGAGAGAGAGAGAGAGAGAGAGAGAGAGAGAGAGAGAGAGAGATGGGAAAAGAAAAGCCTCCAGTCACTTATCTGGCTTTCCAGATCCTAATCCTAACATCTACTATCACCTTACCAACACCGCTGAACAAATAACAAACAAAACATCACAGAGTAAAAACAAATGGAAACACATGCCTCCACATGCTCTAACCTCATATGCCCTGGGCAGAGTTTGACCTTGACCTTTGATCCCTTGACCTTGAGCACCTAATGATGTCATGTTGAGTTTGAGGAAATAGTGAATGTGGATGAAAACCCTTCATTTGTGGGAGATACCATGCAATCTGTTTGAGCACTATTTTTCGCAACCAACCTCTACCCACCTCAGATTGTAATCATACAATGGACACTTATGAGCCATTCAGATATCTGACAATGGCACTGTTGTGCTCTAAAACCCATTATCACACTGTGCAACAATGGCTTGCTGCCTCATGTCGGTAGTTCAACATTGCTAATGGCGACGTGCTGTGGTGATAGCTATTTCATGCCAAATTATTTCACGCTGTACATCACTTTGTATCTGAAAGGGCCTTAACATTAGTAAAGCATCTTTGAATTTGAGAGAGACAGAGAGGAGTCTTGCGTGATGTCGGCTGTGACTGTCATTAGCTTTGGCTCTCTGGTGTCATAGAAGATGAGTAGCAGTAATAAACTTGGCAAATGAACCTGGCCACTCACTCAGACAGATCACAGGTCTTCAGCTTCCATAGTCCCCCAAGCACTGCCCCACTCACAAAGGACACGCCACGGTAGAGGCAGGCGAAAATGCTGAACCTGCCGAGAGCCATGAAAAGTTACCTCTGCATTCTCCATTTTAGTACAGGTCAAAGTAAAGCACTACTTTTAACATTGCACTTTTGTGGAGAGCCAACCCTTTCCCCCTTTTTTAAGTGTAAAGAAAGAGTATAAAAATTATTGTTTGTGCAGTCAGTGTTTTACCTTAGCCAATCACAATTATGCAACTTCCAATTATGTTAACTAGTCAGGAGGTTCTATTGCCACCATCTATTCAGAGCTTACTACTGCCAAGCCACAAGTACACTATAAGGCATACACTGTCTGGTGTCTGGCACCATTATTCCCGTTCTACCCTGGTTTCCGACGTAATTCTGACGGTGGCAAAACTCCTTAGTCACTGTTTTCTGAAAGAGACTGCCCTGCCCTCTCCTGGTAGTCAGTCCAATGGTGACTACTTAATATTGTGCTGAGTCATTGTGACTGCCTTCAACTATTCACCCATTTTGAACTGAGCTAGTTGTGCTGTTGAGATAATTCACATTTTAACCTTCGATGAAAATATACTACAGCCACATTTGTAAATGATCATCTTCACAGCCTTACAACAATAACAACATGACCGCTGAAACTCACTCAGGTACTTGAGCAGTCTTCTCCACAAACATTTTTATTATCACTGTGCCACATATTAACTTCACAACTCTAAAATAAGACCTGAATAATTTGAATCATTAATTCGATTTTGAATGGGGAAGCTTGAAAAGATGTGTCTTTGTGTAATTAGTAGTGCAAAATCCTTCAAGTGCATCTTCAAAGGTTTTGTCTCCTCCTTTCAGTCAGAACATCATATTTTCTGTCACAAATCTAAATAAATCTTTAATATACTCTCACAAACACCCGTGTCTGTTAAATATTTGATCAAAAGCCTAGAGATTAATTATACAGTCACACTTTAAAACCATTGCATGTATCCCTTTGGTTGATCGAGATCTGTGTAGTATGTTTGACACATTCTTTCATAATAACTGTACTGTTGTGTAGACTGATTTGTCTTGCTAAAGTGTTATCATGTTTTAATAACTTTTAGTTGCACCCTCAGCTCTCTCTCTCTTAAGAAGCTCTTGTAAGCTTCCCTCTCTTTGTGTCATTTATATTTCTCTCTTATCCCTCTCTTTCACTCCTGCTTGCATTCCTCTTACAGTCAGACAGGAGTAAGGGCTGTCTGGGAGGTAAGTACATTGCTTTTCAAGATGGCTTGGACTCTGGCCCTCACCATTTCTTGTCATAAAGATTTCAGCCTTTAAACACGTACCATTACCTTGAATGGCATCTGGATGCATTATTTAGGAGTCGCAAGCACCTTGGTCAAGTATTGGCAGTAAGAGGGAACTATTTGAGCAGTACATCCCTCTTTAATCTAGGCCACTCATCTTTTTGACTCACTTTTCAGGGGATGCAATGAACAGCGTGAAAAACAGATAAAAGGTTGGAAAAAGACAGCTAGAGTTTCTTTTTAAATGCGTGTTCCGCACCCCAATATATATAAAAAGAGGCAAATCTCCCTGTCCTTTGCTGAAGTGGCTTTTCATCTAGTAAACTCTTAGCTGCACTGATAGTGATAGGAGTACTTAATGGTATTCTCCAGCCTTCATGTGCTGGGTAGCAGGGGGACAGTCTAGCCATGGCTGGGCCAAAGCAGTGTGTAGCCGAATACGTTTTTATGGAGCAAAGATGAAGGGAAGTGTGATATTCAGCTCCTTAACTCTCCCTATAGCACTGACGGCTCCCAAGGCCTTCACCTCAACTCTCTCACAGCCTTGCAGCCAACTCCCTCTTAGCTTAACTACACCTACTTCAGGGGTTGGATATGATGGTACTCCTTACTTGAAGATGCACACCGATGTGTGCTTTGCTGCAAGAAGATGGTAACCTCTGTAAACTTAATCAGTCAATAAAATGACCTCTAAGAATATGAAGATTATGCGATTAAAAATGTTTTAACTTCACATGCGTGTGGTTCTAGAATTGTGCTACTCTGCGTCACTTACGTTCGGTGGTGATGTAACGTGCAGCGAAACGGCAAAGGAAAAGATTTACATTCTTGCGTGTTCGCAGGTTCGCTTCCCATACAAAGTATTAAGGCTACATTGTTTATCACCTTGATAATGGCATTTTTAGTTATACTCTTTAATGAAAGACATATACTGTTGATAAAGGGTCATGCACATTTGGTAGGCTGTTCATTGACAGTAATAGACCTCTCCAGAATAAGGTCAACTTATCCATCTATTCTCCGCTTTAAGCTTGTCATCTGCAGGTTTTTATTCTACAGGTCTTTACTTTTATGAAGATGCACTCCCTAAACCTGATGTGTTGAACACGAGCAACAGTAAAGTTGCATATTAAGTTAAGAGTAACCTTCCTGCCATGGTTAATGCTTCAGGTAAAATAATCTAAATCTAAACGCACAAGGTGGATAAATCAGCATGTGGCCCAACCCAACTCAAAACAAGAAGGATCCAAAAATATCAGTTCTGAGATACGGAGGAGCTCAATAAGTGTGTTTGGGCATAATCCTTAAGTATACAGGCCTACTACTACTAAAATATGAACATAGGTGAACAAAGCACTGCACAGATTCAGAAAGCCTAAATCTAATAGGTCACACAAAACAGACCAAAGCTACAACCCAAAATGCCTGCGTAAAAAAAGAAAATCTTTAAGGAGCTGCCGCTGCAGCAGAAATAGCCTATTTGGGATGGGGGTGTGTTAACACCACACTGATGAATGCAATGAAGTCCCACACCGCTTTCCCAAACAGCTCTACATTAAAGTTAAATGGAGGATACAGAGAAAAAATCAATGCTTTGCTTCCCCCCGTGTTGATTTTCTTTTTTTCAAGCTCTGGTGAATACCAAACAGCCTGGCGGCACCATGTGGAAATGCCACCATTTCCACATGGTGGAAATGGCGTCTGGGGATGCTTTTGTGTGCACACGCTTCCTTCCTGTGCATCCCCCTCTTGATAGGAGGAAATGTGAAGTGCTAAGGGGACCATTTTCCTGGCACATCTTTCGGCAAGTAAATATTTCAGGTTGTGTGTGCCGATCAAGCTTGTTGAACTTAGGAATCGTGCGGCTGTTGAAATGAGATTACGGTCAGGGGGGTTTGAGGGAGTTTTTTGTGGTTTGAATGAATGTGGTTGTCTAAGTATGCAATCTTTTTAGGTATATTTTTGAGGGGTTTGCCCTCATGCTAATAGAACCATGGAGAGAGACAGGGTGCGAGTAGAGAGATGGGGTGGGAACAGGAAATGACCTTCAGGTCGGAACCGAACTGAACCGGTCAGCTCCCTGTGGGCACTGAGACTCAGATGTGGTTTGGTGTTGCTTGCGCCACAGCGCCCCCTACATGTGCAATCCTACGCCTCTCTGTGTATGTGCACTGTGCTCTGTCAGTGCCACTACACCTGGTATGCATGCAACACCTCGCTCAAGCACAGGTCTGGCTATCAAAGAGTATCTCTATTAACTAGGCCTCTTCGGGCACTCAAGCTCCTAGAGCTGGCCACGATACCCACAATCCTCTGTTGAAAAGAGACACAGAGAGAAAGAAAGAGAAAGAGAGAGATACAGATGTAGAGGAAGAGAAAAAAGAGGAATGAAATAGCTATTTTACTACTACCTCCCTTATATTAACTCCTGTACAAGGGCAGATAAACATGTGTAGCAACACACACACACACACACACACACACACACACACACACACACAGGACGGACAAGGATTACAGACAGCACACGCTCACATATACAAAGTGTAACAAAGTAAATCAAACAAACAAAAACAAACCGCCACTCTAAGGATCAGCAGCTTCACAGCCTCCACTTAGTGAGGACAAAACAAATGAACAAAAATGAGCGCAAACAGAAAGACAATCACAAAACAAAGAGGTCAACACTTTGGCGATCAGCAGCACTAGGGAAAAAGGCCTCAAGTGGATAAGAAACAAAGAAACACACACACATACAAAACGTACAAACAGCAAAGACAATAACACATGCAATGCGGAACAGGAAGGACAATCAAATCAAGTGGTGTCAGTTCGTCAAGCACCCACATTTAGTGCAGCGAGATGCTAGCCCAAGGCCTCCATACGTAACCCCAATCGCGTACGGCAAGCTAGCTGCGGGCCACGTTAACTGTGGAACCAGTGGTGTTGAGCAGGCGGGCACAGCAAGGCAGTTGCGGGTCTAAGCATATTGTAGGCAAAGCAGCAGAGTTTTATGATCGATGTAGCCAAGTGACAGCCACTCCGCTGCTAAATAACGATCCCCAGGTTCTGCACTGGACGGGGGGGGGGGGGGGGGGGGGGGGTTGGGGGGGTGGACTCTGCGGCGATGCCAATTGTCAGGGAGGTAAAAAAGGGGCGGGTCTTTGAAGTCTGGCTTAGCACAAATGAGGGTTCTTGAATTTAAATATAGGCGCTGTTGTACTGATTGGCCCATATTTGGCTACCGAGAGCCACTCACGATGCAGCCACCTGAGCTTGAATGAAAAGTGCTCAGCATTTCCTGTGAAAAAAAACAAACAAAGGAAGTAATATGACAAGCCCTCACGGTACTGTATATTGCTAAATGCTGACAGAGTACATAAAAGATGCTGGTGTAGTATATCAAAAACTGCTAACTTTATGCAAGAACGTGTCAACATGCAGCAAAGGGAACAATAATCTGACACTTACAGCAAAATATATTAGTTCATAGAGTAGAGCTTGTTCGTAAAAGAAAAAAAAAATGCCCATTTTAAGTGCTACTTTATCAGATCTAATATCTTAATTTCCTGAAGACTTCACAGATGTAATGCCAAACATGTATGTAGCTCACCTTATCCATTGGCTTGAATGCTAAAAAAATAAATCGGTCGCAACTTAATGAACATGGGAAATTGTGGGTCCCAAAACCAAACCAGTTAAGAACCACTGGGCTAGGCTACATCTTGACACACGTGTACTGTAGCCCACTAAATCATTGCTATTCACATGCACACACTGCAATCCTGCGTTGTTGTTGTTGTTGTTGTTGTTGTTATGATGTATTGAAAAAACCCTGTCTGCACAGCGACCCATCTTCATATCATAGTCACTTTAAAGGGATCAGAGACATGCCCTCAGACAGGCCAACAACAGACATCATACAGCTAGACTTTATCTGTGCTGATGGAGGAGATAATAGGCTCCATCTTCCCAGTGGAACAGGTTATTCTGAGAGCTATAATAACGTTCTAACTAACTCTCTCACACCCATACACACATATGCATACTGAGATTGTAATAGGATCTTGTTCTCAAGGGTTTTGGACAGGATATGATGAAATTAAAAGACAAAAATTGAAGGAAAGGACATCAGTAAAGGTTAGGAATGATCTGAAACCAATACAACCACATATGACATAATTGAACTCAGATATTCAGTTATTTTAAATAGACATCTAAACAGCACCCCTCTTTTACTCAGCCAGAAGACCAACCCTTTTTGTGTAAGATTAAGCTTTTCCTCTCTGGATGTCTTCCATGAATGTTATGAATTCACATTTCAAAGCTAGATGGTAACCCAGCTGAATGCTTTGAGTTTGATAGTTGCCATTGGCAGCAGTTTAATCCACATATAATCAAGAATACCAAAAATGGAACAACATGGAAAATGTTAAGCTAGACTGGTATGGGGCATCAGTTCTTGTATTAATCAATTATGACACATTTATTGATTGATTGATTTTATTTGACCACTTAAATATAAAATATGAAACAGTACCCTGTATCAAATTAAAATACATAAATAGTCAGGGATGACACAATAAAGCCCAAAGACTTATTTCCATTGTGGTCCCTAAGGGCAGGGGGAGAGGACAAGTGGCAGCAGATTACACATCAATTCATCACATATTAAACAAATCCATCCGTGTTATACAACAAAAGCAATACACATACTGTAAGTAATGACTAATGAATAGTATGATTGGCCTAAGCAACAAACTTTTAACCCCTGTTTAAAACTGCCTATGCTTCTGACTGTCTTGAGTGTACAACGTAACTGGTTCCAAAGGGTAGTTCTAGCATAAAGAAAAGACTGTTTGCCCAGATTAGTCTTCCCTGCTGAAAAAAACAGCTAGAAACCAGCTTATGCTGGTAGCTGGTTTTAGCTGGTCTTTGCTGGTTTTCTTCCAGCTCTTGCTGGTCTTTGCTGGAGTAGCTGGTTGGACTACCTGTCGTGTGGGATACAGCTGGTGCAAGATGGTCATGCTGGTGACCAGCCTGCCAAGCTTGACATTGTTGGTGTAAGATGGTCATGCTGGTTTGACCAACATAAGCTGGCACAGCCAGTTAAACCAGCAGTGTAGACCAGCAACACCAGCTAAAATGACCAGCTTGAGGTGGTACGACAAGCAAAACCAGCTGAATTACCATCGTTAGGTGGGTAAACCAGCTGAAGGTATGTTTTCGCAAGAGATTTGCTGGTCTAGCTGGTCAACCATCATAGGGTGGTCAAACAAGGTGGTCAACAAGCTGGTCAACCAGCAAACCACCTTTAGCTGGTCAGGCTGTTTTTTTCAGCAGGGTTAGCTTTAGTCTTTAACTGTTGCATCCTGAGCGAGTCCCTTCCTACTGTATGTCTTTGAAAAGCCACCAGCAGCTGCCCATTCAGCAGCACAGTCACTCAGTGGCTAGAGGCAGGCACTTCCTGCCAGCATGCAACCAAATGCACCTAAAAGCCAGGCCGGCCTGGTTCCCTATCATTTGACATTGCAGCACTCACTGGGGGTTGGAGCTCGGAAGTGAGTCAATAGTGAGTTGATGACAGGGTTGTAACACGTGCTTGACTCGCCCCGCCCCCCCCCCCATGAGTTTTCATGTGAAAAAAGTCCCATCGGACCTCTAAACAAGTTTGCCCGAAAAGCTTTAAGGCAGAAATGCGTAAGTGCCACTTAACTGTGCACCACTTCAGCCTGTGTGATGGCGCTACTGCAGCATGGCTGACGAACCGATATGACCTGCAGTAATTTTGCAGATGACAGATATTTACAGTCATAATGGCCCCAACATGAGCGTTTATTTCCCAGAGAAGCCTGAGTCAGCACCAGTGGTTGTGCTGATGGTGTAATTGGGTGGGAAAGAAGTGCCGTGCCTAGGGCCGCGAAGAACCCACATCACTAATCACCCCACTAATGTGGGGCATTTAGCAAAAGCAAGTACTGTACAGCCACCATACATGGACTTTGTTGCCGCTCATTGTGTCTATCATGTCTATGGGTTTGTGTGTATGTGTGTGTGTGTGTGTTTTTTATTGACTGTCTAGAGATGTATGTGGGAACATTATAGAGCCAACTTCTTCAAAGTGCTCCAGACATATTATGAAACTTCCTATGTATTGACTCTTTCTGTTCCACCCAGTGCAGGCAACCCCTGAGTCCTCAACAATCATTGATCAGTTTTATGGCTCAGTTAACACTTAACACACTACCAGCTCAAGGTCTCTGTGTCTCTGCATATAGAACAAACCTGAAATGAATGAACGTTATGAATGTGGTAAGATGATCACAGATGTACAAAATCCTTATACTGGATATATTTTATGTATAACACAATGTTCTAAGAACTTTAGATGTTAACATCATTAGACTTAATATGTATCTAGTAGTGTTGACAGAGGATTTGTAAATTCAAGCTGCATAGGTCTCAATGGCTAATGCTGGAGGGGGTGCTGGCCACTGTAGTGTGACTTACAGTATTTGGCCCATTTAATGTGAATTAGCATAGAGAATCTGGCCAAAGACATATTCACACACACAAACACACACACACGTAGACATACATGTGTGCACACACACACACACACACACACACACACACACACACACACACACACACACACACAGAATTACTTTCATGTTGCATCAGAACAATGCAAAGATTTTCTTCTCAATGCTTATGTATTGATGTACATTTTTTCTCTCTCTCTCTCTGATCTGATTTCACATGGCATACAATGGATTCTTCCAGTTAGCTCTCGATCATACACAGTTTGCTGACACCTTAGCACCATTGTTGCTTGTCCAAAAAAAAAAAAAAAACTCTTCTGAGTATACCTGTATGATGTCACTGTCCTATTGTCACACACACACACACACACACACACCAACTACCACAACCATCCATACAGAGAGACCAAGAGAGACTTGTTACTACCCAATACACCTGACCAGAAGAAGGATGACTGTTAATGTAGCTATTACCCAGAGTTTGGAAAAATCATGAATTCTCACTGACAGAAATGAGGCAAATCATGGAATAACATTTATGGGTTACTGCTCTCTGGGTGCCTGTTACTGTCCTGACAATCCCAACCAATGAGGAATATTAAAAAGATACGAAAGAAAGATCTGTGCAAAAGGCAACTGAAAACACTAGGTGCATATACTGCAATAAAATGTACCATGGAAACCCTATTATGGATTGACACATCTGTGGTTTGGAACATTCTGTATTGATATTGAGACAGCTAGATTTGGTTTGGAACATTCTTCTATATTGCAAGACAAGATTTGGCTATGTCACACTGAGTACCGAAGTCTTGATATAGTGTTCTCAAGGCAGCAATTCCACTGGATCTAAGCAAATAAATCTAACTATGGTGGTGACCATAGCATTGGGTTTCTTAACTCCTGCATTGCAGAGGCAAAACACATCCCTCAGCCATCAGCATTCGATAATACATGAAATATCTACTGGGATTTTGTTTCTTACTATTACGCCTGACAGGGAATCAGTGTTATGTGGCTAAGCGGCTGCCTAGCAGGTAAGACACGGGTATAGCCTACATTTAAAAACAATTTATGAGGTAGAAACAATGCCAACACATGTCTTAATGCAATTCCTTCGATGCCACTTCGAAAATTTGTTTAGATCTAGTAACACTGCAGTCATGGAAACAGAACGTCACACTTTGGTACTCAGGTATTTGATGAAAAGCCTTGCTGTGCTGTAGCTTTTTTTGAGGCTTTTATGACATTGTGTAACTGTTAACAAGCAATGATCATGTCCATATCTCTGTGGAATACAGAACCATTAAAAGAAAATAAGACCATGAAATGGTCTTGCAATCAAATGCATCCGTAATAACTCAAACATAAATATGTCGTAAAACAAATGTACAGTATGCTGTGCAATATCATTATGTGATAAAAACTGTGGGGGGAAAAACAGGGAATAAGACCAGAGGTGATGGAGGATATGTGCTGTTGCTAATGCTGAAGTAGGCTATGAGCATGAAGTAGGCTAAAGGTGGACATGAATGTTTGGGTAAAACGTTTGAAACAACCATGGTAATTAATGGTGGCTACTTGTGGCTGGAAACATCAACTGACCTGATGGGAAGCTACCAGCTAGCACAGAAAGCATTCATTTAATTAACGCTGAAGTGGTGTGTTCATGAGAGATGGACAAGCAAGCTGGATATTTACAGGTATCTTAATTACTCTCACTAAATAAAACACATCTAGGTCACAATGAGGAGAATCCCAAATAGGCAATTGAGCCCGGGATAAAAGCCTTATTAACAAAAGCACAGCACATGACGTAGGCAAGTGTGAGAGTGTCCAGGGAAATGGCTTGTCGGAACAGTATCCATCACAGGACTAAGTGCTGGAATGGCGGTCAGGTTCTAAATTTTAATAGCATTAATCCCCGCTAGCCGAAGCTCCTAACACCCTGTTTTAATAACTACGGCCATAATTCATACAACTGGAGAAGTTCCAGCAGCCAGAAAAGTTAATTATCTCTCCCACATGAATATCCACTGCTTTTAATAACAGCAGAGAAGAGATGGATTTGGATTGAGAGAGGGTTGTACAGCAGAAAATTAAATGGCAGAAAAGATAGAGAGAATGAGATAAACGAGAAACGACAAAGACAAAAAGTGATGAAAGGAATGGGCAAAAAAAAGAAGGAACAAATAGAAGAACAATGACAAAGAAAGGCATGTGGTGAGATCCAGAGCATGGACCAGGAAGCTGACACAAGAACAGAGACATGAGGCAGAACCATGGCCCTTTTCCCCACGCGGGCATGTGGAACATGTGGGCGTTCTCCTCTCTTGATCAGGGTGCTAAGCCGACTGTCACCGAGGACCTTGAGCATCTGCGAATGTGACAGGATCTTATTTATTCGACAGCAACCTTGACCAGACCCCATCTCAAAATAAATAAATAAATAAATAATACAGGGTAAGATCTCCGCTGAAAACAGAACGGTGGTGGCAGCGGCCACATCTGCACTGATATGATTTGATTTCATGCTCGGACTGAAGGGCACTGCAAAGCTAATGGAGCACAATTACCTCATTTGGCTTTTGCGGTGATTTTGATGAATAGACGGCTGAGTGTGAGGCTCATAGACAGGCACCTGACCTCTGAAAAACAATGGGCTCGACATAGCTTGAAGAGCTCAAATGCCAAGCATGTCAGCAAGGTGTGTATTACATCTTCATTACGCAAATGTGTTGTTTACACTCAGTCTTTGAACATGTGTGTGAGACTCTAGGCCCTCTATTTGTTTCTAATATAGAAAAGCTGCATTTAGCTAAATTGTTTTCAGTATAAGAGCTTATTAGCATTCAGAATTGCTATTTATAGCCAACCTTTTCTTTGAAGTAGACTATAGTATCTTATTTCACCATAAACGTAGCTCAGACTTAACCTGACCTAACGACAGCTTGCTGGGTAGTTCAAAAGGCCATCCATTATCACGCTGAAAAGTGTGCTTGTGCTTAACCCTGCACTTAATCCTTCTAAAAAAAACCCAGAAAGGTCTCTGTCAGACACTGAAAACGGCTGAGCTGTATGTTCTCTGACAACATGACCTCTGGAGGGTGCGGTACGGAGTAGACTGTAAGAAGAGCCAAAAGGGTTTGTTTTATTCCAACCACACAAAAAGTTATTTTATCCTCTCTCTCTCTCTCTCTCCCTCTTACCTGCAGTATCTTCTAGCTGGCTTTTGAAGGTTCAAAGGCACTGCAAAGTTAGGGCGAATCTCAGATGATGGTCATGACATCCCTTAATGACTCTACATAATGAAAGGTTAAACCCTCATTAGACCATGAATATCACTGATAATAGTATCCATTTTTGGGTCTGATAAGCTGGTCTGGGGATACTCTTCAAGGCCATGAAGTTTGTAGGGAGTAAAATACAATGCTTGTGTAATATACATTATTAACATTTACACAAGTAATGTCTCCAACCAGTCTGTTTCAGAGACGCCTTAAAAATCAGTGCATAGCCAGCGCATATACTGTGTCAAATCAATCTTTTAGTGTAATTTTCATGCCAATATCTTCACCATATTGATGTATTCTGTGTACATGACAAGACTATAACAGAATTTGCTGAATATGTAAAATCACAGGCTAAAATATTAACAAAGCATGTTTTTGCATAAAGTTATGCTAAAAATTGTGTGTGAAACCCAAATGTATTCGCTTGAATTGATTCACATTGAAAAACATGAGTGGCTCAGAGGTTTCCAAGCAGGAGCCCAACACCATATCTGTGATGCAGCCACATGTGTGAGTTAGCAAGTCCTTACCTTTTATACGGAAGTAATGGGATGGAATCGAAGTGTGTCCATATTTAGTCTACATATCTCCAGAGGAATCTCATTTTCCGAGCCTTTTATCACGCTCCACGCACCAAACACCTCTGCTAATACAAAACCAAATTAGCATGTCTAACCATGAGTGACATGCGGTATGCATAAGGCCCCATACATATTCATCAAGTCACAGACTGGTGGTATTTTCTTGGAGTAGCCTCTTTTCCACAGCTGATAGGCAAGCTCAGTGTGCGTGAACAACTGCTGGCTCTCTGTAACCATGTTGCTTACAGAAGGGGCTAGCTTGTGACCATAATCTTAGAGAGTGACACTCTTATGTGGTGACAGATATTGTAATTCATGATGAGTCTGACTCAGGACACACAAAAGAAATGAGAAGTGTTCCCACCTGTCACACGTAAACCTTGTGGGTTTATGCTGTAATAGCAATCTCCAGGAAGAAAATTGAAGAGTGTTTGACTCGCCTTCTAGGTCACTTTCTATTGCGGTGCAATCCAATGGTGGAAAAAGGTACGAGAGAAAAATAATAACAATCGTTCCACTTGGCTTGGAACAATGATTCAGCGTTGCCTTTTTTACGCAGCTAAGTGTATTGCTTAAGCTCTGAATGTCGTCTCAGAAGGCAGAACAATGTTGTGATAGACGCTGTGGCACAGCTGACCTTTTACAAAAGGTCAGTTGGAGTGGGCTCAAGCATGCCTTAATGGAGCCATGCATGAAAGGCCTGTCCAACACTGGGCCATTTTCAGACCTTCATCTGCTCTTGATCATTTCTGTCTGTTTTTATCAACTCTTGAATTTCACTTTAAAACAAGTGTTTTCCCATCCTGCAAGCCTGTCTTTTTTCCTTCTAATGCACTTTCTTCTTTTTTACCAAACAATCAAATACTGATTAATTGAATGAGTGCATCATTATACTTCCATTATACATCTGTATTCAAAGCAAAGATCTCTTTCAACACTCAAACATAATCAAATCTGAAATCCTACTTCAATTGTTTCTTACTCTCTTTCTGTTTACTGCATATTCTGTTTTTACATTTTATATTCTGTTTTCTGTTAATGCACATACCATATTTCTCTTTTATTCTTACTCTTATAATGTTACTGCTACTACACTGCACATATCTGTACATGTTGTTCATTCATTGTTCACATAGCCATATCTATGTTTCTCGTATAAGGTTACTGCTAATACGCACATATTTATATTCAATTTATATTACTGTACACCATACCACCTTCTTAACTGTATACTAACTGTCTACACTGCAGTATATATCTTATACTGTTTATGCACCACCTACCTATACTTTGTATATCACATTTCACTTTTCGGCTTTTTTGCACTTCTAATCTAATCTAATTCTCCATGCTCCTAAACAATAGTGCAAATTCAGTGTGATGGAATCGAATATTGTTGCTAAATCCAATTCCTTCTGATAGAGAGCATGGTCACTGATGCATAAATGTGTGTATGTATAAGCCACCAGATGAGGTGAAACATCCACTTTCCCACTGCCAGCCTCAGAGATGAAGGGCATGACTAAACCCTGACCAGGTCACAGCGAGATGGCAGGGAGGTTGGCCCTATAAGATTTTATTTTTGTTTTGGCCATAATTTAATTTGTCTAATGAGCATAATTGGAGCATATTTGAAGGGGAGTTTTGGCCCTGTCTGTTTTCATAATTGCAATGGGAGGCCGCCAAGAAATAAAGGTCACATGGGCGGGGGGGGGGGGGGGGGGGGAGTGGGGGCTTGGGGGTGGCATGGCAATGCATACTGTACATAATACAATGGTCAAAAAATTGATTAGAAGAATTCATGAAATAAATTCTAAGATAATTAAATGTAAAGCTGCATACGCACACAGAATGAACTCAGATGGGAGAAGAGTCTACAGAACATTTATTTTTCTTTTGTATCCAACTCTCGGCTCAGGTTCTTATGACTTCATCCACCTAAGCTCTGATAAAAAACATCCAGTAGCATCTTCTATCTCCTCTCTAACTGCAGCCATTGTTGTAACTGGATTTGAAATGACAGCCTGTCCGCCCTTTCATCACCAAATCCACTCCTCATAGTTCAAGGGTTGGCCTGGTAGAGAATATACCAAGTCAAAGCACAGGTGCCACCCAAACACAGCAACACATATACACACACACACACACACACACACTAGATTGAGTGATGTGATAAAATAAATGACAAGGCTTGGTGGAGTGTAGCGTGTAATTGGTGAAGCCAGATTAGGTTCCTCATGCTTCTACCGCTTTTTTGTCGGCCAGTGCAATACTTTCTGTCAGCTAAACAAAGCTGTCAATCAAACGAGCAAGCCTATTTTAAGTCGTCAATAGGACAGAGGTGATTGTTGAACTCACAACAGATGGGATAGGTAACAAAAGCAGGGAGAGACCGAATGAGACAGAGATAGAGAGGCAGGGAGAGGCTGAATAAAGGTAATTTGGACATTTTGTCATATATATAGTGTCTGAAGAAATGCCTTCTCTCCCCACTGTGCCTTTCGTTTTCTTCCTGACTCTGATTGGGAGAGAATCTAGAAGCCCGGGGTTCATGTCCTATTTAAAAAAAGTATGAAGAGTGATGAAGAAGGGTGAGAGGTGGAGGAGAGGAGAGAATTGGGTGGAGGAGAAGAGAGAGAGAATTGGGGTTCAGACAAAAATAACTCTGTTCTAACCGGCAGTAATGAATGGCACTTGTAGAAGTAGGTTATAACATGACAGAATCACACTTTTGAGCTAAGCCCGAACAGAATCGAATACCAACATGAAGAAAAAAACTAATTTACCAACACAGGTTTTAATACTATATTATAGGAGCATAGTGGCTTGTATGGGTCCTCTTTATTCTCTGGACATATTAGTTGGGGTCTGGTCATTATTTTCATAGCGTGTACGTAGCAGAAATGAATACTGTACATTTTGAGGTGTAAGAGCCACTCTTGAGGTTTAACAGCCACTCTGTGTTGTGTCGTACGTGAGTTCCCACTTCAGTGGTCTTCTCAGTGACTATACGCCCGACACAAAGGCCCCACTGACACTGTGAAAAGATAATGATAACAACCTATAACATCATAAGGAAGAAATTGCAAGGTGAGCACAATGAATGAAAGGCCTCATGGAATCTATTATGCAACCAGTAGGTGAGCAGAGGTATCAGCACTCAATCGTGTTCTTTCCTCTGTTAAGTTCTTTAAGGATCATGTCAGCGCTTTTTGTTCAAAGCCATCCTTTCCATCAGATAAGCGCTCCTCACCTTTTCCCTTTGAATTCCTCTCAGCCGGGAAGAAAGATCTCCAAATCATCTTTTGAGGAGTGAGAATGGAGCAGAATGAGTTCCAAGACTCTGTATTCACAGAAAGAATATCATTATTATTGAAATGGCCTAACAAAAAAAGTGAAAAAGGGAGAAGGGAGAGGGTGCTATGACTTAGACCTAAAGAACAGCTGCAGATACTGTGAATACAATCTCAATGAAGTGCAGTGAGTAGGTCCCTAACTTGACTTCCTTAATCGGTGTATGGTACTTCAGTGTAGATAAGGCCTTCTTCTGCCATAGCTTTGAGCTCTGAAAAAACAGCTGAACCTCTTGCCTTTTTGGTTTGGCTAACGTTTTCATGGGTTGACACACACATTATGTTTTATAACAGGATTAGATATCATGTGTGTCAGACCAGGCTCCTAAACAATAATCTGTCTGACAATTATTTTCTTATTACTGTAAATGTAAATGGCTATCTTTATGTAACACAGCAGAACGTATTACAGGATATCTTGCAAAGTTCAAATGCATAGCGTTTTTGTTTCCTATATTGCACGATGTGGAATGAAAGTGTTAAGAACATAAACTATTGTGCCAAACTTTTACTGGACATTTTCAATTTAAAGAAACAATAAAAAGCAAAGCAAAACATAGCAATACATCCATCATTTATTAGGCAAGGGCCTCTGTCCAGCTGCTATTCCATTGTTGTCAAATTAAAAATAGAGGTCACTGAGGCCACATGGACTATGAAGGCATCACAGTTTAGAAGTAAATCCTCATTTCAAAGGAGGCAGATCAATGAGGTTATAAACCACATCAGCTAATTACCTCCAGTCGTTTAGCATGGGCTCAGCATGTATTCGCTTTTATTGCTAATGACCAATATTTTTAATCACCTTAATATGAGATTTAATTAACTGCATTGACTTCCTTTCACCCTCTATGTGACTCCTTGTTTTTTTTTTTCTGTTTCTTTGTCTATCACCTCTTCTCTCTCTCTCAGGCTTTAGAGTTGCTCACAATTTCTCACTCGCCTTTGAGTCTTTTCTGTGTATTTCTTTCTCTCTTTTTTATCTTTCGCTCTTTTTCTTCGCTATCTCTTCTCCATCTTCTGGAGAGAGTGTGACCTTGAGGATCTGACAGCCATTCTCCTTTTTCATGGCTCTCGAAGCCGTTTGGAGCTTTCACTGGATGACGGGGCATCAATCACTTCCCTGAGGAGTCTCACTCAGCCCACACACACACACACACGCATGCACACACGCACAAGCACGCATACACAAACACATACGCGCGCACACACACACACACACACACACACATGCACACACGCACACAAACACGTACGCGCACACACACACACACATGCACGCACAAGCATGCACACTCAAACACATACGCACATACACACACACAGAGAGAGGCCTGTGATGTTAGGATACAGTAAGTGTGTAAGGAAGATTTTCACATGCACATGTGTTCGTGTTTATGCCTGTGGTAATACACCAAAGAAACTTTGTGTTAGTAGTAATTCATAAACAGCAGCAACTATGATTACAGTGTATACAATAAATCTGTGTCTCATAAACACAGTAACGACAGGTCTTTTTAATGACAAAGATGTTTTTTTTTAAACAAATGCTTCTCTAAGTTTGTAAGTCATAGGGAACTATGGGTTGTGCTTCAAGGCCAACAGTCCCCTTTGTGTGTGCTATTAAATCAGTGCTGTCATAGTGACACAGACCTGGATCCTAATGGGTCCTGTCCCACAAGCTTGTTCAATCTGATATTGTCATAAGCCTCACCATTACCCCCTTGTTTAATACGGCCTTTGGCCGGCCTGCTATGACCTGCCATCAATACAGGCAGCATAGCATCCCGCTTGACCTTACGGTGACCATGACTTCACTCCACCGAGGACACCCGTACAGTCACACATACACACACACAATCATACTGTACACACACACACACTCAACCATAAACCACACTCACACATTCACCACACACATACACACACACACAGTCCAGCTGAGGGTGCCTCTCTGGGGTGTAATTTACAGCAGGGATGTCCTGACCTGTGACACGCAGATAGGGGCCTGTCAGCTCTGACTAATACGTTGGCATCCACTGGACTGGTTTACAATGACACCTACCTCAGCCAGGGGATTTACAAGGCTCTGTCTGTGCCATCTCCTGAAGGCAACATTCATTGAAAATACAGTAGACCCACATTAAAATACTTTATCATGTGTAGTATTATCTCAGGTGATATGTTTACAGTATGTTGTTTTCAGTTGTTGTTTTAATGTCGTTTTCATGTTGTTGTTTTCATATTGTTATTTTCAGTGAGTTTCCTGGGGAAATATAGGTGCAAATCTGCTCTCCTACCAGCTATTATGTTTTGGACACCGTTGTGGTGGATCAGTGTGACAGTTGACTCTGAGTTTTACTGCTGAAATGCTGCTCGGGTGGATACAGACTTGCACCTGTCAACTAGACCAGACACAATGTCCTCCCTAAAGCTATAGTCTTGCTTTTGTCCACCTTCCTTGGTGTGAATACGAACTGTTGTGCGCAGCTGTTGTGACGATTCTTGAGCTGTCCTGTATGTACTCCCCTTCAGTTGTCCCCCCCCCCCCCCCAAGTGATTTTAAGAGCACCTTGTCAAAAGGTAACAGCGTTTGGTGGTAGCCAGGGACAAGTGTGCTGTGTCTCACCACGTCCAGAGGTGCACATTGCACATTGGAGATGTGATGAAGAATGAAGGGTGATCCACTTCTCCTTTAGCCTGGCCATGCCTACACACACACACCTACACACACACACACACACTCCTAGAGATACCAGACAAATGGTACCACAGAACTCCAGATATGGACTACACTCACTACTAGTAGCAAAACTAGCTGCGGGGCTGTAATGGTGCGCTCCATAACACATCTGATAAAGAAGGCTGGTAGTCATAGTCATCAGGGCATTCAGTTTGAGTCCGTAGTTCAAGTCAGTTCATGTGTAGTCCAGTACTCCTGGACTACACATACACCCCACACAGTTGGTGGTTTGACTACACATTTGCCGCCACCCTCACAGTGGCACAAACTGAACATCTTCTCCAGCTCTTAGGTGGACACAAGTCTCTTACTTTCCTGAGAGGTATTCAGTTCTCTCATTCTCATCACTACTTTCTGAATAACTAATTTCCAATAAATGTTCAACCTCAGCATCCAGCATCCAAACCCACCATCAAGCTATTGCCCACAAACCCTTCCATTTTGTCATGAGCACTCAGTCATCCTGTGTGTTGTGGTCATGGTGGTCTGAATAGTGCTGCTTTGCTGTAAGGATGGTCAGGGGTATCTGTGAGAGAATCAGATTCTATGAGAGAATTCTATCAAAGTCCTTTTAGGCAAGTCCCTCCACTCGGCGGCCATATGGCAACGCTTTTTGGGCCCTCGTCGGGCATCCATTTCGGCAGAAATGCGCGTGCGCAAGGCTTCACAAAATCTTAATATGCACTATGACACAAACACATGAGATATTGAAAATGGTATTAAATACAATATGTCTGCCTATTTAAAATACTGCAGCAATGAATATCTGCTCACACCAAGTCTTAACTTAGTATGTGGACTCTGATATGGTCATGGGATCAAGGCTGACTTTTTAACCAGTACAATTTGAAGTAATTATTTTATTCTCTGAATTTAAGCAGGCGATACAACAATTATTTCATATTTTACTGGAAGTTTGTTTTTTGTAAACAAATATGAGGATTTATTTTGTTGCAGTGTTTTTGTTGTTGTTTTGGTTTGCAGTTGTTTTGCTGGGTGGTTTCTACACCCTGCATGTGTTAGTGTGTGTGTGTGTGTGTGTGTGTGTGTGTGTTAGACTGGGCTAGAGTCAAGGACACAACTGTCTGCTTGATTCTCTGATCTCAGAATACATTAGATGGAGTTAACAGTCTAAGAGGCACACTAATGGACTGCTTAGGCACCGACATAACTATAAATCCCCTCTATGGGCTTCATAATGGGATGGCAACATCACTGCTCCCACTAGAACACTTTTACATGCCACTACCGCCTAACACACTTCAGTTATTTTCAGCTATTAATTACTCTAACAGTTTTGACACTTTTGTTACCACTGTTAAGTTTTTACCACTAGGCATATCATTGTGACTACTGCTAGTGCTACCAACAGTGATATGTTGACATTTGTACATTTCAAAGAGAGTCAGAGCATATGTGATATCAATATCTCCAAATATACTCTTTGAAAGAAACAGCATAATCTACAGGTGTTTCAGTTGTAAAGTATGAAGTATAATATATCTTTGTCATACATGGGAGGTCCTGGATGTCCTCAAGGGAATAACCAGCATGAATGTGTGGTATGGCCAACAGCATGTGTTTGAGTGAATGCATGAATATGTTCCTGTGTGTGTCTACTGGGGCCTTCATAACCAGTTTATTTTTACATGCCGATGGCATTACACAGCTGAGCTGTGGGTAGATGGCTGCACACCAGCAGGATCAAATTATCGTAATTGCTTCAGGACTTAGATAAATGATGGTCATGTGTGACTGAATCACATTAGTAACTTCGGCTGCCACACCATGGGTATTCCTTCTGGGCTGCAGTGTTGACAATACAGATTATTTTTGCGGTGTTTACCTCTTACTATAAAACAGAACATGTTTACAAGGGCAGCAATGTGACTCTCTCTGAACATTTTTTTAAATATACATTAAATTACCTCAAGGTTAACAGCTACCTTCTTTTTTGTAAAATTATTTTATATTTTGTAAAGAGTATTCTCCTCAGTTAAATATATAATGATAGAGCTGACTACTTTCATTTAATTTTGGCCTATTCATGCCTCTGCCATCTCTGGCCTGGAGTCCTTCTGACTTTTGGTTGTCTGTCACAACACAATTTTTGCCCAGCATCTTTCAAAAACGTTGAAGGATATTCATCATACCAACCCTGGTATATACTCAATGTTTATAAAGGGTCCTTGAACTAATATGACACTCAAGACCATGGGGTCAAAGTTTGAGGTTGCACGGGATCATATAGGATTTCTTAAAGCAACATGATAAGGTACTCTAGATCATGGGGTCAAATGTCAATGTCAAATTCAGTCTTAGGCATACAATGATAGCAAGAGGTAATGATAGCAAGATGTAAATCTTGTGATTCACTGCACTTTCCTTTGGAAGTAATTTAAGCTGTAAAGAACTAGATGTACCGCATAGCGGTACAAAATATGACCGCCGCTCAGTCCTGTACATCCGTTCCGCGAAAATAAATCACACTTCAATTTGTTTCCATATTTTACTCCATCCCCCACTCTTGAAACTTTTGTGTATGCTTGTTTGTGTGTGTGTGCGGCTGCACAGAAAGTAGCCTACTGGTGCTGAAAAGGTGAATAGATTGTAGAATAGCCAAAGAAGATGTAGCATTGTTATAAAACCTTTAAAATCTCTAAACAATCACAAGTAGGGCAGTTCATCACAGTTCATCCATTGCAACTGGATTGATGAAAGGTCACTTACACTGTAGGCTACATTGTATTTGGGAAAAGCAAAAGGTATCAGCATAATGTTATTTATTTATTTATTTATTTTTTATGTATTTATCTCTGTCAGTTCCATGCCGTTTTCAACAGCTATCAAAAACAAAGGTCATTTTTGGATGGATGGATTTTTTGTGAATGTTTCTTCTTCTACATAAGATTTTAGTCATCTTTAGTTCATGTAATAATTTGCTGCGCGGCGGTCATAATAACAGAACACATTCCTCCCAACTGCTTCCACCAAACTTTAAATTGCTGCTCAAGGGAAACCAGCTTAGATCACAATGGGTATCTCCCATTATCTGCTGAGTACATCTCAATGATTGCATTGAGGAAGGTTATGATATGTTTCCCTACAAACTATAGATAAAAGACCCCACCTTTTCCATATGCCCAGATGAATGAAACCTGGTGACTTTCCATTGACACCACATGAGCACCCTCCCATTCAGTATGGAGGTACAGCTTCTGTGTTGACTCCATACTTTATCTACAACAAATGAGTGAGCAAGTGAGCGCCGACATCTTCATTACTGTCTGGGCACTGAGCAGAATCAAACCTCAGCTCCCACATCTTAAGCCCACCCACCTCCCCATGCTATGTTGCCAAAATTAGTCTCCCTATGAATAATTGAGGTCCATGTTGTTATAAAGGAGCCTAATAGCCCTGTGGTTCGCTGGGAATATTTGGGCCCAGGTGGATAGAGGATTAGCTTCAGTTGAAAATGTACATTACCCCAAGGGTCCCCAGGGTCTTTGTGCATGCGTAGTTATATGCCTGTAAACTTCACCAGCGAAGAAGCCATTTTTATTCATGAGTGGTATCAAGCGTTGCTCATTAGCATGTGTTTGCCTAACCTGTGTGTCTGCCGGATGTCTGTGTGTAATCTCTACAATATGTGTCTTTATGGCAAGGGTGACTTGTAGATTTACAATGGAATCCCAATGACCACAGAGACCAGGGGCTTCCGTGAAAGCTTTCGTAATGAGACATTGGCTTGTTCCTTTCAATTCAAATTGAAAACATTGTTTCTGGCTGGATAGGTATACTTGAATGTCAGGTTGGTTGATACAAATAATATGCACATTAAATTCTTTGTTGAGGTTGCATGGCAAGTCGTGGTGGCAATGGTAATCTCTTTTCATTTGAGGCGGTGGTAGCTTAGTCGCTAAAGAGTTGGGCTAGCATGCAGTAGCCAGAACAGTTGTGTTCAAATCCCAGCTGCCACCACCATGCTCTAGAGTGACTGCTGGCACTGATTGACATATAAGTTGGTTTGGATAAAAGAGTCATCCAAATGAATATATATATATATATATATATATAAACAACCTATGCCACTGAGTACCATTGTGGTGATGACAGGGAAAACCACGACACAAACCCACAAAGGTCTCATTCTATGATACAACTGGTAAACTGTTGGTTCCCCTTCCATGGACACCTGCCAGTCACTGTCCTTTATTCTATCTCTGTTACTAACTTACACCTACGGACTTCAACGGAATTACTTAATTAATGGACCAACACACACACACACACACAGGAATTTCACATCTACATTTCACAGGATAAAAACCTCATTGATATGACCATATTGGTCATTGATAACACATTTACATTACTGTTTATTATTGCTATTAGCTGTAATGTAGTCTAACATTTTAAAACGGTTCACTGTTAATTTTAACTATTTTATTGGTTTTATTTGTGAATCGCTTTGGACAAAAGCGCCAAATCCTATAACCATCCTATAACCATACATTTAACCCATTAGTGAGTAGAAGTTAACACACACTAAGAGAAGTGAGCGATAAGTGTGCATACATAAGGGACAGTGAGCACACACACACACACACACACATACACACACAGAGTAGTGATCAGATTCCAAAATCTTATTTCATCCAGTATAATTATTGAGATGTCACAATGATAAATGATCCTGCCTTAATTAAACTAATTAGCTGGCACTAATTGAAACCAATTAGCAATGACCCAAATGAGAGAGATACTGACATACAGAAGAAAGAGAAAGTGTTTCTATAGGTAAGTTTGTTTGTTATTGTATCGGTTTAATAGTGCTTGCTGTTCCATGAGCATGTTAGTTTGAGACTTCTCTCACTGGCTTTCTAGGGCTGTATTTCGATGTGCCAACTTGACAAGATATGTGCCCAGCAGTCCAAATGATAACAGTGTTTCTGTTTCACAGATGAATTATTCAGCGGATGAGTGAGAGGGTTCTCTGGGTTGTGAGGGATGTAACAAACTTGGCGGGCATTTCACAGGAAATCAGACCTGATGAATTTTCATCATGCAAGCAACCAATCACAGAGGCACTTCAGAGTTGAAAAGTTCTTCAGACTGTATTATGTAAAACATTACAACAAGTTTGAATTTTAAGGTTATTTTACATAATAGAAAATGGCCTTTTACATAAGATTTCTGCAAACTGCGTTTCAGTGTAGGTTTTTCCACCTCACTGAAGTTAATAAGAAATAAACTTTCACTTAATCTATTGACGACTGCACCTCACCAGCACCTGGAAGGCTGTGCACAGGAACTTTATCCCTTTTAAGAAATAAACTTATGTTAATGTTAGTCATTGTTATGTAGTGAAAACAGGTGATAATTTAGTGTCTGTATTGCTCCAAGGACAGGCTTATTTACACAGGATTAAGGGGCGGAGTGGGGCACTAAAATCCACCGGGAAAATTCTGACGCCCCCCCCCCCCCCCCCCCCCCCAAACATGCACACACATCAATAGCACAAACAAAATATATAGTGCTAATGCAATACAACAAGCCAATCAACCATAAACCATGCACTTTCAATAAATGTGTAAGGAACTAGATATGCAACAGTGCAGTATAAAAACAGCTTTGTGGGTGGATGGAAATTTCAAGCATCATGCAAGGACATATCTGGGTATCATAGCACTTCAATAGTTGCCTGTTGCCTGTATAAATTTAAAAAAGGCCTAGCCTACAGACAATGTCAACCTAATAACACAGGTAATTAAATAATTGAAAAAAAAAGGCAGTTTGAATAGGTTTGTACAAGAACGATTAAAGTAAGCCTATATAGGCTTACATATAGACAGTTCCAACGAGTTCCACAAACCATTTATCAGCCTGAGTGGCCCACTAATTAGTCATTAGGCTAGGCCTAGGCTACATATCAACATAAGACTAGCTTGTGCTAGTTTCAGTAACGTCAATGCTTTAGCTCCGCTAACCTTTCTCTCTGCCTTCCATCCATATAAACAGCAAGCAACCACGCAAATCCGTCGACTGTCAAAACTCCTGTAGCTTTCCTCGAACTTGATCGTTTGTAGGGCCATGCCACTAGACGAGGGGCCGCTCATTTATCCCCCTACATTTCTGTAAATAGACTTGACCTGCAATCGGTTCATTGGATAAACCAGAATCACATTCCCCATTCCCAGGAGGCTTTGCTCCATTCTAGTTTAGGCTTACGTTAATTTAAGTACAAACAAACAAATTACATTGTCAACAGTAAGTACAAACAAACAAATTACATTTTCGCGGAAAATTCTTAGTGCAATTGCAATAGCTCTATAGGCCGGCCCGCACCACACAGATTCATCGGCCGGCCCACCGGGAAAACTCCCGATCGTCCCGATTGCCACTCCGCCCCTGACAGGAAATGTAATTATTTCTTTAGGCGTTGTTTGGATGGTGTTGGAGAAGGTGAAGATCAATTCTGAGGCAAGAGAGCTCCTGGGACGAGTGGGTGAGAGTCTGGAATTAAAACATTAAGTCGAAGTGGATATTAAGGCATTTGTCCTCTCCGTCATTAATGCTGAGAGTGCAGATGTGAGCTGCGGGCATGCCAGAGTTTCCAAATGGCACAAACTTAAGAATAAGTGTACAATCCGTGTCCCACCTGATGATGACTCTTTGAATCTTCATATGGAAAGGACAACCTTACATATTGCCAGCTCCATTACAACCTGCAAGAGCATCCTTCTTCCATTGGTCACGGCTGGGAACTAGTGAACAGAAAGTGTCGACCAGTGCGTCCCACCCCCCTTCCCCCAGCAGCTCACACCTCATAACTGCTCAGATGAGAGTAGCATTGATGATGAGACGAGTCAGTGTGGAGATTCAACAGATTCAGATGGAGAGTTACTTCAATAAATAAATCATAATAAATAACTAATTTTAAAAAATGACATCTAACGACCTACTAACCTACTAATATGTGTAGGCTATGTTGTAATGTTACTGTCCATAACTGAACTCAGTATGAGCAGAGCTTCCATTTGAACCTAATATTAAGACTGTTTTAAAAAAATTGACATTTAAAGAAGCCCAATGCAGGTCTGGTTATTCCTTCACTGTTTCTGGGTTTTCGCCTGATTTGGGCTCACATTTTTCACGACATAGCTTCCCCTGCAGCTTCGGTAGCAAGTGACTGCTACGCTAAACCCCCACTAGCTAGCGAGCTAGCATCAATAAACCAAGCTAAATACATAGGGCTCAAAATAAAACGGTCGAGCAAATGGTTACATGCAGCTATTCCGACATGCCGCTACTTAGACATTGGCGTCAAATTGTCGAAGTGGCGGCATTAACATTAATTCAAGCGTCCCACTACTGCGACAATTTTTTTTCCCATTGTCGGAGTAGCGACACTTGACCTTTTTTTTTCAAACGTCCTGCCATTCCGACACGAGGTCATTAACAGGATTTTTCAACAGAGTGGACTTTTGCGAAGTAGGCTTATGGTGGGCCTTTATTTTATTCCAATATGGGCAGTATAGCCTAGGCCTACAGTAATCCCAACAAACAACACACGATTAAACACACGATTAAACAACACACGATTTCATCACAGCTCAGATGATTCATGGCAAAAAACAATAAAAGGCTACATTGATAAATAGCAGGGGCAACAGGATTGGATTCTATAATAGCCTACGCACAATAACTTCAACCGAAAGGTTAGTCACGTCTCAAGGAGTCCAAGAGTGCGCCTCACACACACCAGCTCCGTTGAACAGTGTATTTTTCGTGTTTAAGAGCTAAAAAAGTTGATTAGAGAGTCACATTTGAAATGTCGGGTAGCCTAAATTATAGCTAGCTTATAGCGCGTGCATCTCAGAGAAAGAGATTTTGGAGAGAGAGAGAGGATTTAACCTAGGTGATGATTATTTGTGTCTGGTGGTAATTAGACTTGAGTATGGATACCTATGAATTGTTTTGAATAAAAAAAAAGATAAGACAACACATTAAATGTGACCCTGCAAGGCGAAACCAGTCGTTTTGGTAAAATTTACAAAATTAAGTTATTGTACTCACACGAACGGCCATAAACTAAGCTTTCCAACAATATGTATATTAATATGGTATTGGAAATAGTATTGGGTATTGGATAGTCGCCGACCCTCATTAGATGTGGATATCTGGAGGTAAGGATAGCCTTCAAGAGACAAGGTTATCGCAGTTGCTGTGAGACATACGGCCCTTCTCCAGTCTCTCTCAAAATCAAAACACACCCAATTCACGCTTGGACTTTTCGATTATGCTTCTAAATGTTGGGACTGATGGACACTGAACTCTGGGGGTTATTTGAACGTTCGTTGTGAAGTGGTTTACTGTAAAAGGAGCGTCGGATATCCCGCCTGTCTTTGCACAATTATAGAGCCATTATAATGCATGCGCTAGCCTAGAGTCGAGAGAAAGAAGACTAAATAAATATGCAGACATGTTATGTGCAATTCAACAACTGCACGCATGACATATAAAAGATATATTCCTAGCCTACATTATTGTGTAGCCTAGTAAATTGAGTTTATCCAACCTGCTGGCAAGCGAAAATGCGTTGCACATGGCTTTATCATTGTCCTCTACAATGCAATAAAAGCAACTTGAATATATCGCACATCCAGTTTGAACACCCTGATGGACACTGAACTCTGGGGGTTATTTGAACGTTCACTGAAGTGGCTTAGGCTACTGGGGCGTAAGAATTCCGATATCAATTATTGGGAAAAACATTGTTTGGAGTGGATGGCGGGTGGATTGTTGATGTAGCTGCAGGTGCAGATGACATGACTAGACTACAGCTCATCCATCCAGCTAGGATGTTGGAATTTGATAGGTTACAGGAACTGCAGAGATAAATTGAAAATGAGGATTGGTAGCCTAATGTCGGAATAGCGGTAGCCTACAAAAAAAAAAGGAGTAGGGGCATGTCTAAATAGAGGCATGTCATAATAAGGGTATGTCGTAATAAAGAGTGAACCCCCGAGCAAACACATTGTTCAAGAGACTATCAAATCACCCAAGGGTAGGCTACTTACAATTTCAACAGCAAAAAAGCCAAGTCGGAGTCCGTTTTGCAGTCTTCTTAGAAACTACAATCTGACTACATTTTCAAGTATTTCCGCCGATGTGTGTTCGGACCGCGAACAGAAAGTTGCATATTCGTTTTTTTCCGCGGAGAAGCACTAGGGGGAGACGAAGCACCCACCAAACGACCCAAAAAGTGTTGTAGAACCATCACAACGACTCTCAACCTGCATAATTAAGGTCATTTTTGCTAAAATTGTTGCATAGGGCCTCTTTAAAGAGCCAAAAATTGGCGGCCATCTTTGTTTCATTATGTTCTGTCTCTATCTTGACTATACATAATGGACGATTAAAGCAGTCTTGCTTACTTGAACTTTATTGGTGTGCAGTCATCAACTCTCTGCCTTAGTAACGTTATCCGAACTGCTCCGCGTGTGCGGTGTAACCTCTAAATCAGTCCCCTGTACAACAGTACTTAAATAAACAATCCTATTCTTACAATCTTGAATTTAAAGGTCAAAAATAGGTCAAATCAATAAGTCTACATTATTCATGATTTTCTTGACCCAAATAGTCTCAGAAACCTTCGCTCTCCATGGTCACGGAACTGCTATAGATGACCCAACTATTACTTGTGTGTTTGTGTACTACATCAAAAGCATCAATAGCATCAAAAAATACAAATGCAAATCTATATTGGCCAGCATTTTATCTGAACCAGCACACGATTCATGTTTGGCTGAAATTATAAAGGTACTTAAACCAAAGTCATAATCAAGGTCATAAAATGCTGAGGGAGACAGATAAAAAGATGTACACATTGAGACAGATAATGGAAACTTGATGGGATCAAAGCCTACAGTGGTGATTTGTTGGAACAGCTTATTAGTCTTGCACAGTTGAAAAGCTGGGTGGAATTTTAAAATACATTCATTATGGATTTGCTGGCAACTGCAAATAATAAACAAGTACATCCCTGATGATATAATGGAATAATCCTAATTACTTTTATAGTCACATTGTGAACATACAGCATTCTGCATGACTGCAAATTCATTCATGCTTAGATCTTCTAGAAAGCAAAAGGTACTCTCTTACAAGAATGCCTGGAGGGAAAGTTTTTTTTTCATTCCAAGCCTCCTCCCCCATGCTTCATCAGCAGTGTGTGAGATCTTAAGGCTGCTTAGGCATGACTCTCTACTTCAGTTGTAACCTGCCAGCTTTCCCATCTTTGCAAATCCATGCAGATGTTTGCCCATTTCTTACGCATGACTTCCTGATTCCTGCACTTCCCACTTTTACCACTGGAGACAAACAACTCTTCCCCATTTCACTTTCTTTGTGTCCCTCAAATGGAATAGGCATTTCCCCAACTCAGCCTTAGCAGAAAATATCCAGTTGTGACAATAGTATCTGTTGATTACTTAATTACCTTAGAGCTTATTATAACAGCCAGCAGCATTTTTCTCTAAGTTGGAATGTGTTTTATCATTTTTTCATGAGGCAACTGACACTGTATATTAAGACTGCTAAAACCTCCCACTGTCAAAATGTTGCTAGACTGAAATAACATTGTTATATTACAGAATAGCCTGCTGCCTAATTTGAAATAAAATGGTGTGCATTTCCCCTAGCAAGTCTCTGAAGACCCCAGTGCAACAGGATTCATCTGGAGCCATCAGTAATTAATGCTCGTTGAATCTTAATGTAAAACCACAGCACACAATGGACATGAGATCAAGTCAGGACCTGTGACTGATACCTTTATCTCTTGTTTAATTTGCCGTTAGTCCCCAAGTGCTGGCTTATCTTCATTCGGGAGCGAGAGAATTAAGGAGAGCCTTATTTCACCCGGTGGCCTGACTGACAGAGATACCTGAATCATTTATTCCACAATGCTACTGAATCATAGATCCTTAAGCCTAATTTATGCTTCTGCATCGAATCGACGGCATAGCCCCGCAGAACCATCTACGTCACCGTGTACTCCTCCAAGCCCTACGCCATTGCTTTATATGCACCTCCAAAAACTGTAAAAAAATAAATAAATTGTAACTTCATGTTGAGACTGCAAGGGCTGTGATTGGTCAACTCACCCTGTGCGTTGTCAGTGTGCTTCATCAAGCTTTTGTGGGTAGTAGCAACATGTTAGTTCGCTGATAGAAGCTTTGCAAATAAAATTAGCTGTAGGCCTATTTTTGGTTACAATAACGGGGTTATTCGATTGTACGTTTATTTGTCAGTAACATTTTGAAATCAGCACTTCACCAGCTGGCAGTAATTTGTGGGCAGTTGTGGGATGTTTGCTTGCTGTAGCGTCGGTGGATGTACATGTCTAACGTTGAATGAGTGTCTCCCAGAATGCAGTGCGAGTGAATGCTATAATGTGTAATGTCGGTTATAATAGTTGTAGTTGCGTTTACCATGTTGTGTAGTTGTTAGCGTGTTAGTCTCTTTGGTTGTACCTCATGTGTTTATCCCCGTGTTGATGTGTGTGGTAAACCCTTATTGTGGGTTGCATGTGCGGCTGAGACTACCCCTGTGTTGCCCTATGTAGTATCGGTATGAGTCTGAGTGTGTATAAGTCTACCTGTTCCAATAAATGGTCGTCCTGAGCCAAAAGTGATTATTGTCTGCGGGTGAGATCGCTACATTGGTGTCAGAACTGGGATGGGCCCCTCCCGGGGCGCGAAGATCAACGCCAGATCAAGATGGAGAAGAAGGCCGAAGACCAGACCAGCAAGATGGCGGCGAAACTCAGCAGATGTTCCAATGGTCCTTTTAAGGACTAGTCAGCTCGCTCCAGGGGCGGATTATGAACTTCCGGGCCCCTGGGCCCAGATGTATTAAGGGCCCCCCACTTATTGTCGTATATGTGGGAGGGGGGTTGGGGGTCCTCCCCCAGAGCATTTTTAATTTGTTTGATGTGATTTCCTGTATTCTGGTGCATTTTGGGGATGGCCAATACTAAATTCAATCAGATTCATAGCCTACATGCTGATTTGTTGATATTGAGGCAATGATTCCATGCAAAGGCTTGGGCTTCAGGGCCCCCTGACCCCTTGGGCCCCTGGGCCTGGGCCCGGTAGGCCCGTGCAGTAATCCATCCCTGCCGATGTCGATGCTGCCGTCATCTGAGGATCTCATCCATAGAGAGCGCGAACTCTCTGGAGACCTCAGAACACGACCACAGCAGCCGGGTTTCCATCGCCAGCTACGGAAGAACTTCCAGAGTGTCAGCTGCCGGTCGAGAGTGTGATGGAGTCATAGCTGCTAGTTCGGGAGCTTGCGGTGCTCCAGCTAGTGGCCAAGAGGGCAACGTCGACCTGTATAGCCGTGGGAGCTATCATTTTGTGGACTGTTTGGAGTTTGAAGTGCGCACGTTCGACACAAGTCTGCGCAATGTTTTTCATGTTTTGTGTGTGAGTTCCTGTGTGTCCTCAGCCTGCTGGGAGGGTCGGGGTCTCCATTTCCCACCACAGTGGAGCATCGTTGTGCTCGAGAGACAGCCGACAAAAGTTCTACGAGAGGGCAGCGAGAGGAGGGACCTCGACGTGGACTGCTGACCGCCTACTGTGGACAGGTGGCAACGGTCACGAGCTGTCACAGTAGCCAGAAGGGGCTACCGAACGTCCAGGGGTTACAGCGTATCTGGGGGTTCGGCTTGCAGTGGGACTGTTTGCTGCTGTTTGAGGTAGCGCAGCTGCACGGCGGGAGACGAGGGCCCAAGCGACACCACGACCCACGTCTGGCCGATTCTGGTGCTTGTTCGGGGGAGAACTGACTTTATCGTGGGGTTATCGTTGGAGAGTGCCGGACCTTTCTGCGGGAGCGGCTCCAAAGACTGATTGCCTGGGGTCGTAGTGGCCAAGAGCGGGCGACAGTCAGCCTGGGGATCCTATGTCTACAGAGAAGCTCCGGCCGCCTTGGACTCTCCATTTGCAGCCAGAGGCTTTCCAGTCACTTGGACTAAGCACTGGGACTGACACCGACGCAGCTGCGAGCGGTGAGCTGAGCTGTCATTGCCGGGGACGTCAATGGCTCGGGAGGGGGTTATGTAGCGTCGGTGGATGTACATGTCTAACGTTGAATGAGTGTCTCCCAGAATGCAGTGCGAGTGAATGCTATAATGTGTAATGTCGGTTATAATAGTTGTATTTGTGTTTACCATGTTGTGTAGTTGTTAGCGTGTTAGTCTCTTTGGTTGTACCTCATATGTTTATCCCTGTGTTGATGTGTGTGGTAAACCCTTATTTTGTGTTGCATGTGCGGCTGAGACTACTCCTGTGTTGCCCTGTTGAATTTCCCCTAGGGATCAATAAAGTATATCTATCTATCTATGTAGTATCCGTATAAGTCTGAGTGTGTATAAGTCTGCCTGTTCCAATAAATGGCCATCCTGGCCAAAGGTGATTCTTGTCTGAGGGTGAGATCGCTACAATAACATAAACTGTCTGACCGACACCTCACAAATAACCTCAGATGTATTTAAACTGTCTGACCGACACCTCACAAATAACCTCAGATGTATTTAAACTGTCTGACCGACACCTCACAAATAACCTCAGATGTATTTTCTGGGTACAATACCTACTGTAGGTTATTGGAATACACTCTGTCTATATTTCTCGATAACTTCAACTACAAAATCTAAGCAAGAAATGGCCAAACAAATAACATTAATATTTCCACACAGCAGTCTGTGGAGTTTGCCATTCTGACTATCGTTTCGGTGGTAATCTACACAGACAAAGGAGATGCAGAACACAATGCCGTAGAGCGAGAAACAAATGCTTTACTTGCTGTTTTCTGTTTGTTTTTTGAAGTTACTATGCTGTCAATATCATTTTAAACAACGTTCCAACTTTTACTGATTTGGCGTTATATATGGTAATATATAATTCAAGGACTTTCAAGGTACTCTCAAGGACTTTGGTTACGGAAAGATGGCAGGGAGTTTTGCATCCTAGACAAAGATGGCAAAAAAGTGTGGTTTCAATGGACAAATTGAGAAGGCAAACAGGACAGGGTCATAGGAAGACATAGACAGTTCATTGTAATTGATTAGTCATCCTGCCATTAAAGAAAGGCAAGTGCAATTAACATTACATGGGAAATATTACTAATATTACGTAACATAACATTCGTTACTGTATGTTATTTAGGTTATTTTTTATATTCTACAAGTCATGCTCTATTAAGTTGTTTTTGGTACAATGCATGTACAGTAAGCTCTGAGTAATTTGTTTAGCTTTCTTTTACAGTGTGGACAAAGCAGAGTGGCTGGTGGCTGGAAAATAAATAAATGGGTGTTGCAAATGTTGGGGGGTTCACACAGAAAAGGCAGAGTTGCAAAGCCGGTTCTCCGCTTGGTTGAAAGGAGAACTAGACGAGACCTGGTTCCTCTCATAATGTAGCTCACCATGCCAAGAGAGGATCTATCATCATCAGTGATGAGTGGCGGGCCTACTGGCAACTGTTCCAGCTAGGCTATAGGCATTATACAGTAAACCATAGCGTTGCATTTGTTGATGCCCAAACAGAAGCACACACCCAACACATGGAGAGGGCTTAGAGAACCTTTAAAAGAGACTGTGTGGAGGCTGCAGAGAAACCGCACAGATGAGTTGTTGGTGGACCACCTGGCAGTAATTGAATGGCATGAGTGGCTAGAGAAAGACCATTATGTTGGACCCCTAGGCCGCCTCATTCATGACATTGCTAAACTGGTGTTGCACTTTCAGTGGCCTTTCCACACCAAGTATATACGTTTTTTTTTTTTTTCATACTAGTACTCTGTAACCCACCCAGGCACCCAGTAATGTCCCAAGCCTGTTGTGAAGACGGTGAGGTGAATCTCCAACTCCGATGGTGGGGACCCATGGACTCCTTGCCTGTTGCAGACTGCTCACCAACTTGTTTAAGGAAGAATTAGTCTATTTCACAAAGACATAAGGTTACTACTGTAAATACTGTTATTGTAAAAGTTATGTAAAGGCACTTAGTTTAATGGTTGTGTAGTAAAGAAAAACCTGTACCATTGTGTTCTAAAATGCAGTCTTGGAATGATAATACTTTATGGAACCAAAAACAACCTTTATCAATGATACCTAGAAGAAGGAACCTGTGTTACATCATCTGTTACATCATCTTAATGTTAACAAGGTATAATACAAGATTAAAAATAATGAATCATTAAATAATGAGTGTGCCTCTGAACAGCTCCATGGCCCTGACATTGAAACCCTTTGTCACATTTCTAACTTCACTCTGATTCAGCAGAAGTTGAGCATAAGTACATACAGACCTTGCCTATATTTATGTACAACAGTGACACCTATGGGTCTTACATTCTGTGAAAGTAGTCATGGGTGATCGAGAGGTCTCGCGCTCTCACTGATTCTAGACAATCTAAGCAGAAGAGTGTGATGCGAGTCAGAGGGAGAAAAAAATATTGTATGAGGAAAATGTTGATCAGATGAGTGAGCAAAGGGGGCAGCCGTGGCCTACTGGTTAGCACTTCGGACCTGTAACCGGAGGGTTGCCGGTTTGAACCCTGACCAGTAGGCACGGCTGAAGTGCCCTTGAGCAAGGCACCTAACCCCTCACTGCTCCCCGAGCACCGCTGTTGATGCAGGCAGCTCACTGTGCCGGGATTGTGCTTCACTTCACTGTGTGTATGCTGTGTGTGTTTCACTAATTCACGGATTGGGATAAATGCAGAGACCAAATTTCTCTCACGGGATCAAAAGAGTATATATACTTATACTGCAAAGGGTATGGAGCAAGTCACAGGTAATATATTCAGAATATTATGTTTACTTGAACATTTTTATTTTTTATTATTATTTACTTTTAGTCATTCAATTTTCTAATGCTTATTAAGGGTCATTACATAGAACTCGGCCTCTCTACCCCACATGCTCAACATTGCTCCTAAAGAGCACACTGATCTAACCATACACTTTTCCACGACAGTGGAACAACACAAAGGTTGTGCGGAATAGTGACGAATGGACTGAGGAGGAAGCATAGGCAGACATAACTAGAAATAGAAATGAATCAGAAGGAATGTAAGCAGCTTATTCTAAACAGAATGGAGTGTACACACAATGCCATATTGTGCAATTATGTAGGTAGTATAGATGCAAATTAGTCACACATTTTCACAACACACAGGGAAGGGATGTTGTCCAGATGATAGTGGCATAGAGGTAACAGAGATAAAAGACAGATGTGATTGTAATGGTTGTTTTACTACTTTCCAGAAATCACTCAACTAGGATCTGAACAGAAATGCACACCTGAAGCATTCCTTAATTTTTTTGACAAATACACCCCAGTGAAGACAAGGAACAATGCCTTGCCCAGTGCATTTTGTAATTAACTGGCTTGTCTGTCAGAGAAAACAACTTTAATGTGTGTATCCAATTATATCAGCATTTGAGTAGTGTGTGCTTGCACACTGTGTCTTTACTTTGGATAGATGATGCGCATGTGAAGATGAGATTAGATTTAATCAGCAATTCTCTGTACAGATGTCTCGGTATACGCCTCAGTGCATCATTGCAGCTGAAGTGCATGTAATATATGATTACAATATATATTGGACTATTCATTTGCATATTATTTCACCTACCTGAAAACAGGTTATAGCCATGTTCCATTCATTTACACCAATATGTTGTTGTTTTTAGCATGAGGTGAAGTCAGAGGTTTGATGTCACTTCTGTTATGAGAGACAAGCTGGTACATTGTGGTTGACACATTTTCAATACACTCTACAGCTGGGTTTTCATTACAACTTTGCAGATATTGTCAACACAACAAAAAAAAAACACAATTGCAAATGGTCTGTGTTTCCATTAACCCCTTTAAGCAGCAGTCTCAAGATTGTGATAAACCCTGACTAAATCAGACGGTAGATTCAAGTACAGTGTCAAATCGTATTTGTACAATCTACCATTAGATGGCAGACATCCAGAGCTCCGATTCAAGCCCAAAGTCATGACACAAAGTGTATGGGAAGTAATAGATCACATGCCCTATTGCCGCGACAAAAACGTAGAAGTGCATACAGTATATGTGTATTGACGTGGAAACGATTCTGAAAAATACATTCTGATACTGAAAAATACTTCTGATTCATACATTCTGAAAGGCAACATAGCTGGAGGTGACATGATACAGTAATTGTCTCCGTAATGGATATGGTACAGACAGCAGGGGTAGTAAAAATAGGGCTCTGAAGAATTTAAAATTTTTCAATTTTATTTGTACTTATAGAGCGCCAAAACATTACAAATGTTCCATGGCGCTTTACAGAGTGGTAGACAATCAGAGAAAAGAAAAGAAAAGAAAAGAAGGCCCATGGGTAACAGGTAGAATTCAAAGTCACCCAAGATAGGAACAGATTTTACTACCTACTATATGGGATAGTAGCTTTGTGGTTATAGTAACAGATTACTAATGTTGGTTTTCATTCAGTAGAGCTGAAAATGTTTGCCGGAACCCGACGGTTTCGGGCTTCATTTCTATAATTTCATGTGGGCTCGGGCTTGCGCTCTGTCTTGCCAGGTAGGCTAAATGAGCGGTCAGGTGATGCATTTCGATTAGCTGCGAGAAAGATGCAGAAATGGATGCTGAGGAGGTGAAACGGAGGCTGGCCTCTGGCGATTACGTTTTAGTTGCACAGGCAAAGAAAGCAAAGTCTGAGGTGTGGAAAAGTTTTGATCATGTGCATAATGTAAATAATGAGCCAATGGGTTAGCCTATGTAAAATCCAAAGGATGCAACATTCTGCAGAACGACAGGGAATTCGTCGCTGATAAGGCATGTTGATCAAAGCTACCAATGCCAATCAGGATCAAGCTACAATCACATCGTTTGTTACAGCAACAAAACCCATCCTTGCAAAGGTGAAACAAATGGTTATGGAGAAGAAGAGTGTCAGCTTTCGCCGTAAAGACATTAAGCCTTTTAATAGCCTCGTAAATGGCGAGGGGTTTGAAGAGATGGCGCAATAACTAATTAATGGCGGGGCTGCGTTTGGGAGGGTTCCCGCAAACTTCAGAATGCTCAAACAATTTTGATTATTGGTCATTAGTGCAGTATAATAAGAGAATGTGGCTTTCATCATTAGCTCTAGTTTAGTGGATCTGTGGTCTATGTACAGCTCTAAAACCATGTGAGCATGTTGTGCATATTTTATTTGCTGTCACCATGGCCTCCTTATCACTGCCTCCTTCCTTATTCCCATTTCTCATGCTGTCACTCACTGGCGTGTTAAGTATTCCGAGTCACATGGAAATAATAGAATTTAAGCCAAATAAGCTTTTAACACCTCAGGAGGTCACTGTTAGTTGAATTCACACCAGTCTTTCTTTGTCTCTCTCCTCTCCTCCTCTTTCATGTTTGTAAATAAACATACTGTTTCCATGGAGACAAAAGGATGGCCCTTGGCCCCTAAAAGGCTTGAGGATGCCGCTACGGAGACACTGTCAACTCCAAGTGATTGGGATGAAAATAAAAGCAAGCATTGTCAGTCAAGACTCTCTGAAGACTAATAATTGGTAATAGTAGTATGAGGCACACATAGTTGTCAAAGAAAACATATGAGGCAAATTTGGAAAACATATTGGCTTAATGGATTAATATTTGTGTAAATTCAGGAAACTCTTGTATTTGATCAGGATGATTTACATAAATCAAATTAATAAGCAGAGGGACCAACGCAGCCACGCACCAGACACGTTTCTGGTGTGACTAGAGGTAGAAAATGCCACAAATGCCTTGACAGTAGACTGCCAGCTATGACATCGTACAACATTTCATGTCAAGTAAAAACATGCTTTTTAACATGCTTAATTTTAAATGTAAGACAGCAAGATGACTATCTTCCTACCATTTCCAAAAAGCTACTCTGATTAACATCATTTTGGTTCCCAATGAAACTTTACACTAGCCTGACGTCATCATACTCCATTTTAGTCAGAGTTTGAGTCTGATACTGCTCCATTGGGATGTGATTATGGAGCGTGTTTGGTAACACTTTACTTGACAGGTTAGTTCATAACACATTCATAGCAGCTGTTATAAACTGCACATAAAGCATTCATGACTGTTTCATGAGACATGACTAAACATTCATACCAAACCTTTCATGATAGTGGAAGAACAATGACAACGTGTCAAAATAAAAGTTCAACAATCGAATTCTTCACAACTTGTATGGTACAGTGACATTCGATGTAGACTTCATAAGATATTCATGAAATATTTACAAAGGCTGGAGAGATTAAATAAATGGTATCCAAGTTACACAAATAGGGGTCAGCTGAATGTAGGCTAGTTTACCTCCCAGTGTAAAACTCAGGTTTTAAATTTGCCTCCAATATTTCATAAAGGATACCATTAATTTAATCTTTCCAGCCTTTGTAAATATTTCATGAATATCTTATGAAGTCTACATCGAATGTCACTTTACTATACAAGTTGTGAAGTATTCATAATCACTGAGTTTAACACTGGGAGGTAGGGTACAACCGGGACAATTGAAACGTGGGACGGATGAAACATTCCGGTTTTCTCCGAGTGCAACGATGATAGACAGACATCATTTGGACAAAATATAGAGTATTGAGCTCCGTTGCTCAGCCAAATGCCATCCTGTTACGTCCTGTTATCACGGAGTTACAGGCGATAAACGATTTTTGATGGTCACAAGTTTACCTCATTAGCGGTTTATTTTTTTATTATTATTAGAGTGTTTTTCATTTAAAGGTTTGACTTCATGCTTATTCAGTAGAGCATTTAGTGCTCTCCCCAATCCCAGACGTTCACATTGTATGTTTGTATGGGGGGACGATTAAAACACCTGTTTCATTTGTTCCGACCAGGCAGTAAACCCCATTTATTCTAAGTCAATGCACACATATCTGTGTTTATACTATATTTTATGCAGGTGAGACATGGAAAAGCAGTTTTAGACAGATGCAAATATATTTGGGGCTATCAGGTAGGGGTTTATCATAAAACAAATACATTTTTATGAAACAACAATTATTTGCTTGACCATGTTCTGTCTTTTTGGAACTGAACTAGCCCATTGACTCAGATGTGACGTGATCAGGTAAGAGGTTTGGAACAAAAATGGCAATGCTGCTTTGTTATTTTTGGACTTTTATTTTGACAAGTTGTCGTCGTTCTGTCTTCCATATTCATGAAAGGTTTGGTATGAATGTTGAATCATGTCTCATGAAACAGTCATAAAAGCTTTATGTGCAGTTTATGACAGCTGCTATGAATGTGAACTCACCCGTCAAGTAAAGTTTTACCGTGTGTTTTAACCGATACGGGGGAAAATGCCTCTTCACTCAATTGGATAGACCTAACCAATCAGAGCAACAAAATAACTTCAGGAAGAACACCCGAACCATCCTTCTTCTCCACAAATGCCTTAATATTGTTTTCTAGTCGTTTTTTAAAGTTGTTAATATCTTGTACAACAGACCTGATAGCAAAATCTAAATGTCTAGGCTTAATCTAGCAACAGCATTTTTTGTTGAAGACAAAATCAACCGAAGCGTGTTTAGGTGACGTGATAGACAAGACACTGTTGCTCATCTGACCAACATTTTTTTAATTCTATTTGCTTTTTCACTTTTAATCACATTCTATCAAGGAGGCTTACTCCTAAATTAAAGTTAAAATAATGTAAAAAAGTATTAAACAATTGTGCACATTTTTATATCAAAATGCATCAAGTGTAGCTGAGAGAGAGAGAGAGAGAGAGAGAGAGAGAGAAAATATTATTTTGAGGACTGGGCCGGTGGTCTGTAAATCTCATGCAGACCTCTGAAGGGTTCCTTGATCTCTCTGGAGAGAAAGGGTAGGCTGAGAGGGATCAAGTGCCAGGTCGGAGATCCTGCTGCAGTTACAGACAGCGCTTCCTGTTTATTGATTATTAAGTGGGGCGGTCAGCTGTGGAGACCGAGAGGAAACCAGATCAATCTGAGGGATATGTTGTTTGAAAAAACAGTATTATTACACTTATTTTCACCTGACTGTAAACGAGAAATCATATGAACAGTTAAGAAATCAGCAACATTGAGGCACTAGGACAATTAATCAGTTGCACTCTTTGAAGAAATAGTGTGTAGGGTGTGATATGCTGAGTATGTTAAAAGTTACCCTCTAATGAATAATGGACCATTTTTAAAATTGATCAGAGGAAATCTTGTTGGCTATGGGAGTAATATGGAGAGTCAACATTTTTTTTGTATGTTGCTGATGTCATTGCCAAGGTAAAGATGAACAGTTATCATTGTAATGATTTTAATCACTGCCCTGACAGATACTGTACATTTGAACTACTTGCAAAATAGGCCAAAAACCGTTACCTGCCGTGTGATGTTTTCTTTTTTCTTTTTTTCACCTGCTGGCTTGTTTCGTTGGTAGGCCGATTTAGCAAGAATGTGACGACCCTCACATCAGCATTATACAGTAGCATCTCCTGACCGTAGCTCTTTACTCTAAACAGTATTGTTTGGATGACTGTCATGTCTGCAAGTCTGCAACGATTAAAAATGAGAGAGTATAAAAGTTTGAATTCTGTGAACTGTTGCTGTGTATACTGTGGACAACTCTATTATTTAGCAGGCAAGACATGTTGCTCTTCTCCACAGAATTGAGAAAGACGCCTGTAGACCTCCAGACCTTATCTTTGCTGTTGTGCGCTGGTGCCGCTGAATCCACAAAAAAGAGAAATATGTTTTTTTTTTTTTTTCTATGAGTCTTTTCTTTTGTACATCATTTGGCATACCATGGCTTTGATGTGATTAGAAAAACACACCTTAAAAACACTCACTTCATGTTACTGTATTCTGTTTTTTTTTCTTCATACAAAATGTAGGTTTGGCTGGCCATGTAAACAGTAAGTTTGTTCCTGGAATATATTATTTCAAATGTGGAGATTCTTATTCATAAATTTAAAAATCTTGAAATCCACATCAACACATGTACATTCCAAAATTGAGCCGCGCATAACATCAACTGGATGCTCTCTCACTCTAGTTGAAAAAAAGCAGAGTCAGAATTCATGTCAGAAGGAACCTTCTTTTCAATAGCCCTCTAGGGACCTCATTGTGAGAAGCATTAGCTGTGTGGGGTCTTGGCTTCTGTTCTGACACTAACACTGACACTTCTCTCTGCAGCTGTTTATTAATTAAACCCCTTCCTCTCTCCTTGGTCTCCCATCTCTTCACTGATGCTCTCTCTTTTTTGTTTCGTTTTTTTTTCCTGCAACACTTCTCTTTCCCCACCCCTCCCCTCCCCTTTCATGCCCATATATCTCTCGCTCCCCCCCTCCTCTTCTGAAGACCTGTCCGCTGAATGCCTCTGGGATGGCACAGTGTCTTTGGCGCGGTGTGGGATAACTGCAGGGGGTGAGAGGGGTTGCTAATAGGCCCAAGGAGAGGCTGACAGGCGGGGGAGGTGATTAACAAACTCCCCAGAGAGAGAGAGGGAGGGAGGGGGGGAAGAGATGGAGGGAGAGAGAGTGAGACCACAGCGGGTGCCGAAGCAGACGTGTACTCAGCATTCTCCTACATGTGTACTCACACACACACACACACACACACACACACACACACACACACACACACACACACACACACACATACAAGCGCCTATGCACATGCACCATTACCTACGTTGACCCGCGCACACACACAGACTCACACAATTAACTACACATGCAAGTGCATCCACAGTTGCCTACAAATGCATATGGACACAGACCTGTGCTGAGGCATTGTACTCACCTAGTTAACAACTGATTGAATCGTACACAATCACACATATAGACCGTTACGGTATGTGGTCTAGCGAACCTCTAGTCCAGCTCTATGCCACAGAGGCCTGGAAGGATGGTAATAATGATACAACTGATTGTAGCCTAATCAGTCACTCTTACATGACATCTCACAGAATGAGAGTTCCCAGGCCCCTCAGTGACCTGATGGATTTTAATTAACCTCCATGATATCTGAGGGGGGGCTCGGTGACCTCAACAAACGGATCTATGTGAAAACTCTCCGCATTTCTCTTTTAAGCCAACTCTTAATTCTGACTAATTCCTGAAGCCACCTGCTTCCCAACCAGCAAGACAGAGAATAAGGTGTATAAATTCAAGGACAGTGAATGAGAGAATTAGAGACACCAAACTATCCTGAAGTGCTGCAGGCTCTTAGGAGGGAAAAAAAAAAAAACAAAGTAATGAACAGCATTAGGGATGGCAGCGTGGCGAATTCCTAGCAGGGTGTCCGGCGCCCCACGCGTGGTCACGCTGAGTTGGCACTATGTGTAGCTTTTAATCTTTGATAAACGGGCGTTATCGCCAGTCCTCAGTCAGAGACGGCCATCTGCTGTTCAGCCCGAGGGGGTAATTTAAGACGTTTAGAAAAGTGGGTCAGAGCCTCCGCTTACCTTCGGACGGGGGAAGGTCACCTGTTCCCCACTCTCTGTGGCAAACGCGCCTCCGTAACCATGACAGCAGGCTCTGTTGACCACTGCTTACCAGTGTGGACAACAGAGGGCACTTCCACAGGGGTGTGGCGAGAGCTCCTGATAAATCAGCCCCTCTTATGGGCACTCATCCATCAAAACGGTATTAACCCTTAAAGGAGTACCGGCACACTGGTGTGATGGGAATGTTGGGAAATTAACATTCTAAAGAATATCTGGGTTCATTGAATTCAACATAGAATTTTAGAACCTTCAATTGTTGCGGAATTTAGAATGTTCAAAAACCTACACCTTTAAGGGTTAAAATGAACAGATCCTTTACCCTTTTTGTAAAAATTGTGCCAACTTTCTGACAAACTACCCCCCCCCCCCCCCAAGCATGGTTTTAATTGTGCAGAACTATGCCTTTGACATCACTGTATGTGTGTTGGTGTGTGTATGTGATATATGCAAAATTGTTGTTGCATAAAAAAGATCATAATGAGCTGGTAGTGTGTGGTTTCTGCCCCCTTACACTTACAATGCCATGTTGTACAGAGGACTGTGTGCATTAAAGTAATCAGTGTGTCTTGAGTGGATATGAGTCCCGAGATTCTGTGGTTCAGCAGTCTGACCCAGTCTGTGGATCCACTGACACACTCAATCTTTTTTTTTTTTTTACCAGAGACCAGTCCCCATGGCAAATGACCAGTGCCAAACATCACACTGTGCTCTGCGTCCTCTGTCCCCCTCACCCATAGATGTCCGAGGCTGTCCGAGTAGGATGAGGGGTGCGGAGCTGTGATTGGCCACTACTGTCGTCATCACCAGCAAGCACAAAAGTCTCAGCTCCATCAATCACCATCAGTCAGACCATTACTCCTGGTGTGTGTGTGTGTGTGTGTGTGTGTGTGTGTGTACAGTATGTGTGTGTGTGTGTGTGTATATGTGTGTGTGTGTGTGTATGTGTGTGTGTGTGTGTGTGTGTGTGTGTGTGTGTGTGTGTGTGTGTGTGTGTGTATATATGTGTGTGTTTGTGTGTGTGTGTGTGTGTATGTGTGTGTTTGTGTGTGTGTGTGTGTGTGTGTATGTGTGTGTGTGTATATGTGTGTGTTTGTGTGTGTGTGTGTGTGTTTGTGTGTGTGTGTGTGTGTATGTGTGTGTTTGTGTGTGTGTGTGTGTGTGTGTGTGTGTGTGTGTGTGTGTGTATGTGTGTGTGTGTATATATGTGTGTGTTTGTGTGTATGTGTGTGTGTGTGTGTGTGTGTGTATGTGTGTGTGTGTGTGTGTGTGTGTGTATGTGTGTGTGTGTGTGTGTGTGTATGTGTGTGTGTGTGTGTGTGTGTGTGTGTGTGTGTGTATGGTCCTGTCAGGTCGTGCCACTCTCTCCACTTCACTCCAGTCTCTGACCACTCAAAGCAGATAATCAATGTCACTCTGCCACTCATTCTCCACGTGTCAGAACTGACAGCAATATGAGTTCTTATTAGTATAATGTGCACTAACACAAACACATCACCATTATTTAGAGCTGCAATCACTTATGAACACTCAGGAGATACACAGTCATCCACTAGTACTGGCACTTAAGCTAACTAGGAGCATGATAGACAACTGAAAGCTTTTTGTTTTTGTTTACTGTTCAATATATTCATTAGAATTGCAACAGTTATTTTATTCTAAACTTAGCATAAATTATCTTTAAAATAAGAGGCAATTTGTTCAATTTGGTCCAGCCAATATAGAGAGATTAGTGAAAAGGAGTATATTATCATGGCAAAGCATTCCACCACCTCCCCAATCTCCTCTATTTTTCTGAACTCACATTAGTCCTTATCTATAGGGGGTATCAGTGGACATCTCTCACACAGAATGTCCGCTATCCCGCATCCACATTCCATAATCCTCCAGCTGTGTTATTGATCCTCCAAATCAAGCATTCTGATTGAATACTGAAATGAACATTTGTGGAAATTGACTGATTTAGTAATGACATACTTCAGACATCCACCCTGAGTATCAGCAAAAACAGGTACTCAGGCTGGAATTTGGCAGCAAAGACATGATGACATGCTACTCATAGAGTGCTGCATCCATGAGAGTGTACCACAGGTGGCAGTAGTCACCCTTCCAGTCTCAACCCCTTTACTCATGAGCCGGTTCCTAAGATCTTCAACATGAGCTGCATTCTCTACAAGTCACCTTTCACTGCATCCATTATAAAAAAAGAGGGAACATTTGAGGACATTTTCAGGAATTTCATGCATTCTTAAGTATAAGTATATACTCTTTTGATCCCGTGAGGGAAATTTGGTCTCTGCATTTATCCCAATCCGTGTGTTTCATTATCCCAATTAGTGAAACACACCCAGCACACACAAATCCTGGCACAATGTGCTGACTGCAACAACAGCGGCGCTCGGGGAGCAGTGAGGGGTTAGGTGCCTTGCTCAAGGGCACTTCAGCCGTGCCTACTGGTCGGGTTCGAACCGGCAACCCCCCGGTTACAAGTCCGAAGCTCTAACCAGTAGGCCACGGCTGCCCCTATTCTTGAATAAATGCAAACTTTTGTAATAGAACTGTACTTCGGCAGTGAGAACGCAAGTACAGAAAAAGTGTGCTGATCAGCTGATTAACACAATCATTGCTAAATCAGTGACCAGCACCCTTATCACATGCTTATGGTCTGTTGTCTGGTGACCAGCCTTGAGAAGCTGAGCTTCACTTTGGACTAGGAGCCATTCTGCTGTCACTCTCATATTTCAATCACTGGTCTCACCATGAATCCAAAATGACATGCTTGTTAAATATTATTTATTTATGGTACATGTTTTGAAAACTGGGACATTTCAGAGCATTTTATGGGGCCAGCAGAGACCCTGACTTCAAACTGGGGCATCTGGTGAGCCCTGTTCAGGAAGCAACCTGTGTATTTCCATGACGGCACATCGGTCCTACAATGGCTATCAGCTCTCGGCCAGAGGACAGGATATCAGAGGGATTTAATAATGTGCCATACCATTGTGATTGCATACTAACACACCTTGTCATGCACACACACACACACACCAGAGTCGGCACCAGAGCAGATCTACTGGAGGGGCATTGGGTCATCAGCGGTGGGGCACTCACGTTTGAGAAATATTCTAACTCAGTGGTGACATAATAGTCCAACGCAGCAGAAATGTTGATCATAAACATTAGCCTACTTTAAATTGTAGGAATTACTTTACTCGTTAGTCATTTTGGAAAGTAATGTGTTACTCGTTACTTTACTTTTGAATTGGTCTCATAACCAGGGTGCAACATTCAAAGAGTTAGGTTAGGCTACTAATGAGCTTACATTGTAGCCTGGGTGCCATTCCGAACTTAGTCCGGCCCACAACTGAGGTCGGGAAGTTCGGTCTGTCATTGCTTCATTGTGGTGGAAGTATGCTCGCCCTATATCAGGCGGACCAATCAAATCAGGCTTTATGATGATGGACAGGTGAACAACAGCGCCTGGTCTATCACGTCATCTGAGCACGCTTAGATTAGGCTTATGTTTGAAACAAAAACTCTGTGGCTAGAAGGATACATGGCTTTTAAGACCCCATATTGAAAATTCATATTATTTAATGAGGTTGTATCACTGAAAACGATTATTTCTGAAAACTTTGGCCAAAGTTGAGATGTGGGAAAACTCGTGGTTTCACTTTCATCAAGGGAAAACAGCGCTGTTGCATTGCGACATGTTCCCTCGTTCGTTTGAAATCTCTGATTGACCACCTGTTCGAGGGATTTGCGACAGCCTTTCACAGCTGTTTAACATGTTTGTAGCATATCACTGTTCAACAGTATTATTTTTAAAAAAACGGAGGGGATATAGGAGAAGAAGGATGGTTCGTGTGTTTTCTTCCTACACCTCACGGTAAGCTATTTTGTTGCTCTGATTGGTTAGGCCTATCCAATTGAGTGCAGAGGCATTCCCCCCCTGTATCAGTTGAAACACGCCCCATAATTACGTCACAATGGAGCAGTATCAGACTCATATTCTGACTAGAATTGAGTATGACGACGTCAGGCTACTTACGTTGTAATATTCGCAGTTTCAAGTTCGGCATTGGTCAGCTAAAAGTAGCAGGCCTACTTTCACGTCTAGTCTATATTCATTTTGCCAACTTTGCTAAATGTACCTTTTGTTTCATTTTATTTTACCGTCATATGTGTGTGTGCTTTAACATCAGTAAAGCTTTATGCTTCATTCAGAATTTTGTTCTTCCAAGAATTGACGGAAATGAGTCTTCTACATTTGCTGCCTGCATCCTTTCTGTTTTTATTGTTTAGAAAACGTTTTATAACTATAGCATTGAAGTCTTACTGTAAGTTAATGCATTAGGTAAACGTTGTTTGCTGGTAGTCAATATATTAGAGATATTGTGAGTAGCGCAGAAATGGACGTTACAGTTATTCAGTAACTTTAACATGACTGACATTTGAATTGGTAGGAGGGGCATCCATGCCCTCTAGGGGGGGGGGGGGGGGGGGGGCACGGCCCTCGAATGCCCCACCATAGCGCCGACACTGACACACACAAACACAATATGTACACACATGTGGCATAATCTGGATTTACAAAGTAACATAACTTGTTTGTTACAAAATTAAGGATACCATAATGAATAGAATACTGTAATTCTCACACAGGTAGAGCATGCAAACATGCAGACTTCTCTGTTCATACAGTCATACAGTCTGAGATGTTGAAGTGAGCTGATTAAGGTTGATGGGGAAAATACATCAAATTAAATTGACCCTGGGGACAAGGTGAGAAGATGGACACAGTCTGATCTATAATTAGTAGGCGAGTACATGTAACTAGCAATCCCACATTTCTCATGTGGTGTAAAGTCTTAAGTGTCTGCTGCATACACTGTGTTAAGAGGAGTTAAGAGGAGAACAATCCCAGTTGGGGGTCTCTTTCCCCTTCTAAGACCTTCAAGCTAATGTCAACCAGAAGAGGCTCCTATTATTGCTCTCAGCACTGCGGCAGGGGAAACATTTTCACTTCCTTCTGGATGTGCCATAATACAACATCTGGCCGTGGACGTAAACAAATAAATAAAGGTGGAGGTAAACAGGCACCTGAGAGTACCAGAGAGTCGACCGTAAGTCAGAACGAGATCTCGTGCCATTTAATGTCCAGGCCATCTCAGCTGTAAACTGGATTATATTATTATAGCCATTATAGCACCACACCACTAATTGTGTTTTAGTCCTTTTCCTGCCAGAGGTGAGGAAGTTGTGCAGAAGCTTTATTTGCAAGCTGGCTAAGTGCATCTCCTCCCTCTTACATAGATGTCCAAAGTCCCCTGATAATAAAAAATGTGAAAAGCATCCCACTAATATGAACTTGCATAAATCAAAAGGAGAGTCATTAAATCTCCTATTTCAGAAATGCACTCAGTAATAGGCTTTAATCAGGCAAAGGCTTGTGGATTGAAGCTAGTTTGTGTGCCAAGAAAAGATAGGGAGAGTGTTTTTATTTTTTTTATTGACATGCTTGGTGACAGCTTGTGAGTAAGATGCAGGGTGTGTATGCCAGGACATCAGCTTAGCAAAACACATAAGGAGATCAGCATCAATCACCCCTTAGCAAGTTTACGCTGCCCTCGTTCTTGTCGAGCAGACATACACAAACAAAATCAGTCACACACTGTCCCCAAACAACTCCAGCGATGGAAACAGGAAGGCTCAAGTGATGCTAGAATAAATATCACTCGGCCTCTCACTCTTGTTGTCTCTCTTTCTCTCTCTGTCTGGTCTGAGGGTGCTGAGGGGATGGGGAGGGGGGGTCATCATCCTCATAGGCTCACACAAACATACACACACCGACATACACATCACCATCATCGCCGTAGGTTCTCAAACAGAGGCTCCAATAATGATGAAGACATGTCCCTTTCCCTGTCAAACATGTACTCCTCTCTCTCTTCCACTCTTCTTCTCTTTCTCTCTCTCTCTCCCTCTCTCTCTCTCTCTCTCTCTCTCTCTCTCTCTGTCTGTCTGGTCTGATGGTGTTGAGGAGATGGGGAGGAGGGATCATCTTAGCAGCAGCAGCAGCAGCAGCGCACTGCAGAGCCCGTTTGCACTCGGCCCTCTTCTGAGCCCACCATCTGGACGCCTTCTGTTTGAAGACTCGTGCATCAGAATCATAGCCAGCTAATCATGAGTTTGAACAACATAGGGGCACAGGCATTTATGTTGTTTACAGTTTCTGAAAAATAACCATACCACATCGAGTCAGAATAATGACAATAGGATCTGAAATTGCAGTGGCATAATTAGACTTTAATTTTAGCAAATTAGATCAGGGATTCATTATGTCAATTTGGCCACCTGCTTGGCCGGCAATTTATTTAAGCTCTCTGTTTTCACAGCACATAATCAGCTGTGCCGTGGAGTTAAGAGAACAAATCTGAGGATTATTTACTCTCATTGTGCTGATGCTGCTCATTCAGTAGAACTGAGAGGAATTATTAGCTTGTTAATTGCATTGATTGTCTGTTTAAGTGGTTTTGTTGTTATACTTTTTGTGTGTTTGTAGTGTGTATGTGTGTGTGTGTGTGTTTGATTGTAGTGTGAGTATGTGTGTGTGTGTGTGTGTCTGTGTGTGTGTGTGTTTGATTGTAGTGTGAGTATGTGTGTGTGTGTTTGTGTTTCACATGTTGCTGAGAGTGAATAAAAGAAAGAGGTGCAATTCTGGTCAGAGATCATTTGGAAGGTGTCCGGAACTTTTTGAAGTTGTCTATTCAGGGGTCGAGAAATGATTGAGGAACATGAAAGGAGAGACAGAGGGTCAGGATGAGAAGAGAGAGAGAGAGAGAGAGAGAGAGATGGGATGTAATAGGTTGGAAGCACAGTGTTCCTCTCAATTCTCTGTTTGTGTTCTACAGACGGAATGGCAGAGAAGGTTGCATCTGTGGGGAGGACAGACAAAGGAAGTGGAATTACACAGTGAGAGTGTGTGTGTGTGTGTTTGAGTGTGTGTGTGTGTGTGTGTTTGAGAGTGTGTGTGTGTGTGTGTGTTTGAGGTCTGTTCTTTGATCCTTGTCTCAGTGCAGTCAGAGCCCTCTGGTGTGTACTCCAAGCACACACACACACACACAACACACACACACACACACACACACACACACAGACACACAGACACACACAACACACACACACACACACACACACACACACACACACACACACACACACACACACAACACACACACACAGACACACAGACACACACAACACACACACACACACACAACACACACACACACACACACACAACACACACACACACACACACAGAGATGGTACTGTCAGAGTGCCAGGGTTTGGCCTCTGCACACCTCCCACTAAGAGACACTGAGAGTACTGAGAACTGTCCCTCCCAGTTCCTAATGAGTCATTCATGGGGTCCACCTCTCCTCATCGCTGCTCACTTGCTGCTGTGGGAGAGTTAAGCAAAAGCACACGCACACCAGAGATGGTATGGTTTTTAACGTACAGTTGCTATCAGCAATTGATATGATTTACAGTTTCAAACAAAATGATTAACAAAAGATATAAAGTTTTTTTTTTCCATGGGTAAGTTTGTTACACAGAAACTGGAGTCATTCATTGGATATTAAGCCATGAGACCCTTATTACTTCAACTAACACTGAAGACTAGCTATTAGTTCTATAGGCCTCATTTTGTTCATTCTTTTCAAGCCATGAGCTGACTGAACTGGCAAAACTAGAGGAATTCTTCATGCAACGGTGATGTAGCACTGTGTTATGGAAATGCATTACAATGGGGCGATTTCAATCAAGAAACTGACCAACACATTCTCACAGTGCAGCCTCTGCATTATGCCTCTTCTCCCCCCCTGTAGATGTGCTGTCTTCAAGTTGACTTATTTAATATAATTAATATAATGCAAACCTGTGAGCCATTTCAAATGCAATGAGCCACGCTGGGATGTGCCTGTTCCTAGGGTGAAGACTTTTTGGTAAATTAATTTCACTCAGATAAACGAGAGGCAGACGAAGGTGAAGAGGTAAAGTCCCAGCGGTGTCTCTCTCAGAATCTCTTGGCTCTTTTGCGGCATTCAACATATATGATTAGAGGAATGCTACAGAGAGAGAGGCCGTCTCCACCGATAGTGCTCCAGGAATATCATTTCCACCGTTAGTCGTATTGTATCTGGTGATATTTCTTTGGGAAGTGTTATCTGCAGTTGTGCAATCCAGCTCTTTAGCTGCCTGTTACACAAATCCTGCTTGAAATGCAGCTTTCCCTGTCAGTACTGAAGTTTTACCGGATAATTATGCAGCCTCCGTAGCATTTCATAACTTTTGTTCTAACTCCCACCCAACTTAAAAACACACCAGTGGCCCTCTGGAGATATATTAGTATCAACCTATAGTCTCCAAAATACTGTCTGATGAAATCTTTTTTTTTTTGTTCTCTTCTTTAAACTCTCATGGCTGACATTTAGTTAGTTGACATCAGAAAAATACAAAATTCTGATGAAAACTGGAGTTTGCCCTTATTTTAAAGCCTCAGTCGGATAATTACTGCACTGTAGAAGAAAACATTAAAAAGTAAATAACAAAAGTTGTTAAATGGATGACAAGACAGAAATGGATCAAACACAAAGAGAGAGAGATCCACGTAAACAGTCAGAAATAATAGTTCAAGTGGTGAATGTGAACTTTTTGAAGAAGAATATTCGAGAAAAAGAATATACTGTATAAGGAAACAAAATACATGGCTTAAAGGCCAATGCAGAAAAACAGGAATATTGATATATTTTCTTATTGATGACACAGAAACAGAGAATCCATTCCTTAACTAACCCAAATAACCAAGTATGGAACAGTTACGGTGCAGACAATGCTTTATGTGACCTTACTGGCCAGAGGCTTTCTCTCTAACAGAAGACGTTGCATAAAATAAGGGCTATGGAAAGTGTATGTTGAGATAACATATATTTTTAAGGAACAAAGCCAATATTACCCCTGCGCTTAATAATGGATGGAAGTGCTGGAGGCTTTGCTAGTGTAGTCTAAAGCACTTTCTCTTGTAGTGCACTTTGCCACACAACCTTAATAACATAAGACTGAAAACTGACATGTTATTTCTGAGGGTAGAGCCCTCAGCCCCATCACAAAACAATCAGAGATTGCAATTTCCCCCAAATTACATACAACCATTTAGACAAGTGCCGATGACAATATAAAAGATTTAGGTAACAGTAATAGCCAATCAAGCCCAGTCCCCTGTGAGCCCTAAGCTTCTCTATCTTTGTCAGTATCACTCAGTTGCTTTCTCTCCAGAGACCTGGCTTGCTCAATGTAAGATGCAGAAGGTCATGTCAGAGGTGAAATTGCATGTCTGAACAGAGAATGCATCACTTTTGTTGGGAAATGTTCCACAGTACTTTACTCTGATGTGCTGCCTAATTCATTCAGACGAGAGACTTGGTCACCGGCCCACCCTGTAAAATATTGAAAGGACAAAGGCATTTGTGTGTTTCACTTTTGATGGAAAACTCATAGGGGTGAGATAAGCAACCCCGTTTTTCCAAAAAAACTGTAAACAAATTGTATCATGTGACAGCATTTTAAGGAAGAGGGGATCATTCTTTACAATATGTAGAAAGGTACAGCACATGGCAAATGTTGAAAAAAAAATAAGTGGAAAAATATGAATTTTTGCTCTCTAAGTGGATTTTCTTCATGTCCAGAGTTAAGCGTCCTACATACTAGCCACTCCCGACCGATAGCGCGACAATGTGACGTCAAAATTGCATCATTTCCTCTGTCGCACGAGAAATTTCAGCCTCGCGCAGGCAGGTCGTGCACAGGAAAAAAAAATTTCAGATGCGTTTGACAAGCAGGATGAGCTTGAAGCCAAGATCAGGAAGCATGCATGCCTCTATACAGACATCAACCACATTCAGGCATTTTTGCCTAGCCCACATCTTCAATAAACATGATGTTTGAATAATCAGTTTGAGAAGAGAGGGAAATTAACCTGGCTAGATTACCATCGAGAGTTTGTGATTTTTAAATAGTTTGCTGGATAAGTTAAAGGAGAATTTCGGTTGGATATTGACCTAAAGTGTGTTGAAACATGATACCGAGTGTGAACGTATGTCTCATAGCTCGTCTCGGCTTGTCCCCTGCACTCAGAAATCTGGCGCTAGTTAGTCGATGCTACCAACAGTTTTTCGATGGGGTTTCCTTGGGCATCGGCCTAGCCATGCAAATAAATAACTGTTTTATTACACCATTTACAAGGCTCAAAGTAGCTCCATACTTCATTGGTAGACTTCCGAGGGCCTTGACATTTAAAACGAGATATTGAGAACTTTGAAAAAGCACTGGTAGTTTATTTACAAGACGATTTATACAGACAGTACCTTGAGTAAGTTTACCGTTCGCCGCCATATTGAATTTAGTTACGATAAGTCGAGTGCCAAGTACGAATGAACAGGTATGACAAGGGATCAGATTCCAAAAATAATTCTGTGGAAATGCATGGATTCCAGTTGCTTTCAGTAGCAGCAACTGGAATCCATGCATTTCCACAGAATTATTTTTGGAAATTCTTTATGGTTCCTCAGTGTTACTAAGAGCTAAAAAGATTAGGCAGCAAATTAATCAGACTTATTTAAAATAATTAAATGGGGGAATTCAAAGGTAAACAGGCGACCAAAAATGTTATAGGCAGGGTCGGACTGGGAACAAAATTCGGCCCTTGCAATTTTCTCCTGGACCGGCCCACTACTGGACCGACGACGACCACCCCCCGCCCCCCCCCCCCCCCCACACACACACACACAAGCACACCGATACCAAAACCCCCCCCTGATTCCCCCCCATAAATAACAAACACACAGTATCATGCTGTAGCAACACTTCATAAACTGAATCCAAACATTTAGATTTGGACATAGGTTATTATAATCACAATAACACGGGGGTCCAGGGGGTTCTCTCTGGGATTTTTTTTTTTTTAAATTCTGGTTGCTAATCACACCATTTTTTAAGTGATTTGAGAGGGACAGGATTCAGGGATAGGAAGACAGGCTCATCTTCTGTCTGTCTCACGTCATGTTACCCCATGCATTAAACCACATGTCACTGCTTGACTAAATGAAATATAGGCTACTGAACATGCATGGAGATCGTCATAGTTGACAGAAATTACGATTTGTGCCAACATGTTGTAGAAACACAACCACAGCCTTTAGGCCTATTTGATGCAAATCTTCTCCTTTACTTTGGTTATAGTCAGCGATTCACATTAACTGTTGGCTATCACCACAAGTGTATACTAAACGTTTTTGCCTGAGTTTGTGTGCCGTCATCACATTTTGCAAAATTAGGCTAGCAGCTACCTTCGTTACTAACCTACCAGTTGATACTTTTTACCTGCATCGACTCGCAATTGATTGTGCATCTGTAACACTCGGTGGAGAGACTTCCACTTTCCAAGTTTCACTTTTGTCGTTGTGAGCTAAAAGGCTACTATATGAGAAATATTTTGAAGTTCCTTTTGAGTCCAAACATGAATAGGTTTTCTTTAACCTGTGCTACACTTTTCCACCAAGTTGTGCGAAAATTGTAGGCTACCCGGAGTTTTTTTTTATGTTGACAGACAAACCGCACTACAGTAGCCTACATGGTGCAGTAAATGGAAGCTTTTCGTAGCGCGTGCAACTAACGTCTATAAAAACAATATATTTATGGAATAAAACTAGACACCTCTGATTGCAGTTTACGGTTAAACTGTGATGATGTGAACACCAGCCAGTGGAGGGCACTTACAGACATCCCAAGTCTCCCGGAAGTTCCGGGAGTCTCCCGCATATTGTTGGCTCCCTGACGTCCGCAAATTAGATAAAATCTCCCGGAATCTAGAGCGAGCGATCAAGAGCGCGCACGCGAGAGGGAGACCTAAAATCGCGTGTGCATCTGAGTGTAGCACGGGAGGGGAGAGAGGGGTGGTGCGTGTGTGTCTGAGTGCATCCAGGACAGAGAGCATCCTGATTGCCCTGTTTCGCTAAATCAACCAATCAGTTTTCAGTGTAGGCAGGCTTTTCATCTCTTTTCTCCCGAACTAAATCAGTTCAGTGTATCTAGGAACAGGAGTCAGTGCATGCCCCCCAAAAAAGGAAAATGTTAAGACCCATTTTAAAGTGTACCCTTGTTTATAAGAGTAAAACATAATGATAGGCCTAGTCTTGCATGCTGCACTGTTTGTAACAGTGTTAGCATTGCCCATGGTGGGTTAAATGATTGCAAAACTAGTGTAAATTCATGTGCATTATTCAGGCCTATACTAGATCTATCCATCCATGGCTAGTTGACAAGGCTACATGAAAAGACCAAACTGCAAGATCTACATATTTTATTTTTACAATTACTTATTTGGTGTACTGACTTTTTAGTATTTATTTATTTTATTTATTATTATTATTATTATTATTATTATTATTATTATTATATTTTTTTTTTTTTGGGGGGGGGGGGGCTTCGTGATACCTCCCTGAAATGACTTTGCAGGTTGAGATGTCTGCACTTATATAGCCTAGGCTACCATGCATGGACTCGTAGGCTAGCTATATTTCCCCACAAACCAAGCGGCTGCTTGGACAAATCCACTTGAGGGGTGGGGCAGGGGGGCGCGATCGTAACACACACTGAACCTGTCATGAAGAGGCCAAAATGATTGACCTGTCACCCCCCAATCCAAATGGATGCAACTGCATTTATAGGCTAAGCCTAGGTCTACATGACGGGCCGCAAATAGGCTAAATAACTTTAAAAAAAAAAAAGAAAATCCCGGAGGTCACCGGCCCACATGTGGACCGGCCGGTTGTACAGATTACCAGTCCGAGCCTGGTTATAGGCCTAAATATGTCTTGGCAAATTTTCAGTTGAATCTATTTGACAAATTCACAGTAAAATGTACTGTTTGTAGAAATTTAATTATTGATTGAAGAAAATAAAAATGTTATGAAATCTTTGCGTTGGCTCAACTTACTGTACACCACACATGGGATAAGTTAAATCACAAGAACAACTTTTTTGTAGAGAGCATATCTCTTTAACCGTATAAGATATCTAAGATTTGTTGATTACAGAAGTAGTAGAACACTTTAACATTTTGTTTGGTGTGAAGATTACAAAACAAAACCTCTTTCACAAGTCAGAATAATGAATCATGTAAAAAAAATGGCTCAACTTACCCCACTCTCCCCTACTGTAGTTGTGGAAACAACAATAAAGTGTGAAGTTTTTTGATGATAAGCAAGTGAAAAAATAAATCTCCCTGTCTAGCGCATCCATCACTGTTTCTAAACTCTGTTTCTCTATCAGACCCGAGAGCATAGAGATAAAAAAAAAAACCTACCTAATCGGCCAAGCATAACACACCTGTCCAAATGTGTGTGTGTGTGTGTGTGTGGGTGGGTGTGGAAGTGTAAAGGGCAATAAGAGCCTGTATTGCACCACGGGACATAAAGCACAACTTGCCAGCCACAATGCTGTGAGCACTGGGAATTAAGGCAGCATGCCACCTGTTCTCGTGAACAAATTGCTCTGATCCCAAAAGTGTATATGTGTGTGTGTGTGTGTGTGTGTGTTGTTTGTGTGTCCTAGGAGTGTCTGAGTGACTTTAAGTTGCCCGGTGGGGTCCAAACCACAGCAGGTGTTGAAACAGTTTTAAATCAGCTGGAGAAAATCATGGGTGTGGAGTTGAACGTGTTGGGAAGTGGTGGTAGCAGTGGAGTGACAGGTTAGCCATTCTAAATCAGGCCTGAGATGGCATGAGCTGAGATCACTCTCTGAGTGGCAGCTATAAGGACAAAGTACTGCTGCTAGGACTCTACTGATAGAAAGAGACCTATTATACTGGAAAATACACCTAAACAGCATAATTGCAAAGACAAAATATCTTCATACTGAAGCTGTCAATCTAAACAGGAAAATCTGGATTGAAACAAAAGATCCGCCACAAGAGGTCTACACATGTTTTGTTATTAGTTGCTGTTGCTAAAGTACATTCCATTCTGATTGAGATGTGTGCTCTCATGAAATAAATTACTGTATTTCAGTCTTAATATCAAATAGCAATTTACCAGAAGTGTCAATAACATCATTTCTCAATTGTCCACTCATTCTCAAGCAGGCCAATACTATACACTCCTCAATTTTGACTGTCAGATTCTGAAAATCTTCAACAGGGCTAAAAGCCCCTCCATCGTCTTTTAACCCGGGAGACCTCTGAGCTGGGACCTGCCATCCATATTTGAGCTACCTCTGTCAAAACCACATGTTAATATTAGACGCTTAACCTCTCCCAACCTTTACCATGTATTTCTTATCTGCATTAGCCATTATGAAAATGCTCAGGCATTAAGCATTTGACATCATTAACCATTTATACACCAATTAAGTATTACTACTTTTTAACCATATTGAACTGTCATAACATCCTGAACAAACTAATTGTAAATTGTTTTATTTCTCTCTCTCTCTCTCTCTCTAGGAGCTCGTATTTTGCCACAGATTTTTCTTTGGCAGAGACTGTGCCTCAGTCTGCTCTGTGGACATGGAGGGTTCATTTAGTCTGCGACTGAGCTTAGTAACAGCAGGTCTGCCCTACAGTCATCTCTCACCCACTGGGGTTGGCATCGCCACGCTCACTCCCTCACACTCACCCACTCACCGCCCATTCAGAGGCAGGAATATCAGCTCCAGCAGGTCCACCCGTGGCGGAGGGTCGTGGAGGATTCACCCACAGAGTAGGACTCAGCGCGGGGGAGATAAGCCGTCGCAGATCATCCGGTGGGCGCAGACATCGGGGGAGTCAGTGGTAGCAGGCGGGGCTGGGTTTTGCTCAGTCTGCTCAGTAACCAGAATCGTCCAGGAAGTTGTTTTGGTCCTCATCATTTACAGCATTTTACAGAGAAGATGTCTAGAAGATTCTGTGGTTTTAGCAGATGCTACGAACAGCACATTGTCAGAGATGCCTATGTCAATAGAAGGACAAGCATGTTATTGAAATGATTACACTGATGACAAGACATGCACCATAATAATGTCTGCTACATTTAAATGTCTTTCTTATTCACTTACTTGACTAATAACAGAGAATGGGGCCTATTTTAAATGGCAGGTAAAGTGCAGTCTATCAGTAAAGGTGTCTTGCATGAACTACTCCTAAGCACCTAAGTCTGGAACAGCTTAAAAGAAGTCGAGTGGACTCCTAACTCACTAAGACCTATTCACAAACAGCTTTTTGTGGCATTTCACGTTGCGATATTTTGAAATGCGTCGCCTATGCGGCAACAGGAGCTTCCAATCACGAGGGAACAATTTTGCATTCATAAAAGGGATGCAATAATGCCACCAACAACAACCAAAACAAAACATGTAAATTAAATGTAACGTTTCATTGTGAATCAAATTAAAATGGTCTCCTCTTTGCAAACATAGGCATGAGCCCATGGTGACAGATTAGTTTAAAGGTCTCATCTCATCGTTTTTTCATTAATTTTGCAGTGGTCTGTAGTATTGATGAATGCCCTGTGAGCCGGTTTTGGTGAAAAAAATGCTGTGCTGCGTCTGTTTCATGCTGTTCTAGTTTGGTGGGGAAGGTGGGTGGGGAGGAACGACTGGATTTCACCTCTAGTCATGAATATTAATGACATGCTAATGAATTCACCTCTGATTGGCTAACAGTACTGTGACGCTTCCTCCAGTGCGTCCTCATCCGATTCTGCCTGTGCTATGCTCCATATTCAACTTTACAGTGCTAAAACCTGGCTAAAACTCGAGTCAAAACTGTTGCAGAAAATGTCTTCGGAGATACAACTTCATGTGTTTGATCCTAGTATTCGAGTAGGAAGAAGAACCGCTTCCTGATCGTTTGTCGGTGAACGTTGGTTTAATAGAATGGTAACAATTGCCTGTCAGCTTAAAATTTCTCCTAAAAGAGGTAAACGTTTGTGACAATCGTCATCTTGCTTTCAAGTAATAAACAGTTGGAAACGTTTTAAAATAAAGACCTATTTCTTTACACAGTCAAAAGTCTTTGCAATCTTCCTAGTAGATATTTTATTTCACAACACAGGTAAGCACCCTAAATGCAGTTCAGCCACTGACCTAGCCTGCTAATGCTATCGGAATAGCTAGATAGTTATGGTTTGAATTCCATGATACTATCATTGAAAGACCACTTGGTCATAGCCCAATATATAGATAGATCTAAATGCAAACACGCCTACCTAGCTATATTTTGCTGGAATTGTACCAGAATGCCCACAGAAGCAGAGAATGTGTGCTGCAAGACTTCTCCGGTAATGAGAACTATGGCTTTGATAGCCTGGCATTGGCAGAGGTTAGCCTACTCAAGTTGTTTTCTGTCACGTATGACAGAAAAAGTAGCCTACTATAGGAATCTTATAGTATTTTGGGACTAAATATTACAGTAATCTTATAGGAATACTATAGTATTTGGACATACTATAGGTACTATAAGACTACTATAGAAAAACTGTAGCGGTTACAGGATATTATAGAGTTATTAGTAGTACTTCTACAGTATGTCCCAATTATTCCTATAAGATTACTATAATATTTTGTCCCAAATATTATAAGATTCCTATACTACTTTTTCGTAAGGGGATTGCTCATGTGGTTAGAAAAATGGGCAACACCAGTACCCCTGTTGTCTGTATGACCCTGTACCCAGGATTAGAACCAGTCTGCCTTAGCATAATGTACTCCCTTCAAAATGCACTAAACATTCGACTATGACGACTATGGCCCTCTGTGAGACAGAAGATATGAAAGGTAAGATAAACCTTTAGCTTAAAAGGGACAAAAACTGATGAAACTCCTAAAACAAATATACAAAACAGGTCAATTGTCTATAAACAACTTTATTATATTTACATACAGCAGTAGTACTCAAAGTGTGGTCCGCAAGCTCTCTCAAGTGTTCCACAAGTAGATGTGGTAAAATATAATAGATGAGTTGTTTGCAATATTGAACCAACTTGTATGTAAATCCAAACAGTTCTGCAACACTGATGTAACCTATACCAGTTTAAATCATACGAATCCTCTGACACCATAAGCAAGGTGCAAAGACAATAAGCAAGGTGGTTCAGTAAGAAGGCCTATTGTGTAATATACTGTTGAAGTAGGTCTACTGTTTTTTTTTTTTTTGCTAGGTGGTCCGTGAAACACTGACAAATAGTAATATTGCAGTCTATTAAAATAATGCAAACACAAAACAAGAACATCCAAACTATGCACAGAATTAACAATGTCTTCTTTTTGCCAGATGATGCAGACATCTGGCCTACAGATCCTTTGTAAAATAGTGCTGGGATTATTTAGGGAAAAAGGTCTGAGTTGTTGTTTCGGCTTGTATTGTCCTGGGGATCCAAAGGGACAACACACAAAACACATTCGTTGGCTGTGATGATTTTATAACATTGCTCTTTGATTGCGCTGGGCCATAGGTGGAGCCATCAGGTGTTATTGTGGAGATGTCGCTTTCATCCTCCTCCTCCTCTTGATCAACCCGAGGTCTTCTAGCTGGCCTTGGATGAACAGGCTTGATGGCAGTAGAGGTAGCAGGCCCCCATGCCCATGGTGTATCCGAAGTGCTTGTATCAATACTCATACTTTTCATGAAGTACAAGGATACAAGGATACAAGGAAGTTTATTGTCACATGCATATAGTTACTGGAAGTAAGAAATGCAGTGAAATTATGTCTGGTGTCAGCCTATTTGTGCATTAATGGGGGGGGGGGGGTAAAAAGTGCAGTAGAAGAGGGGTTTAGTAGATTAAGTGGCAAGGGCTGCATAAAAAAGGTGGGGGAGGATTGGGATTGGGTGGGGGGCACCAACAAGGAGCACCCAAGAGCAACAGGGGCAAGGAAAAACTCCCTTACCAAGGAAGAAACCTTGGGCAGATCCACGGCTCAAGGGGCTAACCCAACTGCCAGGGGTCTTGGTGTGTGTGTTGGGGGGATGACAGGGGAGATGGGATAGTGTGCTGTGTATGTGGGGAGAGGGCAGTGTGCAATATGTGTGTTGGAGAAGCTTCCTCATGAGACAATGTGCTGTGTATTGGGGGGGGGGGGGGGGGGGGGGGGGCAGTGTGCTGTAAGTATGTTGGGGATGTGTGTTGGAGAAGCTTCCTGATGAAATAATGTGCTGTGGGGGGGGGGGGGGGGGGGCAGGGACTTACTATTGCAAGCAGAGTACTGTATGTAATGTATGTGAGTGATGACAGTGAAGATGTGTGTGTGGGCGGGAGGGGAGTGGGGCAGTGACTGTGTGTGTGTGTGTGTGTAGTGTGTAGGTGGGTAGGTGGGGGCAGTGTGCTGTAAGTATGTAGAGGATGTGTGTTGGAGAAGATCCTGAAGACAATGTGCTGTGTATGTGGGGGGGGGGGGGGGGGGCAGTGTGCAGCAAGTATGTAGAGGAGGCTTACTGTAGCAAGCAGTGTGCTGTATGTATGTGAAGTGATGACAGTGATGATGTAAGTGTGTGTGTTGGGGGGGGGGGGGGGGGGGGGGTCAGGGACTTACTATTGCAAGCAGAGTACTGTATGTAATGTATGTGAGTGATGACAGTGAAGATGTGTGTGTGGGCGGGAGTGGAGCAGTGACTGTTTTCTGTTTGGGTACCTAAAGTAAATAAATATGTATTACTGTCAAGTTACAAGATACTAATAGTACACAGGACATTCACTATCTCACAAAACTGTACTGGTACAATGGAAACAAAAATATTTTAGTGAATGTGGTAAGGTGTATGATGTACTAAGTAGCACACCCACAAGAAGACATTCGGTAATATCGGTTCTATCTGTTATGCAATTCATGGGTTTCATCAGGTCCATTTACACAGGTGTATTAATCAAGCACCATGCAGTCTGCATTCATAATCGAGGTGCTTGATTTTATACACCTGTGGAAAGTGACCTGAAGAAACCCATGAATTGACTTTCCAAAACATTGACGAGCACATAAGAACCTGTATTAGCCTACTAGAAAAAGACTTCTAGAAACTAACTAGTACAACATTTAAAAGTTAGATCACAAACCTCGTCCACCTCTCACCATACATTCACACACCATCTTTAGGACTGGCTTTTGAGCATACAAAAATGTGAGCACTTCTCATAATACATTAATGTTGGTCTGCCTCTATAGTTTAGCTGTCCTGTAACCCATGGTGTATGTATGATAGATAGATGGTTACTTTATTGATCCCTTAAGGGTTGTTTGGCTGTATGGTTATATGTCTTATGTTTTAAATGTTTTATTGGAGCTAGTATTATGGCATTATGTTCTATTGCTGTATGTCAATTGCTATGTGATTTAATATGGGTTTTTTTTAGCCACCATGTGCCTAGTATAACATCTTGCCAATGGACTACAGTTGAAAATTAGCCTGCTGGCTAACACTGGCACATTTACAGAAATGTTGATCAATGTGCACTGTCCTTTAAAAAAATAAATGAAATGAAATTAACCTTTGCTTCTAACGTGATGACCTAATGTAGGCTAGAAAGCTGTGTAGCCTGACATGAGGATGTGCTCTGGAAGACATACACACTAAGTAAACAGCAAGTAATCAAACAAAACATCATTGTATGTCAATGTAATAATGGCAAGAAGACATAAATTAGACTGAAGTGTAAATACCTGAGCTCTAGTGATAGCAACTTAGCCTAATAGTGCAGGGGTATTGTGTTTTTGATTTTCCCTGTTTAGAGTAGAACAATACCCGTACTTAGTTGAGCATAAAATATTGTTGCTAATATTATTATTTGTGGTTTAACGCTTAGGTTAGAAGATTATAGGTTCAACAAGCTAAATATCTGGGTGGTGTGGTCAGTTTCTTATGAGTGTAGCTACACCAGGCAGGTAACTAAAGCATTCCGTTCGCGTTATGTACTGCAACAATTAGCTTCCAATAGGCCTAATCAATGGAAGTAGCTACACCTGGCGTGTTAGTGGCCTGTAGGCTACGTTCGGGAAAATAGACCATTCCTCTAATGGATTTTACCAGAGCCCTTCCTATTAGGCATTCTCTGATTTTACACGTCGCGAACAGAACACTTCAGTTACGTGCCTGGTGTAGCTTCCTGTAATATAGGCTAGCCTAAGCCTAGCTTGTACCCTTTTCATGCATGCTAACGTGAAGAATATGAACATGCTATTTTGTAACAGACGTTAGGTGGAAAAGTTTGTTTGTACTTACAGCCTGTGAGCTGGTGGTCGATCGTCATGACGGTACAGAATCAGGTTTTCAGAACATCGATGCAAAACCACTTTCTAAGGCAGTGAGTGTGGTTGAAATGATTGGAACACAGAACTAATGTTGCACTACTTCGGTGGTGGTGTTCCAACGATAAATCCAAACCATTTCTTCCTCAACTCATGTTTCTAAGGCAAGACATGCAACATTGATGTGTTATTGCCAAAACAATAAAACAGGCACGATTTTTTTTCCGCCATGTTGGCAACTTGCTGTTAGCTCCTACTACAGTAGCTGCAGAGAGACAATCCCCTAGCCGCAAAATCTTCCAGTCTTCCTGTAGGCGGTCACAAGCCAAGGTGGGCGAGGCCATGAATAGTCAGTTTCCCTTCGGCGTCATTGGGAAGGGCTCTTTCTGATTCGCTTGTTTTTCCGTGTATTTTCTTTCATTGGCTAATGCGGGCAATGGGGGTAGAAGATAATTTTCACGTGCAGCATGCATATGCAACTTGGAATGAGCTATAGTATTTCAAAAGTAACAAGTATTAAACGGTTTCTCAGTGAATGTGACCTTTAATAATGTTGCAAAGATACTGCATCAATCCGTAGGCCTATGTTTCATTAGGCTACTAGGCTATTTGTTTTGCCTTACTCTTTATTCATTTAGGCTAGGCCTTTTTATTCAGTTATTCATTATCTTCCGTCCTTAGCACTACTTGTGTAGCGCACGCATTCTCAGACCTGTCACCTGTCACTCATCATCGTAAGGGAGGTGTTTGGAATCATTCCCGCGTTGCAATCAAGGTGGTCACTTCAGTCAAGCTTGTGCATGAGTAATGACGTCATCCATAGCAACGAAGACTCTCTCTTAGTTTAGGAGTTGTCATTTTTCCTTACTAAGAGTAGGTCTGAAAGGCTTTGTGAAGAGAAAACTCCTAGCTAAAATATTTTAGTGCGATTTAGAAGTACTCCTAGTGGTAAGATAAAAGGCTTTGTGAATACGGCCCCTGATCAATGAAAAACAACATAAAACAAGTATAGTCATGCAGGAGCATGCATGACACACAACCACTGGTGCACAGCCTAACCTCACTTACATATTTGTTGCCAGTTGCTTCTCAGAAACATACTCATTATGCAATACAACTTATGAGGAGTATACTGGATGCTGTCTGTTCTACACATCTACAATCATAAGCATACATCATGCCACAGTTTGTACTGTATGTTATATGTTATATATTAGGGGTGTGCATTGGCACTGCCCTCACAATTTGATTTGATTACGATTACGATTCGATTCAATTCGATTCTACAATGCATTGCGATGCATCAAAATTCTACTGCACACAATAAGGCAAATTTTGAGGTCATAAGGCAATACAAGCAGTCAGATATTGAACAACAGATTTTATTGGCTGCTATGTGTGTATTATCACTCTCCTGTATCTTTGACATAAATATCATTAAATAAAATAAAAATTGAATGGTACAGGGTATTGGATATGGCATTTTAATAAGTTTAATAATTTAAATTCATTGTAAAACTTTAAGCTCAAATTTGGAGACATCCATGCATGTCGAAAATTGCTGCAAATTCAAAACTGGATTACTCTGGAACGGCTAACTGTACAGGGGACTGCTTTACACCTTTCTGTTCGGTAAGGTCAGCTGTTTATTCTGATATATGGGTTGTCATGTGTTGAATGAAGGGTTCGTAAAGTATTCCACCGAGATGAATGGGTAGGGAGATGGGCACAGAACCTTCAGTAGAATTTATGATTAAATTGAATTATATTATTTACTTTTCTCGCGAACCGTTCACCGCAGGTTTTACACACCGCGTACGTCTTGTCTAGTTTCCCATTAACTTCGTAGAATCCTAAATGTGCCCAGATGTCCAGTGCTTGGGTGCTTTTTTAATTACCCGTCTATCGCGGTCATCTCCCTCCGTCATCTTGATTTTTTAGTGTTGTTGTTATGCTAGCTAGTGCTGCCGCTTAGCATGTAGCTACAGGCTGCACATGTCATTACAACGTTGCTCCGGAAATGCCCCCAGAAGTAATTGAAACTTCACAACTTTATTGTCCACTCAAGGCCAGAAAATAAACAGTGACATAATCGATTAAGGCACGTTGCCGCATCGATGCTGAATCGTGCATGCCCCGCATTGCAATGCATCGCCGAATCGATTATTGATGACACCACTATTATATATATATATATATATATATTGTGCCTGGTTTGCATCATGTTCTGAACAGTCTCATTGTATGACATCATCAAACAGATGGGAGAAATAATAAGGCAAAAATATAAGGCAAGAACAGCCTCCATTGGCATCAGCAAACAGCCAGTGGTGACATCACAGCAGCTGCCAGTCTCATAGAAGGCAGTAGAGCTCATAAGGTGAGCAAACTCTCATCTCATCACCATATGGGTGAGTTTGGAAATACCAAGAATTCTCTCCCCAGTGAAGACTGACAGTTTCATGACTGCACTGCCATCAAATGTTTTTGAAACCACATGATAAGAAGTTGTTCCAGCCACCTTCATCACTTTATTGTAGTTTCAGGATCTCCCTATAGCGCTGTGCCATTTTAAAAATCTATGTCCCTACTAGTACTTCCATCAATATTTCCATTGCAATTCAAACTAAAATGTCTTCATACTCAAAGAAGTATCTTTGAGTGTGTGGTGGGTCTTGAGAGTGTGGGGTGGGTCTTGATACACAGCCATGTGAGTCAGGAGCAGTTATTGGACCAATTTCAGCAAGCTGTCATAAAACCTGTGAAAACAGCATGAAGTGTCATGGCATCGATCATAAATATGAGAGGGGAGAGGAGATGGGGAATGTATGTAGATGAGATATACCCCAAAGGGGAATTAGTGGGCAACTTACATCAGAAAAGAGAATAGCGCAATGTCAGTCATCAGTGAATCTAGCAAACTATGATGCCAAAAATGAGTAAACGATGTAATAACACAATAACACAATGTAATAAGGAATAACATACCGTAACACAGATAGTTCACACTGTGTGACTGTGTGCCTTTGAGCAACGTTATGAAATGTGACAGAACCAGGAGGAAAGATCTGCACCTCTGCTGGACATATCGCAGGTGAAGCTACCTGCCATTGAAGGAGCCTCCTGGTGCTGTCACAGCGTCATTTACAATAATGCAACCATTGAAAACAATGTGCAATTTTCCTATCATAGTTTGTCTAATAGGCCTACATATTTTTGTCAGTCGGATCTGTCTATTGTGTCTTTCTACTGTTGTCTTATGTACACTTGTCTTATACAGTATGTTTGTGCTTTGACACTGAGCTTGAGCTTGTAGGAATTCATTCATTCAATTCATTCATTCTGGTGTGCATTCATGTTGCATGGTCTGAATGACAATAAAGTTTGCTTCTTTTTTTTTTCTTTGATGATTTGCATGAGGTGGGACATGTTCACTGTCAGAGTTGATAGCTTTGTCATCGTTCTCCTTCCCCCCCACCACGCTCACTGAGTTGAGGAAAGATCAATCAGACATCGACTATAGTGGCATTTAGAGAAACAGTCAGCAAAAAAGTAAAGAGACACACACCATCCTCTGTCTACCCCCCAGCATCCATCTAAACTCCATTACTCTTCAGATCTCAACCACACACACTTTCCCCCTCTCCTCCCTGTGAATGTCCTTCTGATCCCATCAGGGCCGTGTGGGGAGCCAAAGCTGTGGCCGTGATCCTTTTGTTGCCAAGTGGATGCTGTGTGAGAGCTTTAGAGCAGGCCTCTTGAGACTGGTACCCTGACTCCGCCAGATGGATTGCTTCGCATTTGCTCAGCATATCCATTTGGGAACTTGCTGTTGGAGAACCTTTGGGAAGGGGCGAAAATACTGGTTAGCTAATTGGATAAACCATCTGTCTATCACCACCTATGTTGGTGATAGACAGGCCAAATCAACCAATCAGATCAACGAAGCGTATGACGTACTAACAGAGCATCGACAAAAACCACAAGCTAGGCTACCCTTAACCTAAACCTGCCTCAAAACCAACGCTGATTGGCTGTTCGATTGGCGAACGGCTCCACATTTTCTCCATCGCAAGAAGCCAGACTGATCTGCGAGTGGAAAAATGGAGCTCGCGAGATCAGGATGATCTCACGAGGCTATGAGACTGGTGTACTGGCCCCAGAAAGATGGATGAACCCCACAATCCCTGAAACACAGCCTGCTGTTCAGAGACAGAAGAGAGGGTGGTGATGCAAGGCAGATATGTACGCAGACAATGCACACACACACACACACACACACACACACACACACACACACACACACACACACACACACACACACACACAATGCATATGTATTTATTCCTGTATGTATGGCTAGTTATTGTGTAACTTCTTTCTGTCTTCCCTGCCTTCCATATATCTCAACCTTCACTTGTATGGCTCTTCCCTCTGCAATATGTGTGTGTATGAGATCTGAAAAGGAGTCTGGACCTGGATGTCAGTACTGTTACACAATGTCCATGGATAATAGAACCATTTAAATGAATAAGGTTTGAAAATGAAAATTATTTTTTTCTTTTTTTCTGCTTTCTCCCCTAGCCAAATCTACTGGGCCATCACTGGGCAAGGTTATTATGAGGGGATGTTATGAATGGGAGTAATTTACCATATCCCTCAAATCGCCTGAAATATAAAATGCCCACCCGCCCAAACACACACAAACATACACAGCCCTCTAGACACACTCACACACACACAAATATAACCAGATGAATGAGGTGACAGAGATCAGATGGATTTGTGTGTGTGTGTGTGTGTGTGTGTGTGTGTGTGTGTGTGTGTGTGATAGGGCCAGTGTGCGTGAAGCCTGACAGTGCAAACTATTTCCCCATTGATGAAATGCAGTCAGACTCAGATTAAGGCCAATTCAGTGTAACTGTCATGATGAAATCCCCAAAACATCAAAGTGTTGTCAGTGTGGGGGTGCCATTGCATCAGATCACAGCGCATTAGCCAGCCTGCTCATTGTGCAGGAGCCAGCGGTGTTGTGTTGCATGTATATTTTATGGCAGCAACAACAGAGGATGGACCTCCCTTAAATCTGCCGCTGTGCTGAGCGCTAGCGCATAGCGCAGCCCTAGCGCTACGAGCTAATGAAGCAGGAGGACCTGGGCCTGCCTGGAGGCCATGAACGGGTAAGGAGCAGGGGAGGATTCAGTGCCCAGTGATAGGGCACGCTAACTGGGCAAATGGCCTGAGCCTGGGCCTTTTGGAGACCAAGCGGGATTCAGAGCGAAGCAGTCCACATCCCTCTTGGGATGTGTGCTTGGATGTGTGTGTAAATGTGCATCTCTTTGTGTGTGTGTGTGTGTGTGTGAGAGAGAGAGGGAGAGTATTTCTGTGTTAATTTCCATAAAAGAATGCCACTCCCTGTCCCCTTTCTCTTGTTATAATAGTGTGGAGCAGGGATGTAGTGGATGCTAAATGCACGTAAACGCAGTTTACCCACCTCTGAAATTTCAAAAATAGTTTATCCACCTCTTATTAGAGTTTATCCACCTCTCAAAAGAGTTTACTCACCAATTGCAACTTTTAACATTAAAAAATCACACTGTATTATCCACATACACAATATTTACACTCGTCAGCATCTAGGAATCATTTAATACTGGTATTGATATAAACATTGGACAATAACCTCCACCATCACAAACATGTTATGAATGTCTTTTTAAAAATCCGATACAGCATGCGGAGTCCACCTTACCGTGATCACAGAATTCATAATTTACCCACCTCTTATTTTACCACTACACCCCTGTGTGTGTGTGTGTGTGTGTGTGTGTGTGTGTGTGTGTGATATATTAGTTTATATATATTCAAGTCTGATGAAGAGCGTTTAGCTCGAAACGTTACACACGGGTGAAAATCAATAAAAATTCCTGATGGGAGCATGTGTGCAGACAATCCACTCTTTGATAGCCTAGCACTTTTTGTCCAGCACCTGCCTTGGATGTGCGCACCAACTTACTACTTTTCATGTGATATATTAGTGGCATTAGGGTGAGTTTATTCTGGTTTAAGCCACATCCCTCTGCCATAGCTCTGTTGACCCTGAGAGCATGGCTGTTTGGAAGTCATTGGATCACAAACGCATGAAGTACACATACCCCTTATACTCAGGCAGCACACTAAGCACTCAGACATCCACACAACCAGATGTCTGCCTTACTCAGACATCCACACAATGAGCTTCAAGGAGCCCTGCAGCTGGCCGTTCAAGATGTAAGACATCCATCATATTTCCTCTCTCTCTCTCTCTCTCTCTCTAAGTCTCTCTATGTCTCTCTCTTTCTAACTCTAACTCTTTCTCTCCCTCACTTTGTTTATTTAACTTGCTCTCTCTCTCTCTCTTTCTCTCTCTCTTCCTTTATCTCTTCTTCTTTTGTAGACACTAAACTGGTTTGCCACTCAGTTCTTAGATCTGTAGGGACGTTGGCTGAAAACCATACCCTTGCTAACCCAATTCCACGTCAATTTTGGACATTGGAGATGTTCTTAGTGAGGAGTGTACAAAAGGCCCTGGGATCTCTGTAGCCCCTCCTGCCATTCCACTCTTCTTTCTCTTTCAAAAGAATATTTTCTGGTTCTTTTTCCCCACATACTGTATGTTGATCACACACACACACACACACACACACTCACACACAATATTTATATATATATATAGTATGTATTATATACATGCATTTACAAACATACATATACGTATATATTATGTGCATCAATACATTTCATCGAGAAATGTATTGATGCACATAATAGAGATCTACTGTAATAAAGGTTATACAGTAGAGGAAATTGGAGTCCTCAATGGAAAGTTTGAGAAATGCATTTCTATTTTCATGTAAAGGTTTTAAGAATGTGAAAAAAAAAGATTAAGAGAAAGTGAAGAGGGAATTGTGGGACTGTAATCTCAACAGCCGAGAGACCCTCTCAAGGTAATCAATCTCCAAAAAGGCTCTTATAATGGAGCCAGTGTTGCAGAAAGCCCTGCCATTGATTCCAATACATCCCAGCCCTAATTTTAGCCATCCTTTAAAGGCAAGGCTGAGAAGAGAAAAAAAATCCTTTTCCCAACAATATAGGTTAATTGCATATCGGATGGGAAGACTCATTTGTGCGATGGCACACTTTTCTCCTCCGTGTTACCGAGTCAAATATTCTGACAGAGAGGATGTGCAATTTTAATCCGTAGCTCATCCTGTCCTGTCCAAATATTTTACAATTTATTGGGATTTATGTGGAATTTATATGGAATCACCTAGAATGAGCGAGGAACAGCATAACCCCTGGACGATGCTGCAAGAAGCCAAATGCATGTTTGAATCTCATAAATTGGTTATATTGGATATGGAGATTTAGTGTGAATTACGTACTGAGAAGTGTGTGTCTTATGCATGAGCTCTCTTATTTAGTTTCTGATGATGGTATATTTTAAGGAAGAGAACTCTGAGCCAGGGTGATGAAGGGATGTGTGTGTGTGTGTGTGTGTGTGTGTGCGTGTGTGCGTGTGTGAGAGAGAGAGAGAGAGAGAGAGAGAGAGAGAGAGAGAGAGATGTGGCATGGTGAGTGTGTGTATGTGAATGTGTGTGTGTGTGTTTGTGTAATATAACAATATCTGTGGCACTGTGGTTATTCCATCTCAGCACAATACAGTTTTGTCCCCAAAAGGACACTAACCCTTGACATTTCATGGGGCGGGGCACTTGACTGTGGCTGCTGCTGTTAGGTTTCACTTCACCGCCTTAGTATTCACTAAGAATTCACTATTTTTCTCTGACTATAATATCTGGTTGGACCCATCAGTAGGCTAGTGTGATGTGATGTTAAGGGAATTACTTCATGGTGTTATTGTTTCTGCTTAACCAGTGGATAAAAAAATAAAGGCACAATGAATGTATTTTTTAATTTAGAAAATAATTTATTATATTAGGTATAAAAATAATAAAAAATAGACGACTATATAAATTTTATTGGGCTAAATATTCATTTATCTTCCTCAAGGACAGTCAGGAAGCCCATTTCTATAGCCAGATCCCAGACGCCTGGAATGGCATCAAGTTTCTCGATGGCATCGTCAGGAAGAATAATGCCCCCTGTTCCATCGTCCCAACATCTCTTCTGCGGAGGCTCCTCCCAGCTCCCACCAGACACGCCTCCTCTCTTCCTCTGGAGCTGAGGGCAAACGGAGCCCTCCACCTGTGAGGAGTGCTCAGCCTTCAGCTTGAGCTGCTTGTAGTAGGAGGCCATGTGCCGGTGGTACTCCAGCATCTTCACGTACGCCTCCCTGGTGGTGTAGTGGACTGCAGAGCTCCCGGAATGAGTGTCACCACAGGCCCCAGCGGCTGTGTCATGATAACCTGCAGTGGCAGACTGCAGCTCTTGAGCTGGCATCTTCACATTCCCGACTGAAAAGAGACAAACATATTAGTTAATATATTATACAGTACTAGTTACTCTAATTGTTAGTCATTTACAGTAAAATAAACAGAGTTAATCTGATGATGTTCTTACATGTGGATGGGTGAGCATGTTTCACGTTCCCACTATAACTGCTACGAGGCAGAGTGGGATTGAGTATTCTCTGGGTGGATGACACACCATGGCTGGCTGCACACCCAGACCCTCGGGCTGAACCCAGCAATGCAATCAACTGGTCCTGGGTCACGTCTGGAGCATGAGTGAAGTTGCCCACAAACGTCAGGCTCTCCTCTACCCTCACTGGAGCCACAGCAGGGGGTCTAGTAAGAGCCACCTGGCTGCTCCTGACACTGGCGGGCTGGAGGGGGAAGTTGCCCGTGAATGTGAAGGTCTCCTGTTCCATTTGAGGGACTGGGATGGGCAGGTTGACCAGAACACTGCTCATATCCTGAGGATGAGCGCAGAAGTTTCCAGTCTCCCTCCAATGCCGACCTGGAATAATAAAAGACATATTAGACCTAATCTTAGTGGCGATAAAAGCTAGAGAATATTCCATTGGGCACAAAGAGGACATCTTTACCTGCAGAAGACTGTGCATTTTGCACATATTGGTAGGTTGGCACAGATGTGGCAGTCGAGGGCTGTGCAGAGTATATGAGGGCTTCGCCAGTGTTGACACTGGGCAGGATTCTCTGAGGAAGAGGCAGATATGTAGGCCTTATCCAGGATCCACTCTGGTGAATTGTCCGTGGGTAGAAATCCATTGAAAAGGTATAAAATCGCTTTGAAATCGCAGAGGTTAATCACAGGTGACTTGCCTTCAGCTTGTTCAGTAAAGAAGTGAATATGTTTTGCCAAAATTCTACTTTGACCAACATTCTAAGGCAAATATTCTAAATTGCTAAGTGATGGGAAAATCCCTCATGATGTCATCATAGAATGTTCCCAAGAAACAGTTAAATGTAAACAATCTAAATCTAAACAATGCAAATACCTAATATTCAGTAGGCTATACATTATCAGCAAATTCAAAAAATCTGTCCTTTAAATAGGCCACAGAATGCAATTTACAGACAGCTCAACTGAATCAAACTCTAAATCAAACTGATTAAAAATATCATATTCTACCTATTATGTTCTATGGGGAGACATTGAAGTTGGAAGTTCAGAGCTGGATGTAGCCTAGCTGACTAACAGACACACTTAAGCACTTAAACACACAGAGGCATGCAAATACACTGTGACACACACACACACACACACATATGGAGAAAGAGAGAGAGAGAGAAAACGAGAGAGAGACTGGAGCTCTGCTTGACTTTTTGCTGGACAGTCTGATGAGATTAAGCTGACTTTTTCCTCTTTCTTTCCCCCCACCAAGACTTAAATTGCATTACCTCCAAGATCATAAGTTAAGCAGATCTGAGCATTATGCTCTAGGGATTTCATTTCTGTCTTTTCTCTCCTCTTTTCTGGAGTCCTAGTATCACTTTCAGGGCTGAAATCTTCTTAGGGAGCGGCTCCCATTACCCTCCAACACTGGCACAGTTACCCTATTCTCCCCAGGTTTCAATCACAATGCTAATGTGCTAAAGACTGTCACATTTTCACACCGCTAGATCCCGACCCAGCCTGTTTCAAAGGGATTTGCAGGCTTCAGCCCTGCGTGTATTTTTTTTATCAAAGGCTGGATAAATGATAAAAGCAATATTTTAATATTTTTGGACACGCACCGGAGTTGCAGGTTTCTCTTCTCAGGTAAGGGGGGGAAGTGAGTGGGTGAGGTGTCGTGGCGAGTGGGTAAGGTGAAATAGCTGCTTTCTTTCTGTAGTCTATTTCTCAATTTTATGAAAACATGCACAGAAACACTTGGACACACACAGGGATGATATCACGGTCATCGTGTCCAGTTACGCTACATAGCAGGGCATGAGGCTTGGTTCAGCAATTTCACCTGTCCACTGGCCCAATAATCTCAGGGCAGAGGGTGGGCTGTTCTCCCCACTTCCCAGATTTGTTCTGCCTTACCCCTGTAATTTTGCTTTATACACCAAGGGAATTTTCAAGAAAAAAATCATATTAAATTGAGCAAAGAGAATATTCTACTGTGTCATTCTAGTACTGGTAATGTTCTGTTGGAAAATGCAGTTTATTTAAATAGAAAAGAGATGTCAACTGGTACTGAAGCTCACTAATTCCATAACAAACACTAATATACAACATGCTCAGACCAGTATTGCTTCCAAATCAGCAATTAGTGTCAAAAATGTCATCAAACAAGCAAAAGAACACTAGTTGGAACATTGGAGAAATCAAACTACCAGTCAAAGCAGAATGAATTACTATCTGACCCTAAATCGAGAATATAAATTGGCAGAGTATCTCTCCTCTGTCAGAGATACAAAGCGTGCACTCTGCAGAGGCAAATCCTGACCAAGTACAGGCTAAGTGACCACAATCTTCTATCTATCTATCTATCTATCTATCTATCTATCTAGCAGCAAGATACATTTCACACTGTCATAAGCTGAGAGACTCTAGCATAACTTAATTTTATTTTGTTTCATTTATTTGTATTTATATTCTTATACTTATTTGTATAAGAATACATTTATTTATATATACTTTCATTTATTTGTATTTATATTCTTATACTTAGGCTGGCACCAGACATAATTTCACTGCATTTCTTACATCCAGTAACTATATGCATGTGACAATAAACTTCCTTGTATCCTTGTATCCTTATAGAGAATAGAATTGTCCTGTTCTAAAAGTATGCTCATCTGTACATGTATGTACGTATATGTGTATGTATATGTGTGTGTATATGTATGTGTATGTGCATGTATATATATATATATATATATATATATATATATATATATATATATATATATATATATATATATATATATATATATATATATATATATATATATTATTATGTTTCTGTTTTGTTATTGTTATACTGTGATATAGTGTAAACCTATGTCTATGTCTACACATAGACACCTATTTTTTTTTGTGTCTTATTCCATGTTCCCTCCTTGAATTGAATTGAATTGAATTGATAAGAGAAAATGTGAAAAAGAAACCTTAATGTTGATAAAATACAGGAAATAAAATGTATTTGTGTCATGCATGCATGCATGCATGCAATATCCAGGATATTGATCCTATGACTGCGGTGTTGTCAGTGCCTTGCTCTACTTAGTAAAACAACTGCCAAATCTTCTGTTTGTTCATGTCTGGCCTTATTCTGTGTTAGATAGATAGATAGATAGATAGATAGATAGATAGATAGATAGATAGATAGATACTTTATTGATCCCCAGGGGAAATTCAAGGTGTTGTATGTGAAATGTCTCCTGCCATAGCTGCACTCCTGAGACAGAAAGCTACTTGAGTGCAGAGGCAATGTGTGTTCACTTCTTCACATGAAAGTGTTGATGAATCAAGAAAGCTGTTCAACCATCACATACATCCGTACATATCCGTGGAGCGCTTTGTGTAGCGCATTTTTCATGTGTGCATGAAAAATGCGCTATATAAATAAAATACTTATTTACTTCTTTATTTACAGTACTTGGGTAGCAACCTTGGAGGGTGTGAGAACGAGGCCATTCACAGTTAGCACACTGTGCTAGTTTCTTGCCGTCAACAGAGTTCTGGTGACCCATATATATCATGTTGTACATCTCCATATACAAGCATAGACATGCAAACTTTCTAAATGAGTTCATGGCTGACACCTTTCAGGCTCTCATAATCTGACCAATGAGCAAATAGTCATAATCTGACCAATCAGTTTTTGACAAAATGAGCCAATAGTCATAATCTGATAAATCAGTTTTTGATGAAAGTGTTTTTTTTTGTTGTGAATTTTGACCAATTGACCAATGATGAAAGTGTTGGTGAATCAAGAAAGCTGTTCAGCCATCACATACATCCATAAATATCCGTTCGTTCAATTTGAATACATTTTAAACTTTGGTGAATAGTATGTCTGACAGTCATATTTGCTACAGTTCCTTGTCTTCTCTGCTTATTCATTGAAGTGTGCAGTGCCTTAAAATTTCATGAATGTGTTCCATTGAGTTGGCAGAAACTTGGGTATTATTTTAACATAATTACAAAGGTTTGCATCAATTCAGTAATTGTCAAGATAATGACACTAGTGACAGTTTCCGATAGAATTTAGTGAAACTTTGTTTTTTAGAAACTGTTTTGGTTTTTGTCAAATGAGGGGGCTGGGAGGGGTTAAGACAGTCAGTTCAGTCTAAATTATGCACATCATCATGCTTCCAGCTCTTCATGACAAGTGATAATTACACAAGTATCAAAATAAAGTTCTCACGTTGAGTGCAGAGCAGTTATGTGCTCCAAGTCTGTTACACTAAACAACACCAGAGTCCATATCAGATAAATTACTCAAGCTGCCACAAGATCCAGACTCAATTAAGTCTTGTTAAAATCATGATTTTATTTGTATTTGTATATACCGGTATATCATTTCAGTATGCCTGTTTTTATGTAACCATATTAATTTCAAAATGCATCCTTGTCTCTAGAAAATAATTTGCCACACTCTCTCAAAGATGCTCCTGCCAACAATATATATATATGTTGTTGCACTGGTAATTTACTATTCACAGGGTTTGTCAGTGCACAAACACAATATTAATAGCGAGGCAATGCTACTCCCTCTCACTGTCTAGCCAACAGCTGCCATGTGAGTACAAGAGGCATAACAAGAGCAGCGGTAGTCCATCGATACTTCTCCTTCACCCCTCTGTCTCTCCACACATGTGTTTGATAACACCTGTTCTATCAGTCCAACTTTTGAGCACTCTCTGTGACTACACCTGCATAGCAAACAAAGTAATTCATGCTTTGTTTTTATACCAAAAAGGGTAACACTACATGACCCGATTTACCCCCATCCAGCAGGTCTCAGGTTATTTTAATGTGTCGCTGTTACAGTGTACCTACCTAATTAGGTACAGTGGTACAACCTGTGTAACAACATGTACTATCAGGTAATATCATTGTACTTGCATTATGTATTTGTGGGTACCTACATATAGTTGTTACATTGTAATATTGAGTGCTTTTACAAAACTTTGCCAATTTGCCAAAATTTTCATCAGAGGCAAATAGCTGACCTGAGACCTGCTGGATGGGGTAAATCTGATCATGATAGATTTGATATACAAAGCATTCTTAGCTTCAGTCAAGGCCTCATTGTCTTCAGTGTACACGTAACAGCTGTGCTGCTACAACCTTGTTACTCTTTGATACAATGGAATGAACCTATTAAGTGTACCAGTTAATTACTGTCACACATGCTGGCTCAAGCATGTGAAACATAAAGGGAGGTCCATGCAAGAGTAACAATAAAGTATATTTATTAAATAATTATAGAGAAGTCAGTATGTGGAAGCTAAAAACTAAAATGTAGTGCATAGGGTCTAGGGGTATGAGTACAAGTGTTCGACAGCATAACATAACATAAGCAATATAACGACGGCCGAGAGGAGAGGGAGCCCGTCTGCATCCTGAGAGCGGGCCGTTTTAACGTCTGGCTCATTAGGACCAATCGACAGCACACCTGTGCACACCTGCACGGCTACAGCCCCCTGC
>NC_055973.1:25591743-25629243 GCF_018492685.1 Alosa sapidissima
GCATGTGTCCTTTTGGCGGGATCGTGGCCGTGGCATTATAAATGTAGGGCGGGTCAGGGAAGAGGGGTGGTGGGAAGGATGGGGCAGCTGGCTTACACTTTTCATTTTCTCCCTAATGACTTTTTCCCCAAGTCATTTCAGATTTGAGTAATGAAGAAAACTTTCACAGAGAGGCCAACCTTTTGCCTTTTCAAAAATGGGGATAAAAAGTTGTGTGTAGACAAGTGGTTCATTGATTGTGTTCAAGCGAGCTACCACATAAATGAAGTCAGTGGAACAACTTGCTGACACCAGTGGGCCCACACACACACACACACACACACACAGAGTAAGGGATTCCTGCCTCCTCTGCTATTGAAATGGAGATTTTGAGATGATTTACTGTGCAGAATAAGGCTAGCCTTGCTAAATGCCACGGCTATATGTCTGCGGTGCTCTACGTCAGATCAATGATCACTGTAAGAGAGGCAATTACATTCTCCAAACAGTAATTTACTAATCAATGCCGCAGTCAGACTCAATCCAAATTGAGTTAGCATGGCCTCGCCCACTTTAGCCTGTCAGCTTGTTTAATTGGACCCAGCTTCAGATCAGCTTTGAAACGATGACATGGCGGGTGATGTGTGGCCTGTTTTTTTTTTCTGTCAGAAGTCAGTTTATTCCAAATGGTAATGAACTCTCTCCACTGTTTTCCCAATGCCTTAATGCCTTATTCACTCTCTCCACTGTTTCCCAATGCCTTATTCAGTGTGCTCCCTCATGGCAGTGTTGCTCTGAGACCCTTTCACTTCACCTTTGGGTCCTACTGTGGGGAATCTGAAATTCAGTGTTATTGTGATTATGTCAAAACGACTGGCCAATCCCACACTCATGCCATATTGCTGAAGTGATCTGCATTTTCCTACATTGAGATGGCAGATTAATTGAACTGACTGTTACATGCTGTGGGAGACATTTGCTGCCTCTCTCTCTCTCACACACACACACACTCTCTCTCTCTTTCTCTCTCTCTCTCTCTCTCTTCCTCTCTCTCTCACACACACACACACACACAAACAAACAAACAGTGGAAGAAATCATTCTGTTTCTCTCTCTCTCTTTCTCTCTCTGAAATGATGTGTTCTATACTGAGTATTTGTGTTCTAATGGCTCATAACCAGCGTCATTACTGGGATGCTGTTCCCCATTACCCACCTAGAGGACTTGTCAGGCTATTTGCATCCACATCCAGCAGTGCTATGCTCATAAACGAGCCCTACACCCCCCTGAACAGATGAGAGAGCAACAACCGTCATGAGCGCCCTCGCTAGCTAAGCAAACAAACAAATAAATAAGTCATAGGAATGCTGCATCTGATGTCGGAAAACCAGCAACAATCAGGAGCAGGTATTGTAGGCCTTCTCTGTGGAGAGACCTGAGAGGACTGCTACTGAACTTACTGTCTTCCTGCTGACAGAAGGGTCTATGCTAGAAACTGTACCAGTGTGTAGTCTTGCTGAGTGCGAGTTCAATTTCCTATCTGAATTCCCGACTCACATATGATAGAGAAACATGACAATATTTTTATTACAGAGAATATTAAAACTATTCTACAACCATTCTGATAGTCCTTTACATTGTAGAGCATTTTGTATTGACTCAACTTAACCTAGTCAAGTAATGTTGCTGATTTAAATTGATAAACTTTGCTTTAGCATAACTTGCAACCAAATGGCATGACAGGGTTATGTAATTACCCTTTATTAGTATACCTTTGTGTCATCCATGACACATCTAATCAGTACACTAAATTCTGATGGACAATTACATCAGAGTCATTTTAAGGCAGGAAGTGGTCAAGAACCACACAATAATCACCACACTGCTCAAGAACCACAAGCGAATCACCTTGAATGCCTCTCATGCTGTTTCTCACTTCCTGCCCAGTAATTATGCCTCAATGCCGACGCCTTTCCATGCTTTTGGACTTTCTTTTCAGCCCCTTTTAGCCCATTAGGGGTTCATATGAATGTGCCTTTCTGCACAGCAGGCCCATTGATGGCTCTACTCTGAGTCTGAGGGACTGGTACCCCTTACCCATGGGGACCAAGTCATCCTGGTGGGGGATTTGAGCGGAAATGGACTAGCCTTATCAATAACACCCCAGGGCTAAAACAAAAAAGGGGGGGGGGGGGGGCTTTTTCTGAGCAAAATATTGTCGTCACACACGTCACATTAGTCAGCGTGACTCATTGGAGGACATGATGAGTTGAGCACAGTCCATCTGGTCAAAAGTGAGAGAGTGGAGGAAGCTGGAGAAGGAAAAAGAGGGAAACAGCCTGATCAAAAGAGACAAAGAACGACTGACCAAACAGCCTCATCAAAAGAGACAAAGAAAGACTGACCAAACACATTCCTATCTGCCCACACGGACCACATGGACATGCATGGAGTTGAGAGCTCAATAATTACACAGACAATACAATATCATGGTCAGTATGATGAAAACTACCGCTATAGATGTTCACAAGTTGATAGTCTTCCCCACCAGGGGAGATTCAAAATAAAACAGTAAGGCAGATGAACGTACAGAATAGTGACAGAGAAATAACTCTAGTAGGCTACCAAAAAGCCTATTTAAACTCCCCCCAAAATTAACTGGTATAGCCTGGCCAGCTGCCATGTCTCAGAACTATATACTGTTTGGTCTAATTTGGGTTTTTGTATAACTTTTGCCCTCAAATAACAATATAGCACCTGACCACCTATAAGCATTGACCATTTTTATCAGAGCTTCCCCTATTCCAAAGAGCAGCAACCACCACTGATCACAACCCATACTAGGCCGGCAGTGGGAGAGATGTACAGTATGCTGCTATAGCCTCTGATAGACTCAATAAAATAAATGTAACCTTCCTGATCAAGTTAGGAGCTCAACTCCATTCAGTTCCTCTGCACCCAGCGGTGTCTTTCAGAGGGCCACACAACAGAATGGCTTCATGATTACAATTTCTTCAAATTACACTTGAAGTTCAAATCCCACCACACAGGCTTCCTCCTTTATAATTCCCTTTCAAATAGCACATTCAAGACCCGCTCAGTGTACACAATAATTATGCATCCCAGGGAGACGGCGCACAAGTCGTTTGATGAGCGCGACCGCAGTTCACACATGCACCGCTGCCAGAGAAGAGAAAGCACGGCTTTAAATGAAACGAGGCTTCTTCCCCTCCTAATTTATTCCTCTTAGTTCAACACACACGCACGCACGCTCACACACACACACACACACACACACAGGTATTTGTATTACTTTCCAATGATCTTGAACTCAATGAAGAAGTAACTTTTAAAGTTAAGATTCTGTGTGTGTGTGTGTGTGTGTGTTCTTCAATGCATAAATATATGACCACATGATAATAAATTAGATGTACGTGTTGACTTTGTTTTTAGATAATGAAGTGAGAAATGGTGCTGTTTTGTTGCTCCTCAGAGTCTAGTTTGTGTGGCTTTGCTCTGTTTAGGTGCCAGAGCCGTGTTCCTCTCTGTCTCCCTCATACAGACCAGACCTTGGCAAATATAAGCCTTAGAAAATATAATAAATAAAATAACAAAAAAATTAGGTCTCATAAAAAATATACCAAGCCAGACCTCGGCATCTCTCAGACAGGCCGTAAGAGTCAGCAGGTAAACAGTCAAACTCAGTCAAACATTGGAAAGAAAAAAAAAGAAAAAACACAGAAAATATATCAAATTCATCTCATTTCAATGCCTCACATTGTCTTCGATTGGCATGGACGATATGGCAGTGCCTGTGGTGCCTCACATTGTCTTCGATTGGCATGGACGATATGGCAGTGCCTGTGGTGCCTCACATTGTCTCCTGTTGGCATCGACAATATGGCAGTGACTGTGGTGGCAGCACTGTGAGCTCATCTTGTGGTGGGCAGCAATGCTGCAGGAGCACTTTAATCTCTTCAGAGGCCTGAAAGAAAAGAAAGGTTTTGGACAACTCACTCGTTGCAAGATGGCAGCGAGCAGAAAAAACAAGTGAGTTGTTCAAAACCTCTCTTTTAGTAAACTCTGTGTACACCAACATTGTTCTCAATGCTCGAGTTCATGTGTAGAGACACTGATGATACTTCGATCAAAGTTCCATGTTGTGTCGAGCCTTCATAGTGTTTGAAAATTAGAGATTTTGACGCGATTGTATCAAAAAAAGTAGTGGCCCTATAAGAATCCCATTCTAAAGGTAATTTCACCCGAAAACGACAACGCATACAAGCTTAAAAGTGGCGCTTTGGACGTACTTATGCATTTACATGAAAGTTTGACTTGGGTACATTCACAAAACACTATATGATGCATTTTGGCGAGAGTTTGTGTGTTTGTTGAGTGATTGTTTGCTGATAAGATGCACCCGTGCTTGTTATGGGCGTGCTGCAGAGAAACTTCTCTGTATGACGAAACGCCGGTTATTAGTGATTGGTTCAAAGCGGTTCAAAGGAACTCCAATGGTTTTAAACCTCAAACTGTGCCCTCCCACCCGGAAATAAACATATGCCTATGGATCTAGCAGGCTAATATATTAGTCCCCTGAGCATTTCTCAACCTCGAAATCTTAAGAAGTTGAATACGTGTACCTGGGAGATGAGCAAAAATTCCTGCTTGCTCTTATCAGGAAACACTATTTTTCTCCTCTGTATGTTGAAATAAATTGAAATAGATTTTTTGTTTTAATACATATTTGAGCAATTCACTTCTACATCTGGATTTCTATTTTCAGATTGAACAACCTCAGGCAGCAGAATCAATTATATTTTCAATAGGCATGGCACAATGATATAATGTTAAACATAGATGTATGCTGTATGCTTGAAATGGTGTTTCCCTGGTATGTCTGTTGTTAAGGGAAGGTTCCTCAGATCCTAAGGCTACATTCTGAGGTTGACTCATCACAGCAGGATAGTACTGTACATTTTGTAGTGCCTTAGTAGTGCATGAGTGGGTGTCTTGAACGGAAATTTGCATTAGACATTCAGCAAAATAAATTAGGATATTGACATCATGAGACACCATCAATGTCATCGATAATTTTAGTTTTAGTCCAAAATTAGAGATTCTCACTCTAAGTAAATGTATTTTGTTCTGAACTTGATTGACATGTACTGGGCAACAGACAGACAGACAGTACATCTCAGCTTCTGATGCTGTAAGTGAAGCATACTGATAAGGACAGGCGGACTGTGATATAGGAGTGAGTCAGAAAGCCAGACGGGCTGATTGGACCCATGTTAGACTGTCAGACTTCTGTCCGTCTGTGGATCAAAAGTGCCCGGATTTAACCAGTCTAAAAAACCTGTAACCCGGAAAATAATTATTCACTCATATTACATATTAATATGTAACATGTCTCCAGTGCATTTATATTGGCAGTGTGTCCACAAACCATCTGCGTATGTGTATGTGTGTGTGTTCATCATTTCTGTACACCACAGAAACCCGCGAGCTCTAATTAAAGTAGAAGATTCTGATTTTGCGGAGCTTATCACGGCTCTGCAGCTGGTCATGGGGCCCTTATCGGTGGCGCTCACATCTTGTAGATAAAGAGGAGGAGGCCTTCGCCATGTATTCAGATTTGGGCTTCCAAGAGAGCCAGGCCTCGGCATCTCTCAGGCATGCAGGCCGCAGGAGTCGGCAGGTACCTGTCGAAAACACTGGGTAGACGGGAGAGAGAGAAAAAAGACAAGGGGGGGGGGGGGGGGTGAGGAGGACGAGGAGGAGGGGAAAAGAGAGAGAGGGAAAGAGAAAGAAGTAAACACAGGAACAGAGAGGAAGACTGAGGAAAGAGGGGAAAGCGGAGATTGAAGACAGGGTGGATTAAAAGTGCATGGTCATACAGTAAATGCGTTGTACCCTTCAGACGAGGCATGAAATCATGACGGCGTGTGGGTGTCCGTTAAAAGAGTAATATGGTGAGACTTTACTGATGCTGCTCTTTGTAGGGTTGTGTTTTCGGATTGTTTTCTTCACGTTGCCAACACTGCGCTAGTGTAGCACAGAGATCACTGTTTGTCTTTCAATCTCTGCATGCGGTTGCCATTAGTGTTTGTTTTGCATCAGTTATGTGTGCCTGTCGCCACAGAGACCGGGCACGGAGTGTGCGTGTGTGTGTGTGTGTGCGTGTGTGTGTGTGAGTGAGTGTGTGTGCGTGTGTGTGTGTGTGTGGGGGGGGGGGGGGGGGGCATATTTATTTTACACCTCGCTTGTTGGCACAGCCATGAGTGGGATAAAAAACAAAACATCTATCAGAGATGAACCAAGTCACCCCCCTCCCATCTTAACTCCTCCCTTGACAATGTTCTGTGCCTCTCAATGCCCCAGTACTCTAGCCCCATAAAAACAAAAAAGAAAATGGTCAGAGATTGCAGACTGCTATCTGTGCAGCACAATGCAGGGATGGCTTTGTGCATCCTCTTGATCCAAAAACCAACAAAAAGTCTCCCCTGCAGGCCGATTCAGAGCAGGGGAATTCAGATATGACCAGGGGATGAGAAGGAAGGATCAGCAAGCAAAAGGCCCTTGGCAGGAAGTCACGTCGACACCACACCTTCCTCATCTGCTCAGAGGAGCGTTCAAAGAGATGGGAAGAGTGAGAAAAATAGAGAGATAGAGAGAGAGAGAAGGTGAGAAGAAAAAGGAGTGGAACACAAACAGAGGGATGAGCTAGGAGGAAACAGGTTCTGGGAGGTGTGAGGCTGGGGTGGGTGGGGGGGCAGGTGTCTTGGTGGCACCACCGGCTACCTATTAGCCCAGTGGAGCGTCTCCTCTGCACGCTGGCTCACGCCAATTACCGCAGGCACTCAGTCAGCCGCTTCCTCGAAGCGGGCCCAAAAAGAATAATAATGACCCTCCATACCTATGCTGCTCGGTTTGCCTCCCCTCTCGTTTCCTCTTTTTGTGCAGTCTACTGCATGCGTTTGATGAGCCCATTCTCACAGTTACAATAGGCACTGAAGTCCCACTGGCCTTCTGTCTCCAGAAAACAAACCACAACATTTTCATATTCTTTTCTATTGTTTTTATGTTGTTGTTTTTATGTTCTCTTTCTCTCTGTTCATAGTGCTCATGGAGTCTATCTGTGTGATCTCAGGCTTTGACTGAGTAGAAGACTCCCATCTTTTAGTGACAGATTGCATGTTTTATCTCGAAACAGACCCAAGGCGATGGCAGCAGAATGGTAATAAAAGCAGAGGAGGGCTTATCATAGCAGACGGCTGGGTATCGCCATGACTCTCTGCGCGTTATTCGATTTCCAACAATGAAATATATACTCCACTCCACGAGCACTTGAGCTCAGAGAAGGCTCCATCAAGGAAACACTCCTCACCATCGTGCAAATGCCACCGTCAGACAGCCAGGCTCTTCAGCGTGCAGGCGGGAGCTGAAAAGATCACAGACTCTCAGCTCTTTCACTTCTGGCCAACTGTTGATGTTAGTTAATGAGTGAGGGAGGGACAGTAGCTCATGGCGATGAAAAACAAAAAGCAACAGTTCTCGTGAGGAATAGTGAGTCTTCGTGGCAGCTTTCAAATTGGTCTGGGTTATTGGTCTGGGTTATTGGTCTGGGTTATTATGACCGCCGCGCAGCGAAGCGGCGGTCATATAGGTTTAGTCAGAATTTTTCTTTTTTTTCTTTTTCGCATGCCCACATTTCCGTCAATGATTCCCGGGACACTGAAAGACCGGGGGACACGAAACTTGGTGGGCATGTACCCCCACATGGATAGGATGGAACCATCGTTTTTCGTTTTGATCTGTAGCCCCCCCCCCGCTGGACTGGACCCCCCGAAAGGAGGGTAGGGCAGACACAGTTTTCTGTGAATATCTCGAAAACCGTAGGGTTTAGGAGGACCATCTTTTTTTTGTATGTTGATCTCAAGGGGCCATGTCAACCCATTCCATAACCACTCATTTCATGTATAGCGCCACCTAGTTAAACACAAAAAAGTAAAAATGAGGTGTTGTAATCGCAGGTATCTGTGACCTAACATAGTCAAAACTGCACGAAATTGGAAGTGTAGGATCATTATGACACCCTCTGTATGCACGCCACGTTTTGTGGAATTCCGTTCATGGGGGGCCACACAATAAAATTTATGTTACTATACCCCAACTGGCCTGTAGGTGGCCGGAGACAGTTTTCTGTGAATATCTCGAGAACCGTAGGGCCTAGGAGGTCCACCTTTTTTATGTATGTTGGTCTTAAGGGGGCATGTTAACCCATCCCATTACCACATATTTCATGTATAGCGCCACCTAGTTAAAAATTAAAAAGCAAAAAAATAAGTGTTTTCATCACAATATCTCTGGCTGACAAGGTCAAAACTGCACGAAATTAAAAGTGTAGGATCATTATGACACCCTCCGAATGCATGCCAAGTTTTGTGTACTTTCGTTCATGGGGGGCCTTACAATAAAATAATTTATGTGTACATTTAGTGACGTACACCAACAAGGATTCCCGGGACACTGAAAGACCGGGGTACACAAAACTTGGTGGGCATGTACCCCCACATGGATAGCATGGAACCGTCATTTTTCGTTTTGATCTGTAGCCCCCCCGCTGGACTGGACCCCCCGAAAGGAGGGTAGGGCAGACACAGTTCTCTGTGAATATCTTGAAAACTGTAGGGCCTAGGATGACCAATTTTTTCCGTATGTTTGCCTCCAGGGGTCATGTTAACCCATTCCATGTGCACACATGTGCATAAACAGATACACACGCATACACATACATTTACAGTAATCATACGTATGACACATACTCACACAGTAGACATATGTACGCATGCATGCACATGCACAAACACACATACGCAGGCAAACACACAAGCACACACATACACACACACACACACACACTCACACACATAAACATAAACTTGTACACGCACACATGCACACAATTCAAGAATTTTTCCCGTCATCTACTTCCTGAATTTTTGGTCATTGATACCCGGGACACCGAACCACCGGGGTACATGAAATTTGGTGGGTATGTAGCCCCACTAGACTTTTACGGAAAAATTTCATTTCGTCCGGGGACCATCACCCAAACCCCCCCCCCCCCCCCCCCGTGCTGGGCCCCCCGAACCGCAAAAAAAAACAGTTTTTCCTAAATAACTACCTGAACCGTGGCACTGAGGATGAAGAATCTTTTATGTATATGTCTGGTATGTTGGTCTCAAGGGCCCACATCAACCTGGCTCATAATCACTCATTTGTGATTTGCACCCCCACCCCCCCGGTAAAAAATGAAAATGCAATATTATTCTGCTTTAATCGCCCCTATCTTCAGTTAAGATGTTCAGAACTGCACCAAATTTTATGTGTATGATTGACCTGGCATTCTCTGGGGGTATGCCAAGTTTCGTAGAATTTCATCCATGGGGGGGTCTAAAAAAATTAGGTTATGTGTACATTTAGTGACTTTTCACTCATTGGCCTGTAAATGGCGGTGCACACATATACACATGCACACACACAGGCACCCACATACTATCGGTATTAGAACGGCCGATACATAATTACAAATTCAGTAGGATTAAAAGAAAGCCAAAATAAATATTCATCATCATCATCATGGCTGCATTTTCAGTATTGGTGATAAGTAGTCGTTTGTCCACTAGATGGCGCATCGTTGCAGTGAGACGTAATTTTGTTGGAAGTTAAAAGTGGGTTGGAAAAACAATGGACGCTTCCTACAAGGACTGTAATTTACCGCAGCGAACATCTAATAAAGATAGGACGATGTTCACATGAAGTGTAATTCCCATTTCTTCTTGAAGCCGAAATAAATCTGAGGATGTTTATCGGACATGCTTGGTTTTTACTGCAGGTACGTTAATCTTGTAATATCAATAAGGACCTAGGTAATGTTACCGTTAGCATTGGTTGAGTGATGGAGGCCCATTTGATTGATTGCATTTGTAGAAAACTATAAATGCGGTTATACCAAGCAAATTGATAGCAGCACTGTTTGTATCTTTCGACTGTCATTTATTGCACGTGCTACAAAATCATTCTGTGCAATGGAAGATTTACCAACGTTACACCGGTCTGATACAGTTTTGCCTATACATGCGTGAGACTGAGACGCCTGTTTATTTTGTTTTAAGTGTGTGCAGGGTGTGAGAGGGGAATCGATGTGCTTTGATTCCAGCTTGGTAGTTGTAGTCTGTGAAATTAAAAAGCACGTGTGTGTGAAGTATCCAAACAATGACACCTTCATTATGGCTGCTTTAGCAACACACCTTAAGCTACTGTGTAGTGGGTCCCATTTAGAAGTGGCTACTTCATTCATGCTTTCCTTGACTCATGGAGCTGCGTGAATGTTATTACAACTTTGCGCCACGATATGGCAGTTTAAGTCCGCTTGATACTGTAAGGCGTAAGCCATTGGTTTCCAAAGGAGATTTTATTTGTGTCGCCAGCATAGCCTATTGACAATTTATGTTGTAAATAGGCCTACCTTATAATCCTACCTGTAGCTTAGGGAAGCTAACAGCTTTCTATTAGGATCTAGTTTGTTAGTTACCGTTTTGTCATAACTCCCTGATGCATTTTTGCATTTAGAATAGCCAGAGCGTGTATATCTCAATTGGAAAATGAAACAATATCGGGTGCCTATGGACTAGGCTGGGTGAACCCAGCCTGATCTGCCCGGTATTTATTTTTTGATTTCTTAAAAGATTGAGCTTGGTCTGATGAAAGCCAGACTAGCCATGGACCTCAGTTACACAATGCAAGGGAACATGAATCAGCCTATATTTGCACGAACAATAACGGACAATAGCTCTTCAACTTTGGCCCGTTAAAATGTGTATGAACAGTCTAGCGACGCATTTCATCAAGGCCCATTTGGACATGTCAGTTATTTGCACCACTGGTTAGATGTAAAACAGCATTTCGTTTCAGACTACTGTTACTTAATTTGTGCATTAACAATAAAGTATTACATGAACTAAAGATGACTAAAATCTTATGTAGAAGAAGAAACATCCATCCATCCAAAAATGACCTTTGTTTTTGATAGCTGTTGAAAACGACATGGAACTGACAGAGATGTTTTTGTTTATAAATACATAAATAAATAAATAAATAAATAAATAAATAAATAAATAACATTATGCTGATACCTTTTGCTTTTCCCAAATACAATGTAGCCTACAGGTGTAAGTGACCTTTCATCAATCCAGTTGCAATGGATGAACTGTGATGAACTGCCCTACTTGTGATTGTTTAGAGATTTTAAAGGTTTTAAAACAATGCTACATCTTCTTTGGCTATTCTACAATCTATTCACCTTTTCAGCACCAGTAGGCTACTTTCTGTGCAGCCGCACACACACACTCAGGCATGCCAAACAAGCATACACAAAAGTTTCAAGAGTGGGGGATGGAGTAAAATATGGAGACAAATTGAAGTGTGATTTATTTTCGCGGAACGGATGTCCAGGACTGAGCGGCGGTCATATTTTGTACCACTATGCGGTACATCTAGTTGGTTATTGGTCTGGGTTCTTTTTCTGCGTTTGGTCTTGATCTGTGTTCTTCTTCTGCACACCTCCATCATCTCTTGTTTTTCTGTTCTTTCTTTTTGTCTTTCTTTGACTGACCATATGTCCTTCTCTCCATGCTTTGGTTGGAGTTTAACCTTGAGGTGTCATTCCCACCACACTTCACTCGGTCCCTCTCCGAGTGAAGATCTATGGGACACAAACAGCAGGGAGAATCTGACAGCAGAGTGCTTAGAGGAAAATAAGGGGCAGAGACGGAGAGCAGTAGTGTGTGTGTGTGTGTGTGTGTGTGTGTGTGTGTGTGTGTGTGAGAGAGAGAGAGAGAGAGAGTTCTCTGGTTAGGGGTGATGATAGGTAGACAGGTTTCTTTCATCCATCACAGAAAATTTACATCACCTGTGACATCGCAGACGGTTGGCATGCCAACAGGCCCTCACTTTTCTTACTGGTACATCCGTCAGGACTGTGACGGACTACAGGCTTTCACTTGAATTAGGGGCAGGGAGGTGTGTGTGTGTGTGTGTGTGTGTGTGTGTGTGAGACAACTGAGTAAGACAGCTGTGAAGTGCTCTGATGAATGAGCCATTCTTCTAAAGAGTCAGGCAGGAAGGAGATATGTGTTCACTAATGTGACCCTTGTGCATTACCACTTCATCTGGTCTCCTTTTGTATGTGTGTATTCATGAACATAAAGAGGGTGAAATTCGGTGACACAATTGACAAACACAAATATACAATATACTCAGTGAAGAATAAAGTTATTCCCAGACACACCACTTAGAAAACATGCAAGCAAAAATGAGCAGATTGTGCCGAAAACTCATGCCTGTGACTTTTTCTTTTAATAACTACATCAGATTGGAGGAAACCTCATTCTGGAACCTTAAGTCCTTTGCAAAAAAGAGACAAACTGCTTTCAGCAAAAGGACAGTGGCTGTGACTATTTATCTACCTTGGACCCCCCAGAGGGAGCAGCTTCCACACTATTAAGAGAGACTCTAGGGGGAAGCACAGGCATACATTTGAGTGCCATATGAGCAGGGCTATGAAAAGACATGACTATGACAAACAGAAGAAGACAGGAACAGGTGGCACCCTAGATAATTGATTGCAGGACAGAGGGGTATGATAATTACTGGCAATGTGAATAGTCTTTAAGCTTGACTGCACAGAATGAAATGTTTGTGTAGGCGTCAACTCCAGCGTGGATAACTGTCTATCTTCTCTATTCTGTATGTCTAATGCTGTATATACAAACACTCAAAACCGAAAAAAGCCAGAAGCAGATTAAAAAACATTTTTTTAATCTGCTTAAAAAACTGATCCAAGCATTCTAACAGTGCCTTTCAGTGTTGGAGCAGTGGCAATATCTCAAAAGCTCTAGGAGAGGGCTATTCAACTATTGACATGCGGGGTGAATGCGGTTCGTTGGATTTTACCTGTGGCCTGCCTTCGAATTTAGCTTCTATGACTAAGATCAAATCAATAAAATAGAACGACAGCAGTGATTGGCTGCAAAAATAAATAATGTCACGTGTTTTGCACCTCTCAAACTGGGCTATCAGGTAACCTACAGAAGAATTGAAATTATGAAATATGACCAAGGCATTAAAATGCTGCTTGTTTGTCAGGATACTTTTTCACTGCTTTATTTAAAACAAATATGAGCTATGAGTGTGAATGTTATATATTCCATCCCCTAATTGTAATGTACGGACTACAAGGACAACATGCAGCTTGATCAGACCGGAAACTTTACTGATGCACCATCCAATGTACAGCATCTTCTTAAGATGTCAAGCGCCCTCTAGGGATGGCAACATACAACATATAGTACATGACATCCCCCTTCTTTGATTTTTTTTATTTATTTTTTTATAATCATACATCAAACAAAAAATATAACTCATTATCTAGCAGATTTCATTAACAGTCTCATTCACATCACAAGTTAACTAGAGACTAGCATCAATTAAGTGTGACTTATAATGCCTAGGCTATGGCAAAATGTCAGGTATTAAACTAAACTCAGTGTCATGGCCTGGAAAAACATTTGAAGATATGTAACACTGCATTAACTGCATTTGGAACTGCATTGAGCTTTCATGTCCTTTGTGTGTGCATGATGCACATTATGAGATATTGTTCATGCATGTATGTATGTGTTGCAAAGTGAGGTCAGTCTTTGTATCTTGCTGGCATTTTCACCTGCCTGCCAGACCGAGTGAAGTGTTCCTCCAGCACCTCAGTCTTTTCTGATTCGGTTTGGACTGTGGGTGCAGCATCTAGGTCATGTTGTGCTGTGGATGCAGCATTAGGTGGTGTGGAGTGAGTGACATCTGGCTGAACGTAGATGTTTGCATCGGCTGTAGGTGTTGCAAACTCTTTCTCTCCTGTTTTCAGAAGGTGTTTTCGGTTTCTCCTGTAGGTCCTTCCATCTGGAGTCTGAACAATGAATGACCTTGGTTGTTCATGTCTGCTGATGATGACAGCTGGTTGCCATTCATTTCCTCTCTGAATTCTCACTCTCTCTCCTGTGTGTAGCTCTGGAAGACATCTTGTTTGTCGATCATAGTAGCTTTTCTGTACGAGTTGTTTTCCTTCCAGCTTTCTTTTGATCAAGATGTTGCTTTCAGGTGTTAGGGTGGTGGTAGTGGGAATTTTGGATTTCAGGCGGCGACCCATTAGGAGCTGAGCAGGAGAGTGACCTATTCCTTCTAGTGGAGTGTTGCGATATTCCAACAGCGCGATGTATGGATCTCCTTTCCCATCTTGAGTAGGTTTTTCACTGTTTGGACAGTCCTTTCGGCCTGCCCATTGGACTGTGCATGTCCAGGACTCGAGGTAACATGTGTGAATTCCCAGTCCTTCGCAAACTTAGTGAATTCAGCACAAGCATATTGAGGTCCGTTGTCAGACACTACGATGTCTGGTATGCCATGTCTGGCAAAAACAGACTTCATTGACTTGATAACACTCTGCGCTGTTGTGTCTGTCAGTTTGTTGATCTCTGGAAACTTTGAGTAGTAGTCAACACAGAGAAAGTATTCAGACCCATTGAAGTGAAATAGGTCTGTTCCAATCTTGGACCACGGTCTATCAGGTAACGTGTGTGGTATGAGAGGCTCTTTGGGGTTGTTGTTTTTGTTGGCATTGCACACAGAACATTGTGACACAATGTTTTCAATTTGCACTGACATGCCTGGCCAGTACAAAATATCCCTCGCCCTCTCTTTGCACTTCACTACTCCAAGATGCGACTCATGGATCCTTTTCTACATCTCTTGCCGGAGCTGATTTGGCACAATAAGCTTTGCAGCCTTGAACAGCAATCCTGATGAGTAACTTATTTCTTCCTTGAATGTCCAATAAGACTGAACATCCTTGTGTGCGTCATTCTTATCTTTAGGCCATCCATTCATAACCATTGAGCGTAGCTGTTGCATCTCTGGATCAGCAGCTGTTGCATCTTGGAACGTAGCCAGTTTCTCATCAGATATTGGCAGCTGAGGAGTGATCCAGTTCACTTCAAGCTCCTCACCTGGCAAATCTTCTGTCTGTTCGTTCAGGTATGCACGACTGAGTGTGTCCGCAATGTGCATTTCTTTGCCTGGTTTGTAAATCACATTGAGGCTGTATCTCTGAAGTCTGAGTAGCATCCTCTGCAATCTTGGTGGAGCTTTGTGCAGAGCCTTTTTGAAAATAGTCTCAAGTGGTTTGTGATCGCTCTCAACAAGGATTTCCTTGCCATACACATACTGATGGAACTTCTCACATCCGTAAACAATGGCGAGTAATTCCTTTTCGATCTGAGCATATCGTCGTTGAGCATCTGAGAGCGCACGTGATCCATATGCTATAGGCTTTCCATCTTGAAGTATATCAACAGACAGAGTCACAGGCGTTTGCACATCGTAGTACTTCAGTGTCGGTGCATTGATCAGTACAGATTTCATTCTTTCAAAGCTTTTGATCTGGCTGTCTTCCCAATGCCATTCAATGTCACTTTCCAGCAACTTTCTGAGCGGGGCACTCACCTCAGAAAGGTTGGGAATGAATTTGGACAGGTACTGAACCATGCCCATGAATCTCATGAGAGCTTGCTTGTTTTCGGGTGGGGGTATCTGTGCCACAGCTCTCACCTTCTCTGGATCGGGTTTGAGCCCGTCTGCTGATAGTATGTGACCAATGTATCTGATTTCAGTTGTTCTTATTTTGCACTTGCTTTTGTTCAGTTTGAGATTCTGCTCTCTTGCTTTTTTCAGTAGCTGTATGAGTCGTCTGTCGTGTTCTCTCCCCAGACTAGGAGGTCATCGATCACATCGACCACATTGACCAAGTTCTTCCACAATCTTGTCTTTAAGTGCAACAGGAACTCGTCTCGGTGGATGTATGACTGGCGCGATTTCTGGATCAATCTGAATGTGGTGATGCCCTGGCAAACAACCAAGACCGATAAACAGGTCCTTAAAGTCTTTTAGTGGATCATCTGCTTTGATTTCATGAATCCTTTTCACCATGCCTAATTTTTCACATGTTTCACGTCCAAGTATCGCTGGTGCGTTAGCGTCTATGATTTGGAAATCAAGCTCATGGCTTCTGCCTTTGTATTCGCAGATAAGTGTTGCTTTGCCATCCGGCGACATCTGGTGGCCAGGATATGTCAGCAGGATGAAACTTTCAGCCTTCAGCTGGTTTCAAGTGATCTGTAGCTTTTTTCTGCAAGAACATTACATTCTGCGCCTGTGTCAAGCTTAAAGCTTACATCCTTTCCATTTATTTTTAGCTTTTCAGTCCATTTGGCTTTCTTGCATTGATTTTCAGTTGTGACTGTGTCGATTTTTCTTAGTTTTTTAGTCTTATTCAGTTCAATAGTTCCTATGAAGAAATCTTCCTCTGTTTCAACCACATGTAGTCTCCTTGTTCCACTGCTTTGATTTTTAGTTAATCTGCACTTTTTCGCGAAGTGATTCTTCTTATTACATGCGTTACATGTCTGACCATAAGCTGGGCATTGCCTTGGTCCATGCTTATAACCACATCTGGGACATGTTGAATGTCTGGTCATTTTCAGTCTGCTTTTGTGTTCAGCTGGACTCATCTTTGCCTTAGTTCTGTCTGCTTTTTCGGAATGCTTTACACTTCTTATCTTGTTCACCTCAATTTCTTACTTGAGTACTTTTACTTGACTTGAAGTGATTTCATTGGCTTTTTTCAACGTGAGATCTGTTTCTCTTAACAGTCTTGCACGTACCTGGTCCTCACGAACACCACAGTCCCTTATTAGCGAATCATGGAGATCGCCAAATTTGCAGTCTTTCGCTTTGTTCTTGAGGTCGGTCACGTAGGCATCAATGTTCTCTGTCAGGCCCTGAGCTCTCGTGAAGAACAGATGACGGATGTATGGTAAGTTCTTTCACACAATAGTCTTTGAATTTTTTCTTTAGTTCAGAAAACTTGTTAACTTCATCTGCAGTAAACACGAATGTATTGTATACTTTTACCGCCTCTTCTCCCGCGATGTGCAGAAACGTGGCGCATTGAACATCCTCCGCTTTTTTGGCAAACCCGCTGGCAATGAGAAACAAGTCGAATTTCTGCTCCCATATCTTCCAGTTTTCTGCAAGATTGCCTTCGAAACTTAATCCAGACGGTGGTTGTAGTTGTGTCATATTTCTTGTTGTATTTTTTTTACTTCTGACACCATGTAATGTATGGACTAACCACCTTCTGTAAATCAACTGTATACTACTGTCTACATTGCACTATATTTCTTGTCTCTGTATATTTCATCCCCTTTCTATACTTTGCATCACATTACATGTATACATGCATCACAGCTAAGATCTTTGGTTGCTAAGAAGGCCAGTCGTTCTAAATGGATGGTTGCTATGGCCGAAGGCCAGTTCTATCTCTGCCATTGTCAAGCGGGCATATCCTAGAATTCTGATTAAGTTATTTTATTTGAAACATCTCTATTTTACTTAGCCTACTTCCATACAGTGAGTCCCATTAAGACGTGGCCACTTCATTCGCGCTTACCTTGATTCACGCAGCAACATGATTAAATTAATCTGTCACCATATGCCTACGTTTGCAAAGAGGAGTACATTTTAATTTGATTCACAATGAAACGTTACATTTAATGTACAGTAGATGTTGACAATGAGTAGGCTAGTTTTGGTTGTTGGTGGTGTTACTGCATCCCTTAGTTATGCCTACAATGCAAAATTGTTCCCTCGCGATTTGAAGCTCCTGTAGACGCATTTCAAAACATTGCAACGTGAAATGCCACCACAAAAAACTGTTTGTGAATCGGTCTTTGTGAGTTAGGAGTCCTCGCGACTTCTTTTAAGCTGTCACAGACTCAGGTGCTACTTTTAGGGCTAAAATTCTTCCTGAATTACTCTTAGTAAAAAAAAAATAGGAGTCCTAAAGTTACGAGTGACAAAGTTACGAGTACAAGCATCTCATATCAAATGACCATGGCATTACGCTAAGCAACATAAATCCCATACAGCAACATCTCCTCCCTATGACATAGCTAGCCAGCTTCTAGCCACACAAGAAATTAATGATGTTAAATCTCTGCTTAGCATTCTAATAACAGAAGGTGCACATTTATGTTGACCACTACAACATGACTCATTATGTCTGTAACTCTATAAAACACTTACTTTCATAAAGGACGCACACCATCCAGCACATACACATGGAAACCGATATTTTAGGTACTTGGCGTCTCTCTGAAGCTCTGTTCTAGAATCTTTGCTCTGTATGCTGTTCCCAGCGTTGCTAGGCAATATCAAATAAATGAAATGAGAGTCTTCCAGGTATTAAAAGTGTACGTGTGATTACGAATGGATGTGTGTGGTTTGCAATTAGAATAAACAAGAAATAACATTTCCAATAATTTCCCATGATAAATTACATACTATTTGCACCTTCCTTACTTGTGAAGCTCACACTAATTCCACCGTATTTAGTGAAATGTAATACAACGTTGCCACCTAGCGTTCAGATGTATTTAACATTAACGTTACATTTCCTGCTTATTCTTTCGCCAACTCCATGCTTTTAGGAAAACAATCTTTTTATCATAGTTCCCTCTTCAATGAGCGATTACCAGCTCGTTTTTGTAACAGAGATATATGTTTTTTTGTTAGCCTGACTCTCGCCAGATGAATTTCGTTCCACTTAGCTCCGCCTAGCTTCACTCACATCCATCTGGGACCTCTTCCATTGAGAGTGATTTCTGCACCCGATTTTTTGGTACAGCCAATCAGGACACAGGGCGAGAGTTTCATAGATGTGACATAGCGTAGAAGCGACTGTGAGACTTATCAGCGTCACGGGTTGGCTTCGATGTGAGTGGTTGAAGCAGCACGCCAATAGATGACGGATAAGTGGCTTATTCAATCATGCAAGCATTTTTTGATTAGGCCCAGCCTTCTGAAGCAACACTCCAATGGATTGGTCCCAGATGGATGAGTGGAGCTAGGCGGAACGAAATTCATCTGGTGAGAGTCAGGTTAGTTTATTGTCCCTAGGTTTACAGAAACACCTATTCATATTAATACGTATGGAAATCAAGTTAACGCTGCCGACCACTGTTTGTCTATTACATGTCTAACCCTTTCAGCAAGCACACTTAATAAATAACACATCTTCATGGCCATCCATAGAATTTGGATTGAGACGAATAATAGAAACTATGGGTCAGTTTTACAGAACAGAACTTAGTCATTGAGACACATGGTCTCCAAGTCTGCTACAGTAGTTGCTATGGCCTTGGGCAGTTCCTCGGCCTCTTCAGAGACTATTTCTATGGAACATGTAAAGGTAGACTGCACTTACGCTTCAGGTCCTTCACACCATTTCTGAACAAGGACACACAGTAGGACTGGCCTCTGTTACTCTGTTATATAAGCAAGCTTTTTGGGGCTGTGTCAAAACAGCTCCCTACGCTTAATGAAACACATCCATTTTAAATGCAGTGGAATGCAATCTACGCTACATGCTGTATGTTTTCTGAGTAATTTACAGACTTACCAAAAAGATTCCTCATAATTCAAAGCCTTGGACCAACTTCTGTCGATATATGAAACCAAAGTCAGTTCTGAAGATCTTAAAAGATGTGCAAAGGCAACACTTCTAAGTGCATATGCTTCCTAATGATATTGGAATCTCTCTGAATTTTTATGTGGCATGCACCTAACACTGAACATGCTTTTTGGGTAATTGAATATGCAACGTGGGCTCAGTTTAAGAAATGTAAATTTGGACCTCATTTCATGTACAGGATTATTCTCCTGCTGAAATGTCTTACTTAAATGAGGCATGAATTCTTAACTAAGGACGGGAGGCTAACTGTGTGAAACACTGTTTTTTTGCTGTTGTCCAACATGAATATTAATCATGAACTGATAATGCAATATTTTCGGTGAAAAAGCACCACTGAGGTAATTTGGTCATTAATGATGATGGCAGTATGGATATCAGATCGCTCTACCTTGTAAAAATCTCTGTGAAGTCTGTGGCAAATGCTCAGTGGTGTGATTAGCATTTTTTTTCTTTAAGAAATTATGCTTGGAGTTTCCGCTCTCTTTTCTCAGTAGGCCTCAATAAAACACACGCCATCTAATGCACATTTCCCACTTCGGCTGTTATTGATTGAGCCCACATGTGAGTCACCATCTCTTCAACATTTCAAAGAATCAAGACTCATAGCCAAACAGTCTTTGTGTCGCCTTGCAAGACGCAGCATCTCCAGAGGGGAGATAAATCTGTGATATGGATCCCTAACATAGCCTACGCCATTGGGGATGGATTAAGATGCACTACGCAAAAAAAAAAAACTAATGGCCTCATTATCAGGGCCTTGCACAGGGGACCTGCTAACATCAGTTATTAGTTCACCTCAATTCCTTTCCTCTTCATTTGACTCATTTGCAGACATAGGCGGAGAGAGTAATTAATTTATTTAAATCCTCTTGAGTTGGAAAGGCCCTCGGTTAATTTCATACTTTTTTGAATATCTGTGAAGCAGGCCCTTCAGGATTACAGAGGCGCCAGCCGACTGTAACATTTCTGTGTACTTCAGGAAGAGCAAGTCTGTCTGGAAACTGAAAGAGATGTAAGAAAGAGACAGCTAAAATGTTAAAGACTGCACATATTTTAAGACAAAGACTGAGGTCTGGCCATCACCTCTGTAATTACAATCAGGCCATCAGCAGAGTGACCTTTCTAATGCAGCCCTCTCATCCACAGGATGTGAGAATCAGATATGCTCAATCTCAAGTTCATTACAGAAACAAGTGAGCCTACATGATCTGATTAAATACAAATCTGAATAGAATACTTCTAGAAACTCAGTTGAGACCTTTGAGGTAATTGCATAAAATTAAAGCACTGTTGCCATGAACATATCATTTTGGCAGAGGCATGACCTCACTTTCTGTTTGGGGACTTTCCAGGCTCTGAGGGTTGATCTGAAGATCATCTACGAGAAAGTTAGTGAACAATGGACAAAGTTTGTAACCTGGGTCAACTGTTTTATGTTTTTGATAAAATTCAACATAATGGAAAATCCAAGGAGCTAGGTGAACATTCAAAAAGTGTACCCCGTATCGAAGGCTCTGAGGCTAATCGTGGAGCCACTTGGAGTTAGCATTCCATTAATACCTGTTCATTTCGGCGTCACTTTGACATCAAATAAATTTACATTTGAAGCGTTTAAGTCTTTGTTTGACCATTTTGTATTTCCAGAGAAACAACTTTTTTGTTAAAACTATTTAGGAAAGCATTGAGGAAAAAAAAAAAGTGTGGTTTTGTCACCTACCATGCATATTCCTATAGCCCACATTCCTCTATACTGTTCTATAGCCCATACTCCTCCATACTGTTCAGCATCCGGTCTCAATGGTTTTAGCTTACAGTACATACTGGATATTTATTGGTCACTTAAGGCAGCTTGATGTTTCTTGTTATTAACTTTATGTCCAATGACTCATGATTGACAAACATGAATAACTGCTGAAATGGAGAATTATTGTGTAAAGCATTTCACCATTTAGTAATAAATTACTATTATTTATATGTGGCAAACAGTAGCCTAACTATAGTGCAAAGCAAATCACAATTTATTAACTATAACAATTATATATATATACTGTATATATATATATATATATATATATATATATATATATATATATATATATATATATATATATATAAGAAATTCATATTTATTTCAAACTTTTTCATTCTAGTCTGTAGCACTGAATTTGACTGGTCTCCAACACTAGGGTGAAGGACATAATAAGTGGAGGGAGAAATTTTGTACTTGCTGACAAAGCAAAATAATGATCGCTCTAAATGTCTGGTACTAAATCTTACACGCTTGTCAGGTCCACTTTATTGTTGCCGATGGCAGACTTGACCCCCCAAACTCCCCACCAGCTCCCCTTGTGTCTTGTGTTTCAGAGTGTTTCCCTAACCTTTAGCTACACAAGAGGAAAACACAGAGGGCATGGCATATGTCTCCGTGTGTTAAACACAGATTCCACTTTAATCCAAAGAAAAACATACTCTCAGCTCAATCAGTCAAGCTCTTGTTTTTACTAGACTACTGTCCCCTGGAGACCTCTTTCAAGACCTGGAAATGTGTAGCAGAAAAACAGGGGATACAATACAGTGGACTGGGAGGAAAGAGAAAGAAAGCAGAGGATGAGGGACGTGTAATATGAACATTCTGATGGGAATGCTGAGAGGCGATGTGTCGGGTAAATCTGAACATGGCATCGCTGTCACTAGTGATGAGTGTCTCCAGGGCTGGTGCTGCATGGCTAACAGCCCGAGGGCTTTTTTGTGTGGCCGCCTTTTCTTGTGTGAGAGAATACAAACACATGCCCATGCACTCTCTCACACACACACACACACACACACACACACACACATACACAATTATACACTATCACACATCTATTTTTTCAGTCTATTTTTTCAGGGTACATTCCGTTCTCTCTGTACTTTAGTTACAGTTCCTAAGTAAATAGATTTAATTAAAATACATGTTGAAAACATTTCTAGCCATAAATCTACAAAGTCTCCCAAAGCCGACACAGACATAACATTATAACAGTAACTTACACCTCGTAGAGAACTGTCAGCCACTGAGGACCATGGCTTTGGCATCTGTTATCTAGTAACATGGAGATATTTAATGAGCATAAAAGATGACGGCAAACCACAATACGTTTGCTGGTCTTCATATCATAGTGAAGAGAGGCAAGGCATGAAGCTTCTTTCACTGACAATGCAAGTTGATCGTTTGGGAGGCTTGGGATTTGCGAATGCACATTTACATCTAAATTTAAATATTGTTTCCTGGGACAAAGCTCTCAGCAGGCTCTTACAGAATAATACTCGGAGAAAAGAAAGAGAAAAGTAAGAAAAAGAGAGAAGGAGACAGCTGGTCTCTCTCGTCACCCGTCTCCTATTCTCTACCATCTGCTGATGGAGAAAAGTTCAAGAATCAGAAACTTGGACAAAGCACACTGCCAAGTCCCCTTTTGAAAAAAAAAAGAAAAGAAAAGATTTGAACAATGTCAATATGTCAGAAAGTTTTGTTTTTGTTTTCAATAAGTCTGATCCTCTGGAAATCATATGCTAATACGCATTCTCTCCATTCTCTGTACGATTGGCTCATATGGCTAGTGCGTGTGCTGTTGTCTCCTGCAGAGCCTCTCTCAGAACACGCAGAGCTACTTGGTACTTGGGGGGGGTAACAAAAGGTCCACTGGCATCTGGTGCTACCGGCTGCAATTAAGAAACCGAATAAGATAAGAAAAACAAGTCATAATGAGAATGTCCTGTGTGTTAAAGTAGCGTCGAAGAAAATAAGGCTTTGATCACCGCGTGTGCATTAAAATTCTGTCCCCAGTGGGTGGTCACCATGGAGAGGACCACAACTTGGTTTGGCGTTGTGTTTTTGAAATCAAACAGAAATTGGAATGAAATTGAAAATGAAACAATGGAAATTATGTTTGCATTCATAGCCAAGAAAGATTATTACATACTAGCAACTCGCTGCTTTAAATCTTAGAGATTTTTGTGTGTGTGCGTGTGTGTGTTTTGCAAACAGACAATTATGTAAGAGAATTGTAGAGCCTGTTATATTTCCACACAGGATAACTAAATCGGAGTGACATCATAAATGTAACATTCTCTGGCACCCCTGGCTTTGCAGAGGGACTCCACAGATTTCTCTCATGGCAGCGAGCTCCTTACAGTCCTCAGGAGGAGAAGTCTTGTTTCAGAGGGCCACATCATCTGGTGGAATAAGGCTGACGCACAACAGTCTCCTCCTACAACACACTGACTGCTGGTCAACTAGGGTCATAAAACAGAGCGGATTTTAGGGTGACCATTGATCATGTTGTCAAAGTCATCTGCTGTGCCCAGTATGCCACATGTCCGACTGTTACAACATAGAGCTGTCGATGTTAAATCCTGAGAAGTGTTTTTATTGGCCATGCGGCTTGTTGTTGGGTGACAGAGGGGTTATTTGAGCATTTGTTTGTTCTTTTTTTTTTGATCAACTGGGTCTGGTGCGTGTTGTGTGGCACTGATAAACTTGTATGAACTTCTACATGGCTTCATCCACGCACATGCAAGAGCCTTCAGTGCCCAGCACTTCATAATCTCTGGCGCTCGGAGAGGAAAATGGGGCCTGACAGGAGTTATCTGAAGGATCAATACGCCTTCAGATGGCCTTTTTTGTGAGTCTGACATGTCGACGTCTTCATAATAATGCAGGGGAGGCCATCAGACAATCTCACTGATAGTGCTGTTGCAACAACGGCAGCACAAATGTCACATCATATTACTGCTCGCATACTTGACAGCCGCACAGGGATAAAGGTGAAGTTAAAGTGACATTATTAAGCAAGTATTAGCACTTATAAAAGAGAGCCACGACAGGTGAGGTCACCGACATCAGTCGTCTAGGCAACAGTCGCACTGTTCTACTGTGTCACTCTTGTCAGCCGCTTGATGGTGGATTTCAGCAAGTGACACTAGAGGATGTAGAGTGTAGTCACACAGGATGAAGACAGAGACATGGGGGTGTGTGTGGGGGGGTGACAGAGCCCTCCTTTCAGATGAGTGATGAAACATGAGCAGTTTTTATGAAAGCGGCGTTGCCAAGTCATGCCAGAAGCCTTCACGCTCTTTAAAAAAAGATGTGGATTGGCTCTTAAGATTTGCCATGACTGAAAAAAAAAAGTCTTTGCTAGGTATGTCAGACATGGTTTCCCTAGTTGTGTGTAGCTGCACTGCAAGTGAATTCAGTGATATTTGCATATATCAGTCGTGTGTGTGTAGATGTGTATGTGCTTTAATGTCCACACAATGGATGCCTTTCTTCAACAGTGTAGCTCATGACTAGTTATTGTTTGACAAAATACTGCATTGATACTGTATCAATACATATTAACCTCTTCCCTGCATTACCCGTAAATGATGTGTGGGTAAAGTAATAAGTTAAAGACTGCCTAAATGCAGCATAAATATACTTTTCATCACTTGACTTTTTAACATATCCAAGCTCAGAGACTTTAAAAATATCATCTTTATGAGTGACTTTGTGACAAGCACATTACGCTTGCCACACTTTTATTCCTACTGTCACTGCTCAGGCTTAACATCCCTGAAGAAATTACAAAAAAAAAAGAAATGCTATCTTTGTCCATCTTGACAAGAGATGAGGCAAGATGGCTGCCAGTCCAGAAATAGCCCATCGGAGTTCTGGAGCAGATGGGGAGGAGAAGGAGAACGTCAGATCAGTAATGCAATTAGGTGAACTGTCAGCAAGCAAATTGAACGGAGTCTTGTTGTAATTACAGTAAAGCTAAAATATTATAAAGCCTCCGCCAGCGTAATTGTTGTCGGCGTTTCAATCCTGCACAATTCTCAGAAAAACAAAACAATCCATAAATAAATAAATAAATAAAACACTGCAGCCTCTGGTTTTCAGATTGGGCCCTTTCACGTGTGCTGTACTCGTGTGCTGAGAAAGCAAGACGATAGAGATATGTTCTCTCTTTTATTATTTTTTTCCTTTCTCTGTTTTTTTCCTTTCTCTCTAAACACTTGAGATAATGAGGAGAGTGATGGAATATGCATTAATGTAAAAATCACTTTTAATGAAGATGATATGACAATTATGGACATAGCAAGGGACCCTTACAGTATGTGGCGTTGCCTGTGATTCCCCATGATTAGATAATGGAATAAATCACCTTAGGCAGATGGAGGCCTGAGTGCGGTGGCAATTTAATCCTCATCTTGCTGCATCCTCATGCATTTTTGCCCCCAATGGATGCACATGCAAAGAAGCCAGGTTTATTTATAGATTCGAGCAAGTGAATTTTTTATTTGACTACATGAATTATATAGCTTAATATAATTAACATTTTTCTTTCGCTTCTGACTGTAGATCATAGATATGTTAATGTCTAAAGATGATTTTCTTCAATTATATATTAATATTCACCCATGACTTATTAAGCATATTTGATTCATAGTTGTGTTTGGGGATGGAAATGTTTTATTATGAGCTGCTTTGAACTATAGGCACTTCTTCTAATTAAACTTAAATTACCTCGGCCGGTGCAAATAGGAAGACAAATCTCACTACAGTAGATGTGGACAGCTATTTTCTCCAGGAGACTGTTCTGACCCTCTGTTTAATAGAAATGTTGAAAAGTATGCGTCTTAGTGGAATCCAGACAAAATATGGTCTGTATACTAAAAATCCATTACAGTGCTGAAGTTTTACTTTAACAATACAAAACAGCCTATTGTGGTTGAGAGGACATCTTATTGTAACCTACCACAACAATGTGGAGTTCAAATCCAAGGTAACCAATTTAAATTGTGGTTGCCACACTCAAGGATGGCTGAAGTTGGATGACTGGAGTTTTTTTTTTTTTTCATTTAGTTGTCATTGAGCTTCTCTAGTGCATCAGTAGGCCTATATTTTAGATAGATAGATAGATAGATACTTTATTGATCCCCTGGGGAAATTCAAGGTATCCACATAGTGGTGATTAATCAATCAAGAGGCGCTTGCAATGACTGAGGCAGGGACTGAGCCTGTGATTCTCTCTGCATAGTAAGGTAAGGCAAGGTGCTCTTTGTGAGTGTCATGGTGATAGTGCAATGGTGATAGTGGTCATGGTGATAGTGCAAATGAGTAAGTCCAACAGTGCAACAGTGCAAGAATAAGTCTATAAGTCTATATATATATAACTATTTTAAGAAAAGGTATAAGTGTGGCCACAGTTCGGCTGTGGCATGGAGGGAGAGGTTATGCATACAGTATGTGCTAATGTGCTAATATAGCACGCAAACAGTGAGGCAGAAAGACAGTGGTAAAAAGTGTCTAGTGGACAGACAGTATCCAAACATGGAGGGGGTTTAGAGGCAGACAGACTATGCCATTTTATGATGTGGTGGTAATTCCATGCAGTATATATTTGGCTGTTTACAGTAGTGCTTATAGTGATACCTGTTTTTTTTTCCCATTACTCTTGCACACATACAGTATTTTTTTTTCCTAATTTCCTCAACTGTCTGTTTTAGAGGTCAGAATAACACCAGGAATGTATGCCACTCTCACATCTAGGCTACATCGGGCAGGGGCACAACTCAGGTGTTTTAGAAGACTACTAATCTCATTTTTCTGATTTCATTTTTTGTTGCATACGCTTCAAGAACAGAACGCTACGAGTCAACACTTGGCCCAGCACTGTGGTGACCCATCTGGCAGCTTGCATGCGAAAGCAGCTTCTTACCTGTAGATCGCTGTAAGATGGTCATGCTGGAGGCCAGCCTGCCAAGCTTGACATTGTTGGTGTATGATGTTCATGCTGGAGGCCAGCCTGCCATGCTTGACATTGTTGGTGTATGATGGTCATGCTGGAGGCCAGCCTGCCATGCTTGACATTGTTGGTGTATGATGGTCATGCTGGAGGTCAGCCTGCCAAGCTTGACATTGTTGGTGTATGATGGTCATGCTGGAGGTCAGCCTGCCAAGCTTGACATTGTTGGTGTATGATGTTCATGCTGGAGGCCAGCCTGCCATGCTTGACATTGTTGGTGTATGATGTTCATGCTGGAGGCCAGCCTGCCATGCTTGACATTGTTGGTGTATGATGGTCATGCTGGAGGTCAGCCTGCCAAGCTTGACATTGTTGGTGTATGATGGTCATGCTGGAGGTCAGCCTGCCAAGCTTGGCATTGTTGGTGTATGATGGTCATGCTGGAGACCAGCCTGCCAAGCTTGGCATTGTTGGTGTATGATGGTCATGCTGGAGACCAGCCTGCCAAGCTTGGCATTGTTGGTGTATGATGGTCATGCTGGAGACCAGCCTGCCAAGCTTGACATTGTTGGTGTATGATGGTCATGCTGGAGGTCAGCCTGCCAAGCTTGACATTGTTGGTGTATGATGTTCATGCTGGAGACCAGCCTGCCAAGCTTGACATTGTTGGTGTATGATGGTCATGCTGGAGGTCAGCCTGCCAAGCTTGACATTGTTGGTGTATGATGGTCATGCTGGAGGCCAGCCTGCCAAGCTTGACATTGTTGGTGTATGACCATGCTGGTTTGCTAGAATACCAACATAAGCTGGCATGGCCAGCTAAACCAGCAGTGTAGATCAGCATCACCAGCTAAATTACCAACCAAATTACCAACTTGGTATACCAAATTACCAACTTGAGGTGGTATGAGAAGCAAAACCAGATGGTAATTCAGCTGAAGGTATGGTTTTCAAGTTTTGCTGGTCTAGCTGGTCAACTATCATAGGGTGGTCAAACAAGCTGGTCAACCAGCAAACTACCTTAAGCTGGTCAGGCTGTTTTTTTCAGCAGGGAATGAATTATGTCTCAGAGATCAAAGTGTTCAATTCACCCTAGTATAGCCTACCACTTTCACCAACCTTCTTTCATTCTTTGGTAACAATATAAATTATAGCCTGCAAATTAGAGGAAAAGTAGCTGCTATGGTTTCTTTATTTCTGTCTTTCTTTCTTTCTTTTTTTATTCTTTCTTTCTTTCTTTCATTTATTCATTCTTTCTTTCTTTCCTTCTTTCATTCTTTCTTTATTACTGCGCTGACACATGTGCACACGTGATATAATGAAATAAAAATGCTCCTGCTTCTTCACCAGCAGAGGGGTCCCACACACTAGTGAAAAAGAGCCCAGGCACAACCTGGCACCTCATGATATGTGACATTGTGCTCACTAAACACACACACACACACTTTGCGTGTACACATCACACACACACACACACATACACACATAGAGAAAGACACACATACAACACCATGGTGATAATTACTCAAATATTACCCTTAAGCTGGGTTTACCAAACAAGAGGAAGGAAATATCCCAACACCCCAGGCAACACCACAACCACCACCACAACCACCGCACCACCACCCCATCACCACCCTACCAGCACCACCACCACCACCCCATCACCACTCCAGCACCACCCCACTAGCACCACCACCACAGCACCACCACCACAGCACCACCTCCACAGCACCACCCCAGCACCACCACCACCTCCCTCTCGCCCTGTCTTCAGCCGGTATCCCTCACCTCTCTCTCTCTCTCTCTCTCTGGTAGCAGGGGTATTTGATGAGGATAGCTGCGGTAATTAGGCCACACTCCTTTCATGTGTACCCGTGCCGACGTCACCGTGCAGTGGCAGAGGAAGGCCCTCCTGGGCACCAGATTTGAGTCATTAAGAAAATCAGGTCAGCCGTGCCAAGCCCAGGGAGCCCTGCATCCACAGCACCTCCACAGTCCTCTCCCTTCATTTATCAGGACGCAAATAGACCAGGCACCTGTGGATTCCCCACGATGCTGCAGGTCTCTCACATTGTTTCTGCAATACTCATACTGATACACCCAGGACATCAGACATGTCTGGCACTTCAGGAATGCACCTCTCTTCAGGATTCCACAATGAGCCTTTTCACATGCATGAAATAAAAAAATAAATTACAGCAGGGCTGTGACTCAATAAGAACACATGGAATGTAGCACTTGAGACTGAAAATATTAAGTGTTTGTGAGATAAGCTGCGCAGGGGCTAGGATCAGAGGAGCTCATTATCATACCTGTCAACATTTAGCTTTTTAGGGAGATTGTTGTTCGGCCGGGGGGGGAGGGGGGACAGTGTTTATACCGGATCTGTGTTTGCATATTTAATACGTTTCATACACGTGTGTCAACACTGCATTTCGGTCATTGCTTTTACCTTACCATTACCTTACGCATGCCATTTGTATCCTGCAGCCTACTTTCAAAACTCCAAAGCTGCTTGCTGTCAGATTTGGTTCCGAGGGAACAAGTTCAGTGTATCAACAACACTCAATAACAGTTTATGTGATGTGTTAATCAATTAAATTCCCAACAATTTCACAACAGCTAGTTCTGGAGTAGGCCATTCAACTAGCCCGCTTGCTTACGACGAGACTCAGGCTGCACAGTTGGCACCCGCTTCCTTATTTGGCTTTTGGGTTGCCAGGTTTTAGCCTATAACAAAACGGTTGAAATTGAAACTAAGTGATTGTGTATGTGTAGGGTGTATTTCATACACAATCTGGCAACCTGAATGGATCAATGATTTTAAAATGAAGTTTGATGGCCATGCAAATTTCCGGGAGAAATAACAAAATGGGAGGGTGCTGGGAGATGACCTTGAAATACGGGAGAAACCCGTGAAAAACGGGAGTGGTATGCTCATTATGGTGAGTGCACATCTGACTCAATGTTTACGTAGGGCTCTGGGGTTTTTGTCTGTGAGTGGTGGTATGGGCTTTAGATTACAGTATGAGCTTCACTCAAAGACCTCTCTGACCAGCTGCCCAAACAAAGTTAGGAACGTACAATTAAAGTTCCCCAGTGAAATACTGTTTTTTGCAACACATAAAATATGTATATATGTATGTATCTAAAAGCAAACTAAAGCAGTACAGTGAAATCACTGTTTTTGGTTGCATGCTGTTTTGATTTGAATATGAAAAGTCAAAGCAGTCACTCCAAAAATATCTCTATGTCTGATCAAGTCCATTAATTAAACAATGGCAATGGCCAATCTTTTCATCATAGTGTAACTATATTTTGCTTGCTGTTCCACTGAACGTCACCATGGAAAAGTAATTAAACTCTCAAGCTCTGACAGGCAAGGTAATTTCAAAATGAATAGCAATTAAGTTAATTAAAAAAACACGATTCTTCTAATGTTCACTGCCTCTAATCATTCATCACGCTATGATTTAAGATGAGTAGTAATAAAAGGGCCTCAATCAAATGAAGCCATGCAACATGAAACATACACTGTGTTCAAGTTTTTAACACAAACACTGCAATCAAATGAAGCCATGCAACATGAAACATACACTGTGTTGAAGTTTTAAACACGAACACTGCAATCAAATGAAGCCATACAACATGAAACATAGACTGTGTTGAAGTTTTAAACACGAACACTGCAATCAAATGAAGCCATACAACATGAAACATAGACTGTGTTGAAGTTTTAAACACGAACACTGCAATCAAATGAAGCCATACAACATGAAACATAGACTGTGTTGAAGTTGTTAACATGAACACTGCAATCAAATGAAGCCATGCAACATGTGTATACCCTGTAACCATTTATGTAATGCCACATTCCCACAGGAGACAGGAGCATGGCATTGTTGATAAATGATTGATGGATTGATGGGCATGTGTTGACAGAATGCCTGGAACAACAGCAGTACAGATAAATCCATCCGAGAGCAGTATGTCATTCAATACATGCAGGGCTTCTGTTTAAATTTCCTCCCATACATGGTGCCTATTATAGCCTATACTATACCCTCAGTCTTACATAAACAACGTGTGGCAGCACCTGACCAGGAGTGAACAAAAGACTGTTTTTAAAAAAAAACAACTTCAAAAGATACAGTAATGTCACCTAGATGTATTACATATGGAATCATGTTAGGATATGGCATGAAGAAATTATGGTTCAGCTGTAGCCAGACCGCTGATGTGGAGGTCAGTGTGAATCTGAACTATTAGTCTTTGTGTGTGTAGATATCAGAGAGAGGTCCTCTGATAAGATGCTATTTGGCTCCTCGGCCAGACGCTTGAGTGAATCTTGTGGATTTAAGTATTTCCTGCCTCACACAGCCTGCTCTACTTAATCAGATCTCACCGCAATCAGCATGCGTGCGTCGTCATCCTGCTTACCCTGGGTGCTTTCCGAGACACTTTCGGAGATAATGGCATCAGACAGAGATGACACCCCATGGATACGTCACTCCGTGTTGCTCCCCCCCCTGATGGGGAAACAAGGTTATCTTGGCGCCGGGGAGACATCCAACACCGTCTCAGCCATCATCTAAACCGGCAATCAACAGTAGGTTTGAGTCCATTATCATCCTGTCTGAGGAACTTTATGGGAAACGGATGTATAGCTTTGAATTGCGATAAAGCCTTGGACTATAAAGACAAAGCACACATAGACTAAATAACATTTAACAGAATAATAACAATAACCATGAACATAAACAACCCACAATTAAGTTAAGGTAAACAAATTAGTTTTTAGACACTTTTTGAAGATCCCAAAACTATCCCTAGAACGCAAAGCAGTAGGTACATCATTGCACTGATGAGGGATCACAGAGGATGAGAGTCTCGACGGGGACCCTCTGGTAACACTTTATAATAATTACACACAATTCATCATTTATTAAGACTTTGTTACTTATTAGTTAATGGTTTGTTCATCATTAGTAATTTCTTGTTCATACAAAATTGATAATCGGTAAAGCATTTGTTCACACAGTTATAAATGGTTTGTTCATAGTAAATAAGCCTATCCAAAAATATATTTGTAAGTATATGATTTATACTTAATAAATAATGAAACAAGCACTTATGAATGAAAATATTTTCCCATTATACACCACTTGCAAACTATTACAAAATGCTTTGTTCATCATTTGTAAAGCAATGCTCCTATGTTAAATCTCATAAATAAAGTATTTGTACACACAGTTATAACTAGGTTGTTCATAGTAAATAAGCCTATATCTAGAATATGTTTATAAATTATTGTTAATACTTTATGATGCAATAATACTTTGTTGATGAAGTAATATTTCCATTATTTAACAGTTGTTACATACACATGCACTAATGATTAGTTAGGGTGAGGATACATATTTTATAAACCACTTCCTAATACTATAATTCATGATTAACTCAGGAGTTACAAGTGGTTAGTTAATGATATTTTGTGAGCTTATCTGAAGTGAGGACTTTCTATGCCTTCCAACACATTTTCAAATGAGTTGTAAAGATTATATTCACATTCATTAATTTAGCAGACAAGCGACGTACACATGTCAATTAAATCGAAGGCCATTGACACAACAGTGAAAGCCGGGAATCGAACCCCTATCTTGACAGGCTACTGCATGCTAGTCCAGCTCCTTATTCACTAGAATACCTTGGCCCAGATAGAAAGACCTACAACAACCATGGAAGAGTTTCTGTTTTCTTCTATTACACACTGTTAAGCATCTATTTGTAAACTATAATTAAATGCTGTATTCTTCATTTGTAAAGCATTATTCCTACATTAATTCTCATATGTAAATCATGTTTACACGCAGTTAAAAATGGTTTGTTCATAGTAAAGTAGTAGTAAAGTAAACACGCATATCTATATCATATTTTTGAATTGACTGTTGTGATACCACTGGGCAGAAGTAGTGTAGTGAATAAGTAGCCGGGTTAGCATGCATTTACCCATAATGTGGCGTCCACCAATGTGGCCTTGCCCTTTAACTTCATTGACATGTGTAAGTCGCTTTGGGTGAAAGTGTCATCTAAATGAATAAATGCTAATGTAAACTTTATAACTCATTTGTAAATGTGTTGCAAGGCATAAAACGTCCTCACTTTACATGAGCTCACAAAATATCATTGTTATGTATTGGGGTAGTTCTCATGTGCGGGCCACCGTAGTTAATTAAGAATTGCAGTATTCTAAGTTGTTGATGTTTACTGGCCACCGTAGTTAGGAAGAGTTCTGTTGTATGCTCGCGCTTGGATAACTCAGCGAGTGTGTTATGCTTGACTGTAACGATGCAGTTTTCTCCAGTAAAAGTTCCTGAACATTAAGCCTGGTGTCACCTCTTCACTCTACTAAAACAGACATAACACTGGCGACGAAGCGGATTGCTAAATCAACTAACTATGCCGAACCGAAGGTGCAGTACGCTCTACTACTGAATAGACTTTCTGCTTGAAGTTATCACTGTTAACACTGCAGTCAAGGCTGATGTCTACCCCCTGCCAACTGTTAATGAGATTTTTGCGAAGCTTGCCGGTGGGACTGTTTTTTCAAAGCTAGATTTAAAGCAGGTGTATCAACAACTTCTGCTGGATGAGAGAGCTGCTGAGTTGCTCACCATCAACACACACCGTGGATTGTTCTGTGCCCTGAGATTACAGTTTGGCGTATCAACTGCAGTGTACAATTTCCAACGCTTCATGGACAATCCCGGGGGTTCAGCCATATCTCGACAATATTTTAATAACGGGACACACTCAAAGCCAACATGACCAGCATCTGGATGAGGTGCTCCAGCGGTTTGCTGAGGCGGGCCTGCGGCTGCAAAAAGAAAAGTGCTCTTTTGGAGCTAAAGAAGTGGAGTTTTTGGGATTCCGGGTAGATAAAGATGGAATCAGACCAACAAATGAGAAGGTGGCTGCCATACAAGGTGCACCCATTCCACGCAACAAGACCGAACTCCAAGCCTTTTTGGGCCTACTGAATTTTTACAACTGTTTCCTGCGCGACAAAGCTACTGTGCTAGAGCCCCTGCATCGCCTATTGGATCAATCAGCATCGTGGAGGTGGACCAGAGAACATGAAACGGCCTACATAAAAGCAAAGCAGTTGCTTCAGACTGACGATGTTCTGGTACATTACGATGAAGACAAGCCGCTAGTTTTGGTGTGTGACGCCTCACCTTATGGGCTTGGAGCCCTACTCAGCCATGTCCAGCCGGATGGCCGTGAGGCACCGGTGTGTTTTGCTTCAAGGACCATGACCTCTACGGAGAGGAACTACGCACAGATTGATAAGGAAGCACTTGCTATTGTTTTTGCTGTGCAGAAATTCCACCAGAATCTATTCGGCAGGCCATTTGTGGTCTACACAGACCATAAGCCTCTGTTGGGCTTACTACATCATACAAAACCTATGCCTCAAGTCTTGTCTCCTCGGATGTTACGGTGGAGTCTGATCCTTTCTGCATACCAGTATGAGCTCTGCTATCGGCCAGGGAAGCAATTGGCCAATGCTGACGCTCTCAGCCGTTTACCTCTCCCAGCAACTTTTACTGACACTCCGCCACCACTTGAAGTGTTGCTGTTGGAGGCGGTTCCAGACGCGCCTCTTCATGCTGACCAGATTGGGGCGCTGACAGCAGGAGATCCAGTTTTGTCGCGAGTTTTGCGGTGGATTTTGCACGGGTGGCCAATTTGTGTCAGTGACGAGCGTTTCAGTCCATTCTTTATGCGGCGTCACGAAATGTCTGTCCATAAAAACTGTGTATGTGGGGAAATCGGGTGGTGATCCCCGAACAGGTGCGTAAAGACGTTCTTGCTCTGCTACATGATGCCCACCCTGGAATTGTCCGCATGAAGGGCATTGCCCGCAGCTATGTCTGGTGGCCAGGGTTAGATGGCCAAGTGGAGGAGATGGTAAGGGGCTGCTCAACGTGTCAGCAATCACGGCATGCCCTGCCCAAAGCCCCTGTGCATCCCTGGGAGTGCACCTTAAGAAGATGGTCCCGTCTCCACATAGATTTTGCAGGCCCCTTTCATGGGAAGGTTTTCCTCATTGTGGTGGATTCATATTCAAAGTGGTTAGAGGTGGAGCTGGTGAGCTCTATGTCTTCCTCAGCTGTAATTACCACATTGCGTAAGCTCATGGTGACCCATGGCCTTCCAGATGTAATCGTCTCAGACAATGGCACGGCATTCACCTCAGCAGAGTTCAAAAGGTTTGTACAGCGTAACGGCATCAGGCATACCACTACTGCCCCAGACCATCCGTCTTCTAATGGGCAAGCTGAGCGTATGGTGCAGACGACAAAGGAGGCTTTGGGAAGAATGGGTTAAGGGGATTGGCCGACACGTCTTGCCAGATTTCTGCTGGCACAACACACCACACCTCATTCGGTGACGCAGAAGAGTCCAGCTGAAATGTTGATGGGTCATCGCCTAACTACTAGCTTTGGACCGTCTGCATCCGGACTTTGCATCAGACATGCAACAAAAGAGACAGGAAGCTGCGGCCCTAGGTCAAAGGCCAGTGAGGCATTTTCAGGTGAACGAGCCTGTGTTTTTGAGGCACTTGAGGAGAAGGGCCTAAGTGGGTGTCAGGAGAGGTTGTTGGAATCACTGGCCCCCTGTCTTACAAAGTGCGAACTGGTCAAGAGCATCGCTGTCATGTGGACCAACTCAGGAGACGACGCCCCTCAGCCGCCGTGCACCTGCCTTTAGCTATAAGTGAAGATTTCAATGACAGCCTAAGCAGCCCTCCCTGCAACGAAGCTGACAACGAGCTGTCGGACAACAGCCAACCTGATGTCCCACCTATTGCCCCATCCTCCACAAGTTCAGAAACTGCCGCCCCAGCTCTGACTCCTCAAGAGACATTCCAACGACCAGTACGCCTTTAGGGTTCCCCCAAGGCGCTACCAGGATTCTGAATAGTGGGGGGAAGGGGTGTTATGTATTGGGGTAGTTCTCATGTGCGGGCCACCGTAGTTAATTCAGAATTGCAGTACATCAAGTAAGTTGTTGATGTTTACTGGCCACCGTAGTTAGGAAGAGTTCTGTTGTATGCTCGCGCTTGGAGAACTCAGCGAGTGTGTTATGCTTGACTGTAACGATGCAGTTTTCTCCAGTAAAAGTTCCTGAACATTAAGCCTGGTGTCACCTCTTCACTCTACTAAAACAGACATAACAATCATTAACTAACCACTTGTAACTCCTGAGTTAATCATGAATTATAGTATTAGGAAGTGGTTTATAAAATATGTATCCTCACCCTAACTAATCATTAATGCATGTGTATGTAACAACTGTTAAATAATGGAAATATTACTTCATAAAAAAACATATTATTGTATCATTGATTAAGTATTAACAATAATAGGCTTATTTACTATGAACAAACCATTTATAACTGTGTGAACAAATGCTTTACTGATGATGGGCGAGAGGGGCCACAGAGCTGGGTCACGGAATTAAGATAGCAATGTGCCACAGTGAGAGATTTGAATTGAATTCTGGTTGCTACTGTATAGGAAGCCAATGAAGAGTAACTGTTACATGTGTCCTTTTTAGCTGATTAAGAATGTAACATGAAATATTCAGTGATTTTTGGAGATGTATCATTGTACATATACAATCTGAATATCTTTTATAAAGACAGATTAGTGTGTTTTGTATTCATCTATATTACCCAGAAGTCATGGTTTCATGGTTTCATTTAATTTAATCTCTGTAAAATCATGGTTTCACTCCATCAATATTTCATTTCATGTGTGTCCATTTACGGTTGTGTAGTCATAGCAACATGTCATGGTATGGGAGCCACTTGTTCGTTTATTAAACTGATGTTAGACATGTTGAGCTCAGCTCGAGTGTAAAACATCCTGATGTGATGTCTGGGACTCGATCCTCTGGAAATGTATTGGAAAACAACATGTACTGTAATGAGATCAGCCATTTTGTTTAGTTAACCCATGTGCGTTTTAATATAAA
>NC_055973.1:25634243-25659243 GCF_018492685.1 Alosa sapidissima
GGTTTCCATCCGTAAGGTTAGCGTATTTATCTCCAGAACTCAAGGTGATGGGTATTAGGTGTGGGTGGGGAGATGTTACACTCACACCCCCTGCTATTTACCCCACACAGATTTGTCTCTAACCTAGTCCAGCTGTTTTGGCAGAAATTATCCACCATGTGTTTATTCTCATAGAGAGAGAGATAGAGAAAGACAGACAGACACAGAGAAAGAGAAGTAGGAAGAGAGAGATTTGGGGCGTCTGTTGAACTTTCCTGAAGGGCACGGCTTATGGTGGGGCCCCTGGGGCTGACCCCCCCCCCAGGCTCTACTCTGCCCAGACACCAGATGGACTCCACAAGGAGAGAGGTGAAGCTCCCTGCCTTCCTCCACCCCCCTTTCCTTTCCCCACCACTTTAGTTTTTTACCCTCCGTGCTCTCCTTCTGCAAATGTCCTTGTTTCTTTTTTCCTTCTTTCTTTCTTTCTTTCTTTCTTTCTTTCATTCTTTCTTTCTGTCTTGTCCTTGTCCTTCAATCTCCAGCCCTCCTTACGTCCTCTGTAAACATCCTCTGTAAAGGTTTTCTATTTATATCTGCACTTTCAGTTCGCTTCAGTATCTATACATTTCACAAAAGCTCCCTTGCCTATACCACTGACCCCCAGTTCATACTGCTTTCCAAGCCTACTCTTTCCCCACATCCCTCATCTCCTCTCCCTCCCCTCGTTTACTTATCAGCCTGTCTCTCATAAGACAGCCTGCGTAGTGGCATACACTTAGCGCCGCGGCCAGGCTGCTACTGACGGAGATAGATGATGACTAATTTTCAGCTGAGAGAGAGCCAGATCAGGGGCAGCACAGTGAGATTGCCTCGCCAGACTGACCCTTCTGTATTAGGAGTCTGAATGAACTTCATCAATCACATCAGCGTCTGATCAGGCAGAGGGAGAGGGGAATTCACACAGGCATACAGTAGCACACGAGAGGAAGCAAAGCCTCAGATGTACAGTAGAATGCACATGGGTATTATAGATATCTACATTGAAGGAAATTAACTTATACATATGTAGAGATTTGGATAATGTTAATCAAGTCTGCTCCAATCAGCTTTATTCTACCTGAGGACAAGGATATCATCTTCGTCTGTGCACATCTACACATGCCAACTTTCAGTTTATATAAAGTAAAGTAGGAGAGAAGCCGCACTATGCATATATACACTTTTATTTGCACAGACGCGTTTCGGCGTGTGCCTTCTAAGCGTCTGTGCAAATAAAAGTGTATATATGCATAGTGCGACCTCTCTCCTACTTTATGTATTCTAACTATCCAGGCCAGCACTATTAAAGTTTAAAAGTAGACACATTGAGTGAAGCCTGCTCCTAACCTCACTAACTTTCAGTTTATACAAATGAACCACTTTTGCTAAATAAATCCTACAGGGTTGGCCGGCAATGGTAGCTTCAGCACGGAATAGCCTGGACAGCTCCTGCCTTGGGACTAAAACATAAACTGCTTACATACAATGAACTCCTGACATGTGGGGTATACTACGAATCTCGATTAGTGGGTTAGCGAGGTATGTTGCGCTCAAAGCCAGGGTATGCTGTGACACGAAAGTGGATTTGTTTTAGTGTCGCTATATCACCATGGTATCTTATGCTGTCAACCAAACCTGGTCGGGAGGAGGTTATGTGCTAAGTTATAGCTCAAATCGTGTAATCTACCGCCCACTGACCAATCAATTGTCTTAAAAACTAAGTTATCTCATGTGTAGGATTCTGTCATATATCTTACAGGTAGAGCTCCGCCTCTACTAACATTTTGGATCTCGAATGCGATTTAATAGTGCTGTGCGTGCAAATATCCCACTGTGGACGTGCATACTATACAACAACTGATGACAATTGATTTATTTGATGTTATAGGTTAGATACAAAAAATTACCGCAGTGTAGATTAAGCTATCGCTCATGAATGCGGAAGTAATTGTTTTTAAATAGAGGCGGTCTTGTGCGTCTCCACGTTTCACGTTTGGCCAACATCATCCCAACACCGAGAACGCGCACAGATCTGAGCTGAAAACCTAGTTTGACAAATATATCACATAACTGCTATCGTAGTATCACTTAACGTATACCCCTGAGTCAAGGCTTTGTCAAGCCTCGATATGTCTACATAGCCTAGATATGTCTAACATGCTTCGTAGTATACCCCAATGGAGTATTCAGCCTGACACGAGGATGTCTGAACACAATGTCCGGATGTTTTTCACCTGGAAATCACACGCATCTGACACTACCAGCCCCCTAGTAACACTTGTCCAGGTGCCTCACAGGTGAACATAGGTCTGAACAAAAAAGGTTAAAGCACAGGCCACGCCTAGTGACGGGGTATGTTGATGACAGTTGTGTGACATATCTAAGTTGCTTTGGATGAAATAATCATGAATAAATGTAAATGCAAGACAAGACACAAATGTCAAACTGAAAAGATGAGATTCATGAGCTGCTGTCCATTACAGTCGACGCCGAGGTTGTGAACGCTGAGGTCGTGAAACAAATCAAAGAGCTTCACACATTTCAGCACAACACCTTCACAGAGTTTGACCGGCACTCTTTGTCTCACATCACTGGCACACTGATTACAGTTGCTTTGCTGTAATTATTATTTTATTGTTTTTGTGATCAATTATTTATTTATTTTCTTGCAATCATTGTTTACACACTGTAATTAAAATTTTGACTGCATTTACTGTAAATACAAAGCAAGTCCCGAGTGCTGTGTGGCTGCGTTCAAGACATCTCGGGCCTTCAGAATTCCACACAGCTTAGGAAGGACAAAGGAGCTTGACACTGGTGGTGATACTAATGAATTAGCTCTGTAGTATAGCTCAACATGTTGTCCACTTGAAAAGTTGCCTCAGGCCGAGTCCGCTTTCCCCACTTTACAGTAACTGTCAGCTGATGATGTGGTTTGATTTCCAAACACCAGCCTTGAACTTCACCAGAATTTGTTGTCTTCAGTTTCATCTTTCAAGATATTATATTTTTTGAAAGCTTCCTTTGTTGGGTATCTGAGTCCAATCCCCAGACGTGGAGCAGGTATGTAGCAGGTTGCACTCTCCCCTGTCTCCTGTAATCCTCCATCCCATCTCTTCCCATCATGGCGTAGTTTTACCCTCTCAGTCACTCTTTCTGTCAGTCTCTCTTTTACACACACACAAACACACACACACACACACACACACACACACACACACACACACACACACACATGCACACACACACACACACACACACAAACAGACGCACACACAGACACACATACATACACACACACACACACACAAACAGACGCACACACAGACACACATACATACACACACACACACACACACACACACACACACACACACACACACACACACACACACACAACATGCCTCTTCTCCACCTCTCTCCCTGCCTGTACATGTCATGGGAGGATGGAGGGGGAGACACGGCGTCGAACACCACACAAGGCCTTCTCAGGTAATTGAGCCTTCCAGCTCACACCATTGGTTTCTGCGACCCCACTCTTTCCAGCAGCAACCTCAGAGAGACAGACAGAGAGAGAGACAGAGAGAGTAAGAGAGAAAGATAGAGCGAGAGAGAGAGGGAATGAGAGAGGAAGAGAGAGAAGGGGCAAGAGAAGAACCAGAACACTACATGTCAACTAGTTTGCTGCAACTGACAGGCTTAATAAAGGTCATGAAAAACAAAGAGGATTCTAGGTAAAGGCTTTCAGGAAGGGTACATCATCTGATGCTAAATGTGTCTCTGTATTATCTATTCCTGAACAGAGCTCCTCTGAAAGACAGGCTATTTAAACTTGGTGCAGTACCTATAGTGATTATATAATCTTGTTGTCTTCCGTAGAACACCTACATGTAATTATGACCGCCGCGCAGCGAAGCGGGTAGGGCAGACACAGTTTTCTGTGAATATCTCGAAAAATGTAGGGTTTAGGAGGACCATTTTTTTTGTTGTATGTTGATCTCAAGGGGCCATGTCAACCCATTCCATAACCACTCATTTCATGTATAGCGCCACCTAGTTAAACACAAAAAAGTAAAAATGAGGTGTTGTAATTGAAGGTATCTGTGACCTAACATAGTCAAAACTGCACGAAATTGGAAGTGTAGGATCATTATGACACCCTCTGTATGCACGCCAAGTTTTGTGGATTTCCGTTCATGGGGGGCCACACAATAAATTAATTTATGTTACTATACACCAACTGGCCTGTAGGTGGCCGGACACAGTTTTCTGTGAATATCTCGAGAACTGTAGGGCCTAGGAGGTCCACCTTTTTTATGTATGTTGGTCTTAAGGGGGCATGTCAACCCATCCCATTACCACTTATTTCATGTATAGCGCCACCTAGTTAAAAATTAAAAAGCAAAAAATTAGGTGTTTTCATCGCAATATATCTGGCTGACAAGGTCAAAACTGCACGAAATTAAAAGTGTAGGATCATTATGACACCCTCCGAATGCATGCCAAGTTTTGTGTGCTTTCGTTCATGGGGGGCCTTACAATAAAATAATTTATGTGTACATTTAGTGACATACATCAACAAGGATTCCCGGGACACTGAAAGACCGGGGTACACAAAACTTGGTGGGCATGTACCCCCACATGGATAGCATGGAACCGTCATTTTTCGTTTTGATCTGTAGCCCCCCCGCTGGACTGGACCCCCCTGAAAGGAGGGTAGGGCAGACACAGTTCTCTGTGAATATCTTGAGAACTGTAGGGCCTAGGATGACCATTTTTTTCCGTATGTTTGCCTCCAGGGGTCATGTTAACCCATTTCATGTGCACACATGTGCATAAACAGATACACACACACACACACACACACACAGTAATCATATGTATGACACATACTCACACAGTAGACATATGTACGCTTGCATGCACAGGCACATACGCAGGCACACACACAAGTACGCACACACACACACACACACACACACACACACACACACATAACATAAACATAACACAAACAATTAAGAATTTCTCAGAATTATGAACAGGCAAGATGGAGGTGGGGTTGTATAAAATGTATTTTACATGTGAAATCTATGAACTAATCATGTTTTGGTACTTGTTGTCTAGCAGATACCAGTGAGAATTGAGTGTGGATAATGCAATTTAGTGAGACGGTTAGAATCATATAGGCCTTTTAGCGTGATTTCTTTTTGTGGAAAAAATGTGCTGGACTGGGCGGCGGTCATATTTTGTACCGCTCTGCGGTACATCTAGTTGTATTTCCATTTGGCACAATCCCCATGTTTATTGGTGATGTGTAGAATAACATTAAACAGCAAGAAATGACACATCACAAACTGTGAAGTGGATGAATGATTTTAGTTGAGCAGAAATTAAGCTGTATTTAAATATGTTAAGTAAATGTCTCATTCAATTAATGTTGTTGCCTTGGTGTGCCTGCTCTTTCTGTTTTTTTGTTCTGCTTCTGAGAACACTGGTCCACAGATTATGAGCCACCACACTCATTCATCAAAATAAGTAACCAATCAAATGATTCACTGGGTACTGTACAAAGTCACTCCCAGAATACTAATACCGATGACAGGTGGCTCACCTTCATTTACCAAGGTCCAAAAACACCCCACATCCCCATTTACATACCCCCCAAGGCCCAATGCTCCTTCCCTGCTAGATGAGCTATGGCTCTGATTCCCCCGGCGCACACGATAGACCTCCATTATTCTTCTGCATCCCCCATCTCTTTCTCTCTCTCTCTCTCTCCATCTCCCTCTCTCTCTCTCTCTCTGGCCTTCACTGGTATATCATCTCCATATCTCTCTTCTCAACTGTAATCAATAACACCGTGGCACTCTTGGACGAGGATGAAGGATGAATGTTGGCATATATTTCACCACCCCTATTCTATGGCCGATAAGCAGGCTCGGAGATAGAAGGGAATGGGTCTCCCTCTTCTTCCACACCATTTACGTGGCATCACAGGTTGAGGGGGACAGGTCCATACCTGTCAACACTTCCCGGGTTTCTCCCGTATTTCAAGGTCATCTCCAGCACCCTCCCGTTTTGTTATTTCTCCCGGAAAACTCCCGTAATTTGCATGGCCATCAAACATTTTAAAATCATTGATCCATTCAGGTTGCCAGATTGTATATGAAATACACCCTACACATACACGATCACTTAGTTTCAATTTCAACCGTTTTGTCATAGGCTAAAACCTGGCAACCCAAAACCCAAATAAGGAAGCGGGTGCCGACTGCGCAGCCTGAGTCTCGTTGTAAGCAAGCGGGCTAGTTGAATGGCCTACTCCAGAACTAGCTGTTGTGAAATTGTTGGGAATTTAATTGATTGACACATCACATAAACTGTTATTGAGTGTTGTTAATACACTGAACTTGTGCCCTCGGAGCCAAATCTGACAGCAAGCAGCTTTGGAGTTTTGGAAGTAGGCTGCAGGCAGGCAGCTGGTGAATACATAACTGGCATGCGTAAGGTAATGGTAAGGTAAAAGCAACGACAGGTATGGACAGGTCGACGACACCTCAAGCAGGTGAGCAAAGAGCTAAAGCCATGGAGTGGAAGGATGTGTGAGGAATAAAGGCAAGCAAAGTTATGGAGGTGGTGCAAGATGTCAAGTGAGCGAGGTTATGAATGGGAACAGATCTGTGGGGCATGTATCATGCCCTGGGGCACCATCAGGTGAAGCTGGACCCTGTCAGGTTTGACTAACCTGGTGAATGGGTCTTATTTTGGCCATCAAGGGCAAGTGTCTTCTAAGTGTGAGAACACTGCTTCGGAGTGATAGAGAGAGCCCTATTACCATCATTTCATTCCCATTCAAAGAGATGATTCAGATATTCCTCTAAGCGCGGTGTGCACAGGTAGGCTGTCAAATTAGAAACCTAAGCAACAATACGTCCTTGTCAACTGGCTGACTTCACTTTGAACTGTAAGGGCTTACTGATGTGAGGCAATTTGCAGCTGAAGCTCTTGTCTGATGCAATGCATTCTACATCTCCACACACAGACAAACACACACACACACACCTCACACACACACACACACACACACACACACACACAGATTCTTTTTTTTAATTTTGCCTGTCTGTATTCTGTATTATTGTACTGCCGGTAGGACCGCGTTAAATAATTCATAGCTGGAGTGAAATATATCTTTGCTCTGCCTCTCCTCTCCACACATCGTTACTGCTGTACTGACATATACATTGTATTGCAGAGTTTCTGTGTACTTTTGAGTCAAAGGATAAACATGTTTGTTTATTGAAATGGATACAGCATTGCTTAATTACCTGTCCTTCTGCAGCAGCAGAAGAAGAGATATGATTGGAGTCTAGTAAATGATCGATCACAGTAGTGGTGAGGCCACCGTGATCAATCATTCAGGAGGCTCCAATTATAGTCTTCTCTGTTTGGGATTAATGAGCTGTACAGCTGCTGAATAACTCCCATGTCCTAACCATTGCAACAAAAAGCCAGAGAGCTACTCAAAGGTCAACTCGGGATGCTTGGCTATGTTCCTATTTGTTGTGTACTGATATTATATCAAATTGTATACACAGATAATTAAATGGCATGATGTTCTTTTTTTTTTTTTTTTTACTTTAGGGACATTTTGGTTTACATTTATGATCTGGAGAAGTCAAAGGGTATCAAATAAATATTTCCATTTTATTTCCAATCTATATTGGATAAGCGTTTTTTGCTTTGTTTTTCAACGACTCCCAAAACCACAACATTTGTATTTTAAGTGATTTATTTGCATGGCTAGGCCGATGCCCAAGGCACCCCCGTTGAAAACATGTTGGTAGCATTGGCTAACTAGCACCAGATTTTAGAGTGCAGGGGACAAGCCGAGATGAGCTATGAGACAAAAGTTCACACTCGGTATCATGTTTCAACACACTTTAGGTCAATATCACACCAAACTTCTCCTTTAAGTGCTGAATTGAAATCCCCAGGAACCATTTTATTTTGCTAGTAATTCTTACACAGCAAGTCACTTCATTAAAACACATGCTAGAAGTGCACAAGGATGTTGGAATCACATATTTGGGCTTGCCTATCACACGTCTACATTTGGGTGTGTCTCTATGTGAGAGTAGAAGAGGGTAAATCAGGCAGCTCAAGTTCAGTGCACTCTTAGTAAGACAAAGTAAGAAAAGCTTTAATTTATGACTAACAAAGTAAGAGGTGCCTTAACTTCCTGTTGATTGAAGCTCCTTGAGCAGTTCTTAATTTCTTAACTTCTTCCTTAAGTGTGTTGAGCGCACATGTTAAATAATTGACAGGTGATTTTCTGAATTTGAAGACAGCTAAGGTAGTCGAAATAGGCATAGCTTGAAGCAGCATTAAAAACAATTAAAACTAAATTTAATTGCCATTGCATTCTGGAGTGAGCACTGAGACACATGTGTCTCATTAAATCTCCACCTACACACTTAAATTGCAAAGCCAACATAAACAAGCAAACAAATTCACAAAGACAGAAAGTTTTGAGGTGTGAAAAAGTTGTCAGTGTCATCATCCTATCGGCTAAACAGATAACAAGGACAATTCTGAGAATGAGCTTAGCTAGAAACTGAGCAAGTCAGATGTATTGGGGTGTCTGAGAGTATTCAGTGAAACACTGTTTTATCAGGCTCCATATTTAGGCCCCAGGGATGCAGTTATTGACTGAATGACCAGCCAATTACGTAGACCTTCTCAGTGATTCCCCAAGGGCTACCTGCATGGGAGATCAGATTGTTCAACCCCTTTTCAAGGTTGCTGCTTCCCAGAGCAAACTGTATTCACCAGGCCCCACATGTACTTGTCAGCATACCAAGGGAAGGGAATATAAAAACTAGATGTACCTCAGAGCGGTACAAAATATGACCGCCGCCCAGTCCAACAAATTTTTTCCACAAAAAGAAATCACGCTGAAAGGCCTATATGAGTCTAACTGTCTCACTAAATTGCATTATCCACACTCAATTCTCACTGGTATCTGCTAGACAACAAGTATCAAAACATGATTAGTTCATAGATTTCACATGTCAAATTCATTTTATACAACCCCACCCCCATCTTGCCTGTTCATAATTCTGAGAAATTCTTGAATTGTGTGCATGTGTGCGTGTACACGTTTATGTTTATGTGTGTGTGTGTGTGTGTGTGTGTGTGTGTGTGTGTGTGTGCGTGCTTGTGTGTTTGCCTGCGTATGTGTGTTTGTGCATGTGCATGCATGCGTACATATGTCTACTGTGTCATACGTATGATTACTGTGAATGTATGTGTGTGCGTGTGTATCTGTTTATGCACATGTGTGCACATGGAATGGGTTAACATGACCCCTGGAGGCAAACATACGGAAAAAATTGGTCATCCTAGGTCCTACGGTTCTCAAGATATTCAAAGAAAACTGTGTCTGCCCTACCCTCCTTTCGGGGGATCCAGTCCAGCGGGGGGGCTACAGATCAAAACGAAAAACGATGGTTCCATGCTATCCATATGGGGTTACATGCCCACCAAGTTTCGTCTACCCCGGTCTTTCAGTGTCCCGGGAATCCTTGACGGAAATTTGGACATGCGAAAAAGAAAAGAAAAAAGAAAAAAAAAATCTGACTAAACCTATAGTCCCGCTTCGCTGCGCGGTGGTCATAATAATAGCTTAGTACCTACAACAACAACATTTTTTTCATCACAAACAGTGATCTGTGATCAACACAAATGTCACACATGTCAGGATGTGTCCGCTTCCTGTGCAACCTCTCTGATGTGTGTATACTGAGATATAAGTTGTCTTTCATTTCCCCCCCTACAGTAGGTCCTATCCCATCAAATGGCAAAGCAGTATAGAGATGTTTTCATGCACGTATAGCAATCTCATTACAAAGCTCAATTCAATTCTCTCTCTATGTCTTCTCTCCTATCCTCTCACTTCAGTCTGTCCACTTGGCTTCCAAATTGTCCTGGGCACTAATTTATCTTGTGGTATGTAATGAAGAAGAAATGCCAGTCTTTAAAATGTCACATTATATGAGAGTGCTTACAGTATCAATTTGAGTAGGAAAACCTCTACAACATCCAGTCATCAAAAGAGCTTTATTTGGGTTGGGGGTAAGATAAAAGATAAACATTAGAACCAGTGGATATGCCAGGGCACTCTATTTGATTGGGCACTGTTTTGTCCATAACTCTTTCTTCACTATACTTACTACTATACTACTTAATAAACATCCTTGTTCCGTTTGCTATGTTGCTACTGGGTGAGACTGGATAAAGCTGGTGTTCTGTCCAGTTATGCTACTTTGTCCAGATTTGTGCTGCCGTAGCGCAAATCAATAGCATTTTTGATGAATATGGCGCTGTTCTGCAGGCTAAAATGCTTTTACCAGCCACTATCCAATGTTTGATAGAGGAATTCCAGGTGGTACATGACGACACTAACACATATTTCAAAATGGAGAGATGAAAACAAACCTGAATATGTCAATTTGTTGTAATATTTTAGTTGTTTTCTTGAATTTCTTAGCTTAGCAATTTCGATTGACAAATGTAAAATATGAAAGATTGTTTGTTGAGGTAGCACAAAATTACATTAAGTGTACTTCTAACAGTAGATTGTGAGTTTTCTCCTCCACTGCAGTTGCAAGGTAGCCCAACTCGACAAGTAGCCCAATTCAACAGAACACCAGCATTATTGCCAAAGCTTAAACTAACTGGTCTCTATGAAATATAACCCTCCTGATTGTATGTTGTATGTTCAGTTCATCACACACACACACACACACACAAACACCATACACACACAATATACCTTTCCAATAACTGGCTCTTGAGCACAAAAATCTCATTACTTATAATTACTATTATGAGTACATCTATCTATAAAGCAAGAAGCGTCTGTGTGTCTGTCTGTGTGTCTGTGGCATGCATATCTCGCTGACCGTTTGTCAGACTGATTTCAAACTTGGCAAGTGTTTTGCTATGGGCATGAGTAAGTGCAGTGCCAAATTTGACATTGTTTGAATAAGAAATGCAAAAGATATCATTAAATATATCGGTAAAAGAAGCACATTGGCTTTCGCCGCTAGTCACTCCTCCTCCCACCACACACCACTGTACTGTAAGCTACCAGTGAGGATAGAAGCAGGGCTTTGGCAGAGCTGGATCAGTGTAGGTTACACAGGTAAGAACTTAACATGTCTGACCTCAACAGTAAAGTAAACTCTGCGGATTTTGCAACAGCACGCCAAGACACACAGGTATGCAGTGGCTCTTCAAAATGACGTAAAAAATTATATGCAATAAACGGACACTTCGAATAGCCCAGGCTACTTTGGACTGTCTTTAAACTTTGAATATGAAAACGACATTTCCAACTGCAAGGTCTTAAATTGAAACAAGCGATGATGGTCCCGAATTAAAGAACGTCTCAGAATGCCACACATGCAAACCATAACCAGCGACAAGCAACGACTGCCAGACAGAGTGTGATGTCACATATAGGCCACCAGAGACTGTTTTTGAGTCACACCAGAGAGGGTTAAAGCGTAATCAAGGATCTTTGGTCACACCGTTGCAAATTTCATATGATGCATCATTCCACAAAAATGTTTGTTTTCTCTATCATCAAGTTATTCAATAGGCTGAGCATATAGCCTTGACTCAAAACAGCTGTTAGGATTATGTAATTTTGATTTGTAAAAAATGTCACATACAGCCATGCTTAAATTCTGCTCACTTCACATTTATTATATTATTATATTATATGTAGGCCTATTCATTATTGAATGCTTAGGCCTACCTGGAATTATGTTTTTCCCTATCCTATTTTCAAAGCAGGCCTGCAGGCATGTAATTGGGCTACAGGAATAGCATGTTTGGGGAACTGCACTAGTTAAAATAAATTAATTAAACCTGAACTTGAACAATGCAAAACAAACACTCTTTTCTTTACACTGCTTTTTTGTTGTAGTGCAAGGCCACGTTTTCCTTAGACATTATGTTGGAGAGTGTAAAAAGCGCCAGCACAAACAGCTAAACATTAAAGAGAAAAAGAGCCGTGACCCCCAAATGCAGCAGAAAGCATCTCTGTGGGTTATTTCTGCAGAAACTGTCATCACGTATACGAGAGTGACCCTGGATAATGAAAAGGTCACACCAAACCAACAGAAGCAATCTGATAAAGCCTCTGTTCTCACTACACAGCAGCATTACACACAATACTGTTATGGTCCTGTATCTAGTTTTATTTTGTCTGTGTGTGTGTGTGTGTGTGTGTATCCACGTGTGTTAGCTCTCCCTATGCACACACCGCGACACCGGCGATTATAATATTAATACTTGGCTTATCTTTAAGGGAGCGCTGACGCCAGGTTCCTCCTGTCCTCCTCTCTGCTGGCAGCAGTGCATGACAATGTGTATACGTGTGTGCAAGGAAATATGGAGAGGTCTATTGTGGCAATGTGTATACGTGTGTGCAAGGGAATATGGAGAGGGTTATTGTTGCTTGACTTCTAATTTTCCTAAATGTCATGGCCCCCATATAATTGAATGTCTATTATTATTATTATTATTATTGGGAAGGCTTTCTTCTCATTTTCTTTCATAGAGCCATTCAGTTAAAAGCATACTGTAATTCAGGTTGTACACTTCCGACATCAAACCTGCATCTGAAATGTGTTAAGGTTTAGGTAACAGAGGGCTCAACTGTTTCGCAAAACTGTAAACATTTCTGTTTCTTATTATTAAACAAATACAAATTCCAGTTTGTGATCACAGATTTATGGGTCTGGGTGCATGATATTTCTATATCTATCTATTCTCTCTAACACTACCATCTCTCTCTCTCTCGGGGTGTATGTGTCTGTGTGTGGTGTGTGTGTGCGTGTTTGTTTGTGCATATGGCTGTGAATACAACGGTAGTTTTCCTGCTTGTGAGGGAGGGAGAGTAAGTAATGACCTGCTTGATTCCGCCACACTGGGTGTGATAAACGGCAGAAGCAGCGCTGCATCGTGAGGAGCTACAGTATCTTTGCTACGCCATCTTTCAGTAGAGTCTCGTTCAACTCCTGGAGCTGCAGCCTGAGTGGATCTGATAAGCCTGAACTCTATCGCTCTCTCCCTTTAGAAACATACCACACACACACACACACACACACACACACACACACACACACACACACACACACACACACACACTCAAGGGAGATGAACTAATATCAGCTCTGAGTCTGTGCGCCATTAAAATCAGTGCTCTTACACAATGACCACAGGGACTCCTACGAGTTCATCGCTGAAATATTTAGTTATTAACCGATGCTTGAAGTGTGTGTGAACAAGGCGGCTGAATGAGGTATTATTATGTTCCTCCACGTGAAGCAAAGGTGGCATATGTTGTTTGGTTTTGTAGCCGTTTTCTTTCATCTTAACGTTAAAATCTTACATATATGTTGTTTGATTTAATAGTCGTTTTCTTTCATCTTAACGTTAAAATCTCACATGTTGTTCCAGTTTTGTTTTCCTCTCTTCTTCCCCTGTCCTCGCTGAAGGAGAGCAATTGCCTTCAAATATAGGGCTGAACCTGTCCGTTTCTTACCCGAGAGCTTGAGTGCTTTTTTAGGTCGCCTCCCTGTAGAACACAAACTACATTACTCTTACCCTGTCAATTTCTCCATCCAGCTCACGTCCTCTTGTCGTATGCAGACAGATGAAGACTAAGCACTGACCCCACTCCCACATGAGCAGGCCACAGTTTTGATGGAGGACATCAGGAAATAAACGCTCCCATAAAAGCTTTCAAAAGTACCTTTCAAAACACCTGTGCAAAATTGACAGTTGTTTAGGATGTGAAACGATGGAGAAACTGTCACACAGTGGTACGGTGTTCATTTTAGGACATCCTCAGACTCAGGTGTCAGACTCAGAAAAACATCGGTCATCTTCAGACAAAACTGCCTCAGCATCAGAAAAACCTCTGTCATCTTCAGACAAAACTGCCTCAGCGTCAGAAAAACCAGACTCAGGTGTCAGACTCAGAAAAACATCTGTCATTTTCAGACAAAACTGCCTCAGCTTCAGAAAAACTTCTGTCATCTTCAGACAAAACTGCCTCAGCGTAAGAAAAACCTCTGTCATCCTCAGATAAAACTGCTTCAAACCAAACTGCCTCAGAAAAACATCTCTAAGGAGTCAGGTCTCAGAAAAAACGCTGTCAGAAAAAGTGGAGTCAGGTCTCAGAAAAAACGCTGTCAGAAAAAGTGGAGTCAGGTCTCAGAAAATCAGGTCTCAGAAAAGTATTAAGTATTAAATAAAGACAAATGTGCTATGCCATGATGTAATACCATATAATACTATTATAAAACGTTAGCAGTTGTCATTGTCATTGCACAACAATAATAGACAGACATAAAGATAGACAGGTACTTGAAATGTAATCCCCAGGGGACAATAACTGCAGCGTTGTTGAATTCATTTGATATGAGATGTTATCTTAACTTATTTAGAGAAATGTGCCTTGTTGTTGGTACCTGCTATTTCATGTATTATCATAATGGTATTATATGGTATTACATCATGACATAGCACATTTGTCTTTATGGGGGTTTGGGAATAATGATGTGATGATAATGATGCAGATTTCTTACTGGTAGGTAGTGTACAACTGGGAAACGGTTAGCAAAAGTAAGAAATAATGGTCCAGGTGTCGTTCTGGACTTTCGTGGTGGAAAAATGTTTAACCCACTTTTCCCTAGCTCATTGAATGTACCGTAATCCTACGAAAAACAAATTATTTTGCTGTATGTAGTACGTACTGTAGCTTACTCCGGAATGTGCCTTACAGCAGCTGCTAATGTTACTAGCGAAGTGAGGTTAGCTAAGTTACATCCATGGATTTCCTACAATGTGTATACCATTGGATCACTTTCTACCTTTACCATTGGATCACTTTCTACCTAATTTCTACATCTAACCAAGCACCAAATATAACATGCCAGTGACCAGGCTTGGAATTTCACCATTCTGGGGGCAAGGCCACTTGGCCTTCAGTTGGGCATATTTGGTGGGGGGCACAAAGGCCACATGGGCACCAAGGCCAAAGTTAACTATACAGTAGTAGGCTATAAAAATGATCAAAGTTGTATTTAGCCTATTCACTGCAGTAGACCTGCATCATTGTATGAAACATAACAAAAACATGAAACATGACATATTACATATAACTGTAAATCATCTGATCATCTAATAAAAACAGATATCTAGGCTATATATAACATTTATTTTATATTTGGCCTGCTATGAAATCATGTGTTGAACAATTTAAATTTAAGCACAGCTCATCTTTAAGAAACTCAAATAGCCTAGATGCATGCTTAGCATTTTGTGATCAGGCTACTTTCATAAACTCTTAGTCAGCTGTCCTCTGATTTACCAATATCTAGGCGATATTTGTAACATTTATTTTGTATTTGGCCCGTTATGAAATCGTGTGGAACAATTTAAACACATTGTAAAACTTAAAGCCCAAATTTGGAGACATCAATGCATGTCGAAATTTACTGCAAATTCAAAACTGGATTACTCTGGAACGGCTAACTGTACAGGGGACTGCTTTACACCTTTATGTTCGGTAAGGTCTGCTGTTTATTCTGATATGTGGTTTGTCATGTGTTAAAAGAAGGGTTCGTAAAGTATTCCACCGAGATGAATGGGTAGGGAGATCATGGACGCAAAACCTTCAGTAGAATGTATGATTAAATTGAATTATATTATTTACTTTTCTCGCGAACCGTTCAACACAGCAATTATCGGCTAACATCGTTTAAAAGCTGAGAAAAAGCTCTTTCATGTGACATCACTTGTGATGTCTGTGTGATGAATAGGCTACTGTAGTTCAACTGAGAAGAATGGGTGAATTTGGACGCACTTTCTTGCGATGTCACTTTCTCCACTGCGTAAAAGACTACATTAATTTGCGCTGTGAATGCTAAGATTATTTTGACAGGCCGCAGGCTAAATAAAAATCGCTATTAGTAGGACACAAAGCAGAATATTGAAAGAAGGGGGCACCAAGGCCACCGTGGCCTGTAAACCTATGATTTTCAAAGGGGCTTCACGGCCAACGCAAGGGGCTACCACGGCCGTCGTGGCCGCCGTGAAATTCCTACCCTGCCAGTGACAGAATAACGTATTAAGCATAATATTAAACTCACCGTTCTGTATCCGTCGTCTTCTTCTGTCCCCACAATAACTTTTCATTTGAGACTTTTTCGTCTGACTCTGTTTTTTCTGACAGCGTTTTTTCTGAGACCTGATTTTCTGAGACCTGACTCCACTTTTTCTGACAGCGTTTTTTCTGAGACCTGACTCCACTTTTTCTGAGGCAGTTTGGTTTGAAGCAGTTTTATCTGAGGATGACAGAGGTTTTTCTTACGCTGAGGCAGTTTTGTCTGAAGATGACAGAAGTTTTTCTGAAGCTGAGGGAGTTTTGTCTGAAAATGACAGATGTTTTTCTGAGTCTGACACCTGAGTCTGGTTTTTCTGACGCTGAGGCAGTTTTGTCTGAAGATGACAGAAGTTTTTCTGACGCTGATGCAGTTTTGTCTGAAGATGACAGAGGTTTTTCTGACGCTGAGGCTGTTTTGTCTGAAGATGACCGATGTTTTTCTGAGTCTGACACCTGAGTCTGAGGATGTCCTAAAATGAACACCGTACAGTGGATCTCTTTTGTTCTAACGGGTTCTCTTTAACTGCTCAAACATTTACCTTTTGACAGACAGACTTTATAATGAAATATATATCTGGCTTTGGTAATTGTAGAAATATTTCACTGTGAAACAGCTGGTGCATTTACACATAGCACTTAAATTCATGAAACAGCCTTAATTAAATTAGTAAAATATGTTTCTATCTTTAAGACAAAATATCAAGATCTGTTCTCTCAAATAGTGTTCAAAAATGTAAGTTTATAACCTTTTGTTCTGCTCAGAAAGTATTTGCAAGCAGGCTTGCACAATGGCTGGTGAATGATGAAAATTCTGGCCACAAATAGACACCCAGTCACTCTGGCAAGTATTCCTACCACCCCTTCACATGTGCACACCTCATTATCAAGTAAGAGTCCAGGCAAACACATAACAGCAGTTCTCTCTCACCCGTAGAAGTACCCACTTTCTCTCTCTCTAAAGAGCTCTCTCTCCATAGATGACTAGCAATGAGTCCACCTGTGCAATGTGCTGGCTTTACAATAATATCAGATGTAAAGGCCAGAGTCTGTCTTTGAAGCTGATATATCTGGCACAGACTCTTTTTTTCTGTCTCGCGTATGGGCAGCGGTCTCGTAAATGCCCAGTTGAAATGAAACACCTTTTTCTTTATTCTAGGAAGGGTTTTAATCTGCGTCTTAGTTGGAAATTCTTCACTTCACCACAGGCTGAACCATTTTGTGACTCAAGGCCCTCACATGAAAAGATTCTGCCCCCTTCTCTCAAATTATTTTATTCATTGTCTTGTTTCTCTGTTCTTCGTTTGCTGGTGCAAAGTGTGTATATGTGTCTGTGATTGTGTGAGTGTGTGTGTGTTTGAGTGTTTATATGTGTGCGTCTGTGTGTTTGGGTGTGAGTGTGTGTTTCTCTGTGTGTGTGTACATGTGTCTGTGTTTGTGTGTAGTCATATATATACATACATATATATATATATATATATATGTGTGTGTGTGTGTGTATATGTGTGTGTGTGTGTGTGTGTGTGTGTGTGTGTGTGTGTGTGTGCACTTGTGTGCTGTCCTTGAGAAGGCCAGAGATCCCAAACTCACTTTCAATTACAGGGACAAACCATCATATTTTCTTTTCATTTCAGCCTCCTATCAAATTGCCCATGCTGGGTGTCCAAGTAGGACAGAAATAGCATGTTTTTCCTCCCCAAAACTGAAGGTAGAACACAAACAGCTGTCATCTTTAATAGTGTATGTTGTAGTCAATTCCCTTAGCTTGAAATATAGATCTGTCATAGATAATTGGATTGACAGTTAGTAAATTAGTTTGTCAGGGTGGGAGGGGTGTTGCTAAAATGCATATTTCTGAAGACTCGAAAGGACATTCATCCCATTGTTAGCTGAAGAGAAGAACCCGTTTCAATTAAATGCTGTCTTTGATGTCACCGTTCTATCATTGTTCCATGCATTCATTCTTCTCACCTACTCAACAGACATCCACTGACATGTAACATTAACTTCTGCATGGAAAGAGCTGGACTCTGGGGCTGGTCATCTCCCCATTGGCTATTTCCCCACCTGTCCAGATGCCAGGGGCATTGTGCAAGAACATCTCTTTGAGACCAACTAAGAGGAGAAATAGGGAGATGGAATTTCCCCACCTGCCAGTAGGCACGTATGTCCTTTTGTTGGAACAAGAATAGTAATGTCAATGTTATGCCTGCAGATAACAAGACTCGTTGATACTGCATGACGCAACAAAATGAATATAGATACATCATACATGACATACATGTAGTTATTATAAAGTGTTGCCGATATATGCAATCAGCATTGAGAGATTAAAAGTCCTGTGCTCTTTCCTGATGGTAGGCGGTGAGAAATGGATAGGAGGTTTCAGCTGACTTGCAGAAATGCATAATGGCCAAACTGCAGTGAGACATCATTGTGATGAAAAAAAACAAAAATTTTAATCTGTTCAAAAAACGTACCACCATGCAGTCCAGTTTTCCCGCTTGTGTTTACCAGATTAAAATGCTGCTACTAAGGAACACCAGCTAAATGACAGAGCATCCTAATTCAGAGGTTTTAAAACCCACTAAATCATACTCCACTCCACACCAGGTAATGAGAGATTTAACTATATCTGTACACGTCAAGTAGGCAGAATAATAATGCTCAAAATTAATTGGTGAATTAAGTAGTTCAGTAATGAGTCAATTTTCATGCACATTTATTCACATGCCTCTTTTGAGCAAAAACAAAAAAAAAGTCTAATTATATACATTAGTGAATGCCAATGTGTTCATAGTTAATGAATGCTGGATAATCCCTCAGTAATCTATTTAGGTCAAAATTGCTTTTCCTCCCAAGATGGAGGTTGCACACTTCCTTGTTTCTGGCCCTAATGATGTCCATTACACAGCACTTCCTCCATCTGCTGAGCAAATAAAACACCACTAATAATTCTGAGAATTAGGCCTGGCCACTGCCTTGGCCTCAACTTGCAACATACAAAATCTCAATTTAATAGGGCAAAACTAGAGATTGTTATTATTGCTGTTATGGGAAGTCGGGCAATACTAAATTATTGTCTCCCAGCATGTACCTCTCGCATATATTTTATACTTTCATTATCGTTTCATGCAAATTGTTTGTATACTAGAATGGTATCCAATCTACGTTTCATTTCACACAATAATTGACTTTTCTTTCATTTTTTTTTCTTGTTTGACAAAATAAAACACTCACATTTAGTGCAGAGTGCAGACATACAGTAATCTAAAAAAAAACCTTACCTAGCATTGTTGGCAGAAGAGATACTTTTGAAACCATTCTCAGGATGACAATTTTTATCAGAGATCATTTAGCTAGAATTTAATCGCCAACAGATAATATCAGATGTTAATCATTATTTAGTTAAATAATTAAAGTCACAGTTTGTGATTTGGTTAAAAGATCAATAGCCAATACAATGCTTCTCTCCCCATACTCCTGAAACCGGCATATATAAAAGCAAAATATAATAGTAGGCCTCTATTATTTACTATTGACCAACTATTTGAGCAAAACATTATACAATACATATTCAATAAGTGCCGCTGAATCGCGTTTAATTTCCAATGGAAATTAAGTTATAAAAGTATTTTGTTGTGTTTAGTTGTATAATGAAAGCACAGTTTTTACAGCTATCCATGTGTGTTCACTTCTGGCTACTTGGCTATCAATTTGGTAACTATAACGGGCTATTTGACGTCTTTAGAGCACTAATATATCGGAGGTGTCAAATGTTAAGTTACTTCGGTCTAGATTTTTCATCTAATAGTTAATCACTCCTATGATGTATTGTCTATCCAAAGTAAAGTGCATGTTTCGTCAAATCAACCAAAAATCCGATATTGTTTGCATCTCCAAGTGGTCTGTAAGCTTGTGTGAAAGAATGATACAATGACATACTGTAGCCTATGTAGGCTACCTACTGTTTCGGACACCCTTCTATAACGTGTTATTAATGATAGCTATTTGCAGCCAATATCTCATAGGTATGTTGGCTATAACCTACTCCTACTGTTCTGGTTATTACTGTATTCCACATAGGACGGCAGAATGTCCCATTCTTATCATAAACTTTAGGGCTGTTGACATGTACAGTACTTCCCCATAGTCATAGCACTGTTTGCATGCAATTGGTTAATCAAACCAATCACTTCACCAGAAAGATCTCGTCCATTTCAGAGTCCGACGTGACAAAGGCTAGCGTTTTCTGAACTTCCCATATCGCCGGAGACATTTAATAGACCGTTTCAATTACCTGTCCATTCGGTTTACTTTATAACTTAGTCCAGTCTCAGTAGGATAACTAGAATGTGCTTCAACCTATATTTCTTTCAAAATGTTGACAGTTCTGCACTCAATATGGATATTCTGTATAGAAAAATATAAGTTTGCTTTTACATGGCTTAAGATACATCAAGCACTGTCTACCGCCATATTAAAATCAATACAATGCAGCTTCAGCCAGAAATAGAAAACCGTATTTCTGAATACTGAGGTGTCATGGAGACGCCCATTGTTGACTGGATAATATCGTAGATAGCTTCAGTTTCAGAGATCCAGCGCATAAACAGATCTGCTATGCAAGCTTTCTCACACTTCACATTAAAACTAAGTACTCCATAGACCATCTTAAGGCTTTGGTTCCACTCTAATCTACCCTTAACACAATATTGGCTAACTGCCTACCAGTATATTACCTCTCTTGAGTGTACTACTGCGCGCCTCAACAAGGCCAAACTAACAACTATCCAGGCATGGTCGTGGATTACACGGTCCATACAAGATCTCCTTGTGAAACAGAATATTCTGACCTGAATGTAGGATTTATTATCATTACTATTATTACTATTGTTATTATTATTATTATTTATTTATTGACTTTTTAATTGATTTATTTTTTATGGGGAATGCTTTATACTTCTTAACTAATGTTGACAATGTGACTGCTATCTTTAATATCCTTCACTATATAATTTTTGTCTATCAGAACTATGTATTGAGTGTCGTACTGTATGTACTGTTTGTGGTGTATATGTTCAAGTTAAATGTGACTGTAAATGTAACATCTCATTCTTTTCTAATAAAAAATGTTAATCACAAAAAAAAAACTAAGCACTCCATGGAAACCGGTACTCAGGACTTCTGGGACGTCCTAAGAGGGATGTACATTGGGAAAGACAGGTCCACATAGGGGCATTGCTGCTTTAACAGTGTATGGAGATTGAAAAGCTATTGTAATCTATCGCTGCAGCACAAAAATGATGGTGTACTTAAATATGTACATAGTGATTATACGTTATCCTTTGGATGTTTTAATAAACAGGCAGAGGTGTTTGCAATACAATTTCATTAGACATTCAATCTTGGGTTTATCTACATAATTTCATTAATGCTCTGTTTTGCTTTGATGACTGTGTCATTTAAATTTACATAATGGGTGTCAATTTTACATTACATTGTGATGAGGGGAGCCCTCTCACACTAGACAAGTGATCCTATCCCCTCCTCACTAAGCGGGCCTGATGAATTCCCAAGCAGCCTCAAAGTCAAACGATGAGACACTTTGTAATAAGGTAATAATACCTGTTATACTAATATGACCACAATTGCTCATCTGTCTCTACAGTAAATAAAAACTGAGACAGTCAGGCATCTATAAAGACAAAGGCAGGAATAAAAAAGACAAATATATTGATCAAACAGGCTTTGAAACAGTTAAAAAAAACTGCAAAGCTGTCTGTGCTTTCATTCTATGCTAAGTTGAGTACAGGCAGAGTCCTGCTGGATGATTGAACCATGAACTGAGAGCCAGCTGGAGCTCTGTCCTGTAATGCACCTGTCAATGACGACAAGCCCACTTATGGCACCTGCTCCCCCAGGTGACCCTGCCGAGGTCTGAACACCCACCCACAGCCAGCGCACCCCAGTTCCTCACAGCACAGAACAGGAGTGGGACTTACTGGGGCTGTGCAGAAAGTGACAGAAACTAGCCCTGTCACCTTCGGCCATATGAGAGAGAGACACACATAAACACATAAAACACTCAAACACACACACACACACACACACACACACACACACACACACACACACACACACACACACACTGTATATAACTACACACAAACTCAGACACATGTACACACACACTCATACTGTATGTGAGAGGAAAGAGACAGATGGGGGTTGAGAAAAAGAGAGAGAGTGAGAGAGGGTGAGAGAAAGTGAGAGAGAGTGAGAGAGGGTGAAAGAGATTGAGAGAGGGTGAGAGAAAGGAAAAGAGGGAAATGGTTTTGTTTGCTGTTGTGGGTCTGTTTCCTTTTTTGATAAAAAAAAAACCAGTCAGCTTTCACTTTATTTTAGCATTTAGCATTATGAATTGTATTTTAACATTCCATTACTCTTCCAACGGAGCCAAGATTGACTATTTCAGTGTGAACAAGCTGTAGCTTCCTACATGCTGATGCAGCTCTGTGGTGTCTTTACCCTTTCATAAGATGGTGCTACTTGATCCTCATGATGGTGTCCCGTGCTCACCACTAAGAGAGGAATTGATGAGAGTGTGCAGACGTTTTTGTCTCTGAAGCTCCAATGACTGAGACAGAATAAAACATTTTACTTGTGCTACAGTGAACACGTAGTAGACTCTCTGTCTCTCTTTCTGTCACACACACACACACACACACACACACACACACACACACACACACACACACACACACACACACACACACACACACACACACAGGTGGTGTAATACTGGACAGCTTAACAGTCGTTGGACAAATTTCCTTAATCAATCTTGGCATCAGAAGGAGATATGGGAAATTAGATATGGTAATACCTGAACTGGTTGTCAGGATGTTGCTGGTAAGAAGATAACCTCTTCCTTTTTCTGACTAGAGCCAGAAATGACCTTTACTGTCTGGGTTTGCCAGCTGTGACGAGCTGAAAAGATTAAAGTTAATCAAGCATCTCCTTCTGCCCATCCTGATCTCATGTTTCAGCCTGTACAGATCATCATGACATACAGAACTTCCTGTAAACAGAGGGGGAGAAAACAGATTCTGAGAGGTGTCACATGCACTGTTGGCATGATTCTGAAATGTTTGTGTTCTTTAAGATTTTTGTAGGCCTAACAAAAATAGTTCTGCAAGGGTTCAGTGTCTGCTGTGCTACAGTATGACAGCCCTGTCATACTTTTCTTTTGTGGTCCACACACAAGCCAGACATAATGCTTACACAAAAGCACCCACACAAACACACACACACACATACACACACACACACAAACTCTCTCTCTTACACACACATACACATAGAAACGCACACACAAACCCCTTACATGTACACATACACAGAGAGAGAGAGAACAGACAGCCGGAGTTGTATCTTGGGGTTGGGTGCTGAGGTGCTGTGCAAGAGGTGGAGCAAATCGACCTGCTGTGAGCATTTTATGCCTCATTTCCAATGATGCCAGAAAACACACCACGAGGCACACAAAAAACACCAAGAAATCAGGACAGAGGAAGTGACATCACAACAGCAAGGCAGCAAGACTGAGAGCGATAGAGAGCAAAGGGTGGTCATGATTAAGCTTTAAGCCCATTAAGCTAATCCGCATAGACTGGAACGTGTTGTCTGACAAGGAACGATTTCTTTGATTCATGTTCACCTGGTTGGCGCTTGATGTGAAGAGCCAGTGTACAAATTGCAGTAAATCATATGTCTTCATTATTTGTTTCACATGAAAAACACTTGTTTAGATTGAACTGAGTGGCTCATATGGTGACAGGGAAATGGCTTTATCTGATGCAGAGGAAAAGAGAATTAAAAAAAAAATGGGAATATACAATTTCTATTTATGTCATGCGTCACCCTCGGCGATCATTAGCATTAATGGCAGGACAGTCTTGCAAATGCACAAATGAGCAATGGCATGTGCTGTTAATTTCCAATGATCATTTACCCTCTGGAAATTCTGGTAGAGAGGTTTTTGAGGAGGATGCCTTTACATATGTTCTGTATGACTATTCATAGTGCATGGCAATAGCTATATGTCACAGTTCATTTGTACTAATTCATCAAACCTTATATTTATTTGGAAATAAATCCTTGCACTTATCAGACTACATTAATAATCTACTGTAACAACAGCCACGTTTACATGGACAGTTTTTTTGTCATTCCGATTAAACTATTTCGATTGAAAAATGTGTACCGTCTGTGATCATAGGGTACGTTCTATTCCGATCAGGTGCTCTCAAGCGCTTTAGAATCTTTGATCGGAATAGCCGTTGTTGTCTACTTTTCCTTATATATTAGGAAGATACAGCACGCAATCCGAATGACCGTATACATGGCTGTTACATGGCGATCGAGGTGTTAATATGATCATTTTTATTCCGATTGAGCCGTTAATCCGTTTCTAATCGGATTAAAAGTGTCCATGTAAATGTGGCTACTGTGACAACAACATGTTTATTATGTATAATTTGTATAATGTGTAATAACTTAAGAAATAAGAAGTTAGAACCAAGAAGCATTTGCATCAATCGTGACAATTTGTTAAACTGAAAATATAACTAAAAAATCTCAAATGAAGTCTAACTCATTCCACATGGTTTTAGTAATCCAGACTGCTATTTACGAAAGTTTTCAAGAAACATTGGAAACACGAGTCATCCA